>NC_139838.1:14300825-14763325 GCF_963691815.1 Echiichthys vipera | reverse complement strand
CAATATGTTATTGACAGTCTATGTAAAACAAAATAAATTCAGCCTGTGCATGTCTGCAAACATTTGTTGGATTGACAGATAAAACAGATGCAAAAAAATATTCAGCCTCTGCCAGCAAAATGCAAGACCGTCATTTGTAGGTTTTATTACATCCATCCATTCCTTCTATTGCTAAACAGACCTTTACATAAATCAAATGAGCTGGGTGAAGTCCACAAGAGGACACTAAATGAACTAAATTGCCCTTCATTGGTTGATTAAATGTGGTTACATGCAAGTTTGCTTTATAGAAATATTGCTGTTTCAACTTATGACTGCTTTTCTTTATAGTAGCTGTTTGACTTGCATAGCCAACAGTGTTCCTGGATCAAGAGTGACATAAGGGTCATCCATAAACCCTAGGATTTGATTCTGATATCCAGCTTCTCCTATTCACATGTCAAAGCATCCTTGAGCAAAACACTAAACCTCAAAACTCGCCATCAATTCATATGTGTACACATGGGTGAATGAGAGACTTGCTTTGACCTACTCAGGTTTAAAACGCTGTGTAAATGCAGTCAGTTTATCTTACGTTGCTTTGAATACTGATTAAAGTGTTGATTACCAGACCGCTTTCATATCTAAACTAAATTATACTCTATCCAACCTTTGTTGTTGTTCTTGTTACTTCTTCCTTTCACTTTTTCAATGCTTTGTGGTTAGTCGGCACCCTTGTTGGGACCTCTATCGATACTTTAATGTGTAGTTTGCTATCTGCACTGAAGAGTCACATGGCTTGTTATTCTGTCTTTGTGCAATGTCATTCCAAATGTTATTTACTGGAAAATTATGTTCCCCACAAGGGTGGTAAAGTATCTAGCGTATGTTATGCATGTGCGTCAGTGGTTATTATGGGACCACAGAGATGTGCACAGAATGACACAGTCGTTGTGCACCAGGAAGTGTCCACTCTCCTCCTCCTGCCACAACTGTGACTGTGTGGATTATGCCGAGGTCAGGGGGGGAGAGAAGGTTGTAATAAGTGGAGTTTGGAAGAGCAGCGGGCAAACACACTTTCCCCAGAGGCAAGTGGTCAAGGGACATGTGAGGGCATACACACACTCAACCTCATACACACATACCCACAAATGGTTGAATCTGAAGTAAGCATCTTGCCCCATTAATACCCACAGCGCCTTGGGCTACTTGGCCCACTGGCCTGCCCTGGTGACCCTTGTTACCGTGGTGATTAGATTTTGGGAGACTTCATCTGCAAACATTTAGCCAGTGTCACCCCTAATCTACCTTCTGTCACCCTGAGAGCGGCGGGCTCAGTAGCAGCACACACAAACACGCAACTGAGGATACACATAGTGCCACTTAATTTAATCCTGACAAATGAATACATCTTCTCTCCGCTACTGCTGTCAGGTGAAAACCTTCAAACACTGGTCTATTTTTATAAGTGATACTAAAATATGAGTCAAATTTGAGTATGAAGCTCTTACCCCAAGTTGACAGTAAAAAGTTTATAGTTTCCGCTTTGACAGAAAACAGTGGCTTTTGTTGGAAAGGAATTCTTTCTCATAACAATATCAAAATATGATGTATGAAGCCACATGAGGTGATTATTAATCTATATCAGGGGTTCCCAAACTTTTTCAGGTCAAGACCCAAAAGAGCAAAGTGGGGTTTCCCCAGGACCCCAACTTACAAAAATATCAAGAATTCACACGATCAAGAGTCAGGGAATCACAGAACTCATACTTAATGTCACCTCGGCCAGAGAGTGTGAACACATTTTTCAATTAATTCACATATCATTGCATTGCTATGCATTTTAATCTGCTTGTTGGGCTCCCAACCCTTACATTGGGAAAGATTGATCTATATAGTTGTAAGTTGTTAATTTTTTTTCAGTAGCACTTAAACTACAATTAAAGGATTTCACACTTGTGTTTACAAAATCCCCAAATTCAATGTGCCAGGCTGAAGTATGGCTGTTTTTTTCTTGTATTGTAAAAGGTGACATTTTGGAAAGACAACAACAAAGATATGTACCTATAACACCCATTTTGTTTGTCATTAAATTACCATTGGCTGTCACATTCCACCTCCTGACCTCTGAACTATGACACACAGGTCCTCCTCCTCCAGGCCAAACCACCATGGACACTGTGCCTCAGGTCACTTGCTGGCTTACTCAGCAGAGCAAAAGAGTGTGTTACGACTCCTTTAAATGACAAATAAATTTGGAGTTGTTAAACAACTCACTTGAAATATGGTCATCCAACAAATGTAAACATGTTAATATATATTGTATTTTATGGTTGCCATTCAAAAAAATTGTCTAATGTGCTGCTAGCTATAGGGATCTGCAGATCTCAGGGTGACAGAAGGTAGATTAGGGGTGACACTGGCTAAATGTTTGCAGATGACACAGCCACTTTGGCCAAAGTCTTCCTCATTAACAGCGACGGAGCAAGTAAGACACAGGAACTCTGGCCTCCAGTCTGGCCATACAGCTGACAGTAACACACAAAAATGGTATTATAAGCATTGCACATGAGTCTCAGTAAAGAGACAACATCAATTAAAATAATTGGTACAAACTAGAACAAAGCTGAAGCTGAAGGCTTACACCAATTCTGCTTGGGCCTTTGCAGACCACATAGCAGAACACCCACCTTTTTAAGTAGGTAAGGTTCACAATTTTCCCACGTCTGTCTTTTTAACATAACCAGGCGCTAATTATTAAGAGAACCCTTACACACGTAATCTTAAAGGGCCATATAATGCTAATTATTGGGTTCATACTTTTTTGGGTGTTTCTACTAGAACATGTTTACATGCTTTAATGTTCAAAAAACATGTTATTGTTCTCATACTGTCTGTTTGAATATACTACATGTATTCACCCTCTAAAACACTCCACTTTAGTGCCTGTCTCCATTATGCCTACTCTTAAAAACACACAGTTTGCCCTGATTGGTTGGCGTTTCCAAGTCTTCCACATTTGTGCAAGGGTAAAAAGAGGAGAAGTCAAAGCACCATATCAAGTCACATCATTGGAGTACAACACGTGCAGCAAAATTGGGTCTTTAATTGCTGAAGGGCCCAATAGCTGGCACCATTGCTGACACACTATCATAGAACATGGAGATGATTGATTCGTTACACTGAGGTGTCTGTCGGCCTAATGTCCGAAAATATTTTCATTATTTCATCTCTGTGTAGCCGGGGAATGACTGTAACGGCACTGTAGCAGCACTTTCTACCTATGTATTATAGTTGTGACATCACAACCGAACAGAAGTCCTGACGGCTCATTCCTGAAGGCACAGTTTCTGAATATGGGCTGTGTGCATTTTTCTATGATTGATACTTTCACAGTATTTATAAGAAGTGGCAATCTCATTTTTTACAATATGGGACCTTTAAATGATGGTGTAAAAAATCCACAGTCCTTGTTCTGTGCAAATATATACTCAAAATGTATCTTAAGTTATTTGGAGGCTCTGCAGTTGTGTAGATATTTCAAAGTTACAGTCCCAGTTACAGTGGTAAGAAATACACAAAAAGAGGGTATTTTCTTCTGAACTTTGCAGGATATTGACTTGCTTTCACTTATTTGGACAGCCGACGCCTCATGTAAACTTCAGATAAACTTTAAATACACTTTTGCACAGAACGTTGTCCCATGTCACATTGCAAACAAATTAGAAAGGGTTCTCTTGATATCCAGTATGAACAAGAGGAATGATTTTTTTAAAAGCACAAATACAAACAAATTAGGCCACTGCTCATATGAGCACCTGACTATTTTTTAAGACAGAAAACATGTGACCCTGTCCTGACCTATAAAGTGATAACGGTTTCGGAAATCCTTTTTTTTGTCACATGTGGTAATGGTCTCTATGCTCTCTACTTCAAATCCTCACAGTTTGCAATTTGCTGTCAGACATTTAAGATAAGATAAGATGAACCTTCATTATTCCCAGGAGGGAAATTTGGTGTCAAAGCAGCAGGGAATAAGGAGACACATGATCAAAGCAGAACAGAAGGTGCATGGTAAAACAGGGATGTAAAGAATAGGGAGAGCATCTGTTATAGTGTGGTATGTACATATGTGCAGACTATACGGTGGTAAAACCAAAAAAAGAGTGCAAAGTTCGCCAATGATTAAGAAAGCCATGATTTAGCCATGGGAATAAATGTTGTATTCAGTAATAGACTTCAAATTCCTCTCAGTATGTTCTCGATGTTGTTGGATGTTTGTGAAACTATGATTGGCATGCACCACATGATTTATTCTTTTTAGACCAGTCTCCACTCACTCTTACAGTTGTTTATGATGGATTGATAGGGACCTCTAGCGGTAGAGATGAAAGACTGCAGGTTAGGAGCTTTGAAAGTGATGTCTTTGTAGGACTGTAAAAAAAAACGCCACACTGGTCTTTTGAGACCTTTTGTGAAAATACAGTTCAGAGGTTTGAAGACATGGCATGAATTCAGATGTCTTTCTGGTATTTCCTGTTATTGTTTTAAAAGCTAGGCCCATTGTGCAGCGATTAGCACACCTGCAAAACAGGTCGTTCAACAAGCCACTGTTATCTTGATTTCAGCATATAGGAAACCATTCACCTCAAACAGAACTGGATACAAAAAACACCCATCAGCTTGTCACATGTTTTGCTCATAACAGGCTTGTACCTCATAAAGTGTGGGTATAAAGTCTACTTTTGTTACTTGCCTGTGTGTTTATGTGAGTGTGCAGTGACAGAGAAAGAAGTAGAAAGACCGAGGGAAATAGAGACACAAGAAACATGATAGAGCAGAGGAGATCTCATTCGTATGCACCTGGGTGTTAGAAGAATGGGCAGCCTGGTGAGCGTGCTCCGCTCCCCTGGACATAGAAGAGCCAGAGACTTTATTTTGCTTCATATCTCCCTGCTGCGTGACCCAACTGGGACTCTGTCCACTTGGAGACAGGTATCATGACCTAGATCAACACATGGATCTCTTGTTACTTATAATCTTTTTTGGTCACAGTAGCACTATTTGGCTGTGCCTCTTCATTTCCAACAGCACCTTCCCGTTCTCTCTTTGCCAGGCAGTGTAAGGTATAGCTCAGGTTGATGAAAGTGCCACTGGGTCAATAAATTATGCATTATCACCAGGTTTGTGTAGCCATCGGTCAACCATGTGATCGAACTGCACTTTGGGTTTCCCTGTGCAGTTTTCTAATAATTCACTTAATTTAAGTCAGGAAGCATTTTTGGAAAGACTAATTATTTATCTTTTTTTAAAGAACGCTTATGTAAAATTGGGCTACACGTTAGGCTACATTTAATAATCAAAATTATGTTGGCACCTGCAATTTTCACTGTGCTAAACCTGAGTAAGAGATGTCAGAAAATGTGAAATATTATTTTTCAATGCATTTGTGTCTTGTCTAATCTCTTTGTTGAAATTGGGGCAAACAACAATACAGAAGTAAAGGCAAATAGGTTATGATATAATTTTCATCAATAACAATAACATATATGTTAAAAAAGAATAAATAGATAATAAGAGATAACATTGTGCAGGGTTTCTTACATACAGAAAATGTTGGGTGCACATACTAAAATAATCATAACGTAAAAACATGTTTTTTAGTTTAGTGTTTAATATATCTCATGGAATTCATTTGATATTTGATGCAAATGGAGGATAAAAATAACTAAACTGCCTTCAATTTGATCCAAAATGTAGTATCTTAAACCATTCCTAAAAGGTTTTACAGCATTACTTCTTTAAATATTTTATAAATATATGTATTTCAAAGAATCTCAAAGTGAACATATATAACCTTTTTTTATTGTATGTATGTATTTGTGGGTAATCAGCCAAGCCCTCTTTCAATCAACACATTCAGTAAAATACCTCCAAGTTCATTTCCCTGATCCCTTATTATGTTCATTATAAAGCCATTCTTTATGATTAATATTATAAAGTAGTGGAAAAGGGGTAGGATTGAATAAGCTTTTGCTTCTTCCTAATCGGACATGTTAAGTTAAAGGTTGAATATGTGGAATGAGCAGAACATCGCCATCTAGTGTCTCAAGATCGTAGTCGCGACAACAAAATATAATTTAAAGCAGTCGCGTTGCCGGGTTCGTCGGACCCGGCGAAGTAGCCTACAGGTGACCGGAGTCTGACATATCGCACCATAAAAACAAGTGAGTTTGACTGACAGTAAGCGTTAGCCATTACAGCCGAGAAAACGTGAAAGTTAGCTTACCGATCAAGGAGAAACATAGCCATTTCGGCGTGCGTTTTAATGGCGCTGAACTCCTTTATCTCAGTCCATCCAGTGAAAACTTGGCCTAGATTGACTCTGGTTTTCAGAAAGCAGCTGCAGGATTGGCAACCTCCATTTCACCCGGTGCCAGCCTACAGTAGCTGCTCCCAACAACAGACAACCCTGACAACCCGCACTACCTGCCGCTTAAAGGCTACTACAATGTAACAGAACTTCAGTGTCAAACCCGTCAAAAAAATGTCAAAATATTAATTCAGATTAAATATTTTTTTATGGAAAAGCAATTACTTCATTCTGTACCCCTTAAAACGCCCCTTGGGTGTATTTTTTAAATATAGCTTTTAAAAAAAGATTCTACATCTTCAATCTTTAATGTTGTGTTTTTGTAAAACATGAACTGACAGAAAAGCATAATTTGTGATCATAAAACTTTGCTCTCTGACATTTTTATCCCCACTGTGCACATACTGGAAAGGGCTGTTAGTGCTACTATGTATCCTCTCACGTACCCCACTTGTTCATTCTTTTTATTTGACATATTCTAAATCAAGCATTCACTGCACACGTATGTAAACCCGAGTAAGATATACAGACTTTCCTCTAATTTGGGTCATTCAGTCGTGATTATAGCTGCATGTGTGTCCATCAATCAGTCACGGGTGTGTTTCTGCGTCATCGCTGCTCCAGCCAATCACACGGTGACGTCCAGAAACGGGGGCACCCGCGACGTAAACCTTTGCAAACATGGCGACGCTCCGAAGAGAGTACGGAGACTGGAAATACGACCGTTTTTAACCGAGAAAATACCTCTCCTCTACGCATGTTACAATGTGGTGGGGTTAGCCAGAGCCACCGCACGCACAGCCTTTTAGATAATGTTTGCAGAGGTAAGTCAGACGCGTGTGTCGTCACTGTAGTTTGTTTTCCAGTGAGAGGCATCACGGCTAGTTAGCTTGTAGCAGCTAACAGTTAGCGGTAGCCCCACAGGTAAACACACAGCCTGACTGTGCTTTCAGAAAGGCTGCCTGCTATAAGTGGCGGTCTACCCGGGATTACACAGTTAACGCCAAGTTAATACGATGAGCTTATGGATATCCTCACCGTCGACACCGAGCTGGATTTAACACAGGCAATGTCGGTAGTGTCGTTATGCGTTTAGATTATGAGTAACGTCCCTCAACAACGAATTTCTACATCACAACAAACACAGGTGAGCTGGGCGTTAGCTGTTTAAACGGATACAGGGTTAAAGGCGAACCAAAGTTACCTATTTGGTATCAGCAAGGTGGTTTTAAAAACACCACTGCTTACCTATCTGCTTTCTCTGTGATCAGCTAACGTTTAGGTTGGTAACAAGCACACAAAGCGGTGACAGCTGATTGCCAGATTGATAAGAGTGTTGTGGCATTTTTATTCTAATTTTACTTTTACTTTGGGGAAGGTCTGAGACATGTATACACAGATAATACTAATAAACAACTTAATTTATAGAGCACCCTTCATACAAAAAATGCAGCATAAAGTGCTTTACAGTAAAATCATACAAATAAGAAGACAACATGAAGACCAGCGCTTATAGCACTGAAATGTGAAATAGAAAATGAAAGAACACAATTAAATAGGATCTGAAGTGACGAGCAACCAGTGGTAGAAGTAGACAAAATTATTGACTAAATCAACAATAAAACCCTGAAATAGAATAAAAAATGCCACAAAAAGGAAATGCCTTACAAAAGGGCGGGATTGGGCATTGTGTGGAATGGTGTAAAATATGCTAGGTTTCCAGTGGCACTTAGTAGCCAGACTGTTGGTCAGAGTAGCTCCCCTCTCTTGTCAGACACAAGCAAACTGACCCATCAGAAGCTTAATAGTGTCTTCAGTCCATTGTTGCTGTCCAGTGGTCATAGAGATTATGCATTGTCTTTTAGTGATCATTCCACCTGACAGGCCGTTTGTGAGTGTGATTTGTGATGACATTGTAGTTTTGCTTAAGTTCTCACGTGATGCAGTTTCTCAATGCACGCTGGTTTCCTGATTTTGGAAAGACTACTGGCCGTGACATCTGCTGACAAGCAAATGGACGGCACTGTCCACCTCACCTGAGCGGCAGGTGACCTGGCCTCATCTAGGCACCTCTCCAGCAGTTTAAGTACAGGTTTATCTTTGGTAATAAGGCTTTAGCTGTCACTGACTGCACTATTCTGCATGTCTGACAGTGAGTACTAATTTCTGTGTAATGTTCAGTCAAGTGCAAACTATAGCTTCGTAGCTCTTAACCTTTGGTCTGAAGTAAATTATTTGCTTGTATTGGACCATTCTGTGAAGAGCTTTGGCTTCACACCAGCTTTGTGATGACCTCTTTATAATGAATTTAAAGTGGGGTTGATATTACAGAAGATGTAGGAACTAGTTTCAATACAAATCGAGGCCTTTCAGCTGTCATCTTTATCGAAATCTTTCCTTTCTGCTGTTACACATTTGATAGTAAGATCAAGCTTGGCTGTAAACATTGGCATGGACTTTCTTTCTTTCAGACTGTGATTAACTCCTTTGAGCAAATGGCCTACACACATAGCTTATTAATGGATAGACCTTTGTGCACTGACTTAGTGTGTTGTATGGAGATGTGAGTGCATTGTGTGTCCGTTCACAGGCACACAAAGTTATCTCAGTCCTTTTCACCTCTGGCTAAATCTCATTAAGGTGTCTTAATCAAAGCTCGGTAGAAATTAAGGCCGGCACGCTGACACATCAGGCCTGCTTGTCATCTAGTACACTTGTCCCTCCTTCCTTCAGAAAATGGAAAAGGTTGCCCTGCCAAACAAGCTGACACCTTTCAAGAATAAAGCCCCATCCAGACCTGTGTCTAGTATCCAGATATTGTGTGTCTGCAAGTCATTCCGAGACACATAATACACTTTACATTTGGCATTAGTTAGACTTGTGTCACCAGTAATGAATGTATTATGCTTTATTACGTGTATCAGTTTTATGTACCATTTGCCTTTGAATTGCTTCAGCTGCTAAATGTAACAAAACAACACATTTGGGGCAGCAGTGATTATGCAGACGCTAACTACTGCAGTGGCCGAGGTATAATTTACAGTAGATGAGCCTCTGGCTTGTTCCTTATTCCAAGTGGTGGAAAGATTCTGTTCTAGGAATTCCTACTAGTTGTTCGGGATCTCTGGAGAATCACATCAAACCTCAAGGTATGCTAGACAGTGAAAGAAGTAGACTGGGAGTATGTATCAAAAGAAGCATGTGGCTGATTCCACACTCTCCCCAGGGTAATAGTGGTGTCAAACTACAGCTCAGGGGAGCTGGCAATACCAAATTAGAGAGAAAAATAGGTGAACAAAATGGTAGTCAGCCATAGAGCTAGTGAGTAGTTGGCTAAATACCTCACCATGGCCCCCGGGTATTGTTTGTGGGATCTATGCTACATCTGGGTGACAAATCAAAGCTAAAAACAACGCGTCCGTGTTGGTGCTACCATAAACTGATAGAAAAGCATAATTTGTGATAATAAAACTTTGCTCGCTGACATTTTTATCCCCACTGTACAGATACTGGAAATGGCGGTTAGTGCTACTATGTATCCTCTCACATACCCCACTTGTGACATGTTAACCGGTCTTTCAAATATGTGGGAGGTGGAGCACTCTGTTGTTCAAACACCAGATTTTCTGTGATTACGAAAGAACACGTTTTTTAAATGATCTCAAGTTGTATGTGTATGAATTGCTGGGTTCATTATAAGATCATTGGCCTGTTGAAGAGTGGATCATTTGGGCTTGTTTGCTCTCCTGCTTTACTTGTTTCTCAACTTAATGTTAATTTAGTTAATTTAATGGTAGCCCAAGGCTTGTTAGCAGGGGATTGCTCAGCACAGGTTTTGAATTAGCCAGCAGCTAGGTTTTCCCAGTATCTGCTCTACTGCCTGTTGTTTGTTAGTGTGGGCTGTCAGTGATTTGACAGCAGAAGGCTGACCACCTTCAGATGACAGAATAGGTTAGACATGCTGCTGGAAATATTTCAGCCAACCTGTCAGTGGACACGACAACATACCAGGGTAATGTTTACGTAAAAATTTGAAAATAAGTTACTGTGTTACAGTTAAAGTATTACAGCCAGTGATGTTGCGCTTCCTCCAGTAAACTCGCTATTGACCGTCCAGGGGACGCACCCTATTTTCCCCTAATAATGTCACACTGTGAACAACAATTAAGTGTTGGAATCATAGAAATAAACAAAAGAAACCTTGCTATAAAAAAAAATCCACCGACTGGTCACCGTTTTTTTACCATCTCTGCATCTATCTTGCGCAGACAAGATCCTGTGCTCCATCATGGGAGAAACTAAATGCCCTTGTTGCAACAAGACCAATCCACGCTGCACATATTTCATTTCAACAACCAGGAATAAACATGGCCACTGATCGATGCTGGATTCACTCATGTTGATCATGACCATGTATCCAAATCAATTTAGTTTTCTAATTCAATTATTTTTAAAACACTAATTGGGGGCCAACTCTATTTCCTTGGGACATGCTCAAATGATCACCTGTGAGTCAAAGACTCACTACATTGAAAAACCTATCATTGTCACTGTACGGCCTCACAATTTTAGTCAGAACCATGTTACTATCACTTTCCACATTTCAACCTGCCACCAAAAGTGAACCCCTGCAGTGTCTTCTGGTGTGGAGGATTTGTTTATATCTCCTTAAAATCCTGACAATTTCAGTTCTCATTTTAAATGACAAGACAAGACGTTTTTCAAGTCCTCGCTGGAAATTATAACTGGTGTTATTTTCTTAATTGCACAGTCTTACTTTTGTACTCTGTTCATTCTAGTTATTTAATCCTAAAGCTTATGTGGTAGCTCTTTGTATTATGGTGGTCCTGGTGGATTAGACCAGTGTGATTAGTTGCCCCACTCACTTTCTCTCCCTCTGAAGCGTTAACCACAGATCTCCCACAAGAGAGCTTTAATGGGCTGAGTTGACCTCTCGTCCAATGACTACACTTATGGGGCTGCAGCTAAGCATTTGTGGACCTGAGCATAGATCACAAAAATGGCAATATCCACCCTTGAGCAATTCTTCCCAAACGTATGTGTCTGTATATGTTCAGTGCAATATGTGTGTAGTTGTGCATGTATTTTATGTTGTGCCAGAAAATCTGGGAAATGATAATCTCAAAGACACAGATAAGAGGCTGTGTGTGCATGTCTGAACGGGCCTGGAGTCAAGGATGTCCAAAAGTGTAGCGCTGCTCAAAAACCTAACCTCTCTATGTGGCAGGGTTTTAAAACATTTAGTTTATGCACTGTTGAAGATGCTACTAGGCATTGAAAGAGAGCAAGAAACAGAGCTAGGACATGAATCAGAATAAGACTAGATTTGTGATTTTTGTTATTAATAAGAAATTATTATTTTAGTGTTGTAGTGAAGTGGCCATTATGCTAACATAATAAATACATCTTTATCATAGAGCACTTGTCACTGAGGCTGGGTGGTCAGTTGAATGAATTAGGCCAAGTTTATATTTTTTTAACAACAGACACAACCACATTCCGTCTAACTTGCAGACATCTTGTTCAGAGACTCAGAGAAGTATTGTCTATTCAGTATGGGTTGCGTAAGAAATTGCTTAGATGTTTAGATGTGTGCGTTCCCGATGGGCATGGGTGTTAATCACTGGAGCAGATGGTTCATGTTTAAAAGCCTGTGTAAGCTGTAATGACTCAAGAGTGTCGGTTATCGCCTCTCCTACAGAGCCAAGCGTCCACAGCCACATTCACTGCTGCTCACTATTGACGTCAGACCAGACTTGCGTTACTTGTCTGAACTACATTCTAATACTTTCTCTGGTAATGACTGCATTTGGTAGCATAGACTTGGATAGTATTTCTTTTACTGTGGAAAAAATGTCCTTAACACCAACAAAAAGGCAAATGACAAAATAAATAGCAATTCCTGATAATAATGTTCAAATTAAAGCAAGTCAAGTTTTTTTTTTGTTTTTGTTTTTTAAATTTGCCTATCTAACCTCAGTATCAGTGAAAAAACTAGCCATGCTCTTATAAAACACTTGGAGGAAAAACTGCTTACAGTTTGTTCTGGCAAGCACAAACCCGGCCCACATCCACTACATCAGTCTTGAAGGAATTCAAATGTTTTTCAAAATAATGTAGCCAGCTCTGACTGTCTCTAGCAATTTGCTCTTGAATCCTGCTTGCTAAAGTCTGTGTTGTTCACAAGAGAGGTCAAGTGAGTAGCTGCTGTCTAAGGTTAATCCACAGACTTTATTATCATACTTTTATCATGTGCGTGTATAATACAGTCGTCTGTTAGCATGTAGCTTAGGCCTGGTGGTAATAAATGTGTCGGAGATGACTGCAGTGGGCTGTCGAAAGCTACTGAACCAACAGTGAGGCAGCTGCCTTTGTGATTACTGTGTGGGTGAAAGGTAAACGGAGTAGATGTGTTACTATAGGTCAAGCTGTTCACTGAGATATGCTAACTTTGCATGAAAGTCATTGCCTTGTGTTCAATGCGGTTTGCAAATGGCGACAACATTGTGGCTTATAACAGGTTATTTAAGTCAGAGTCTCTGGCATGGCATAAACTGCTCTGTGAATAACATTCCTTTGTATTCCTGCCACTCCTAGCTCAACTGTAATAATATTCCTCTTCTTTGACCAGCCGTATTCTCTTCCCAGAGAGTTAGCCCTGCTATTAGTGACTTTGTCCTAGCTAGTTAGGACTTGAGAAAGAGGTGGTAGTCTAGCCAGTTTGCACACATTCTTCAGTACAGACACCAGTGTATTCAAATGCACTCACTACACTTATAGACAGCATTTTTGCAATAACCTGATTTCCTAAACTTCTTGTCTATAAGAGTATCCACTTTCTTAATATGGATAAGGGATTTAGAGAAACTTGGTTAACACGGCTACATTTCTGCTGGGAGACTTGATCTTGATCATGTAGTGTATACTGTGTGTTAAACATGAGCTGGTTTCTACATTAAGGAATATATTGTGTGTTTCCTTACTATGCTGTCAGTCCAGAAGATTCAACAAAGAAGAAAAACTCTTCAGTCCACAACGTCTTGCGTTATTAGTAACGCATTAAAATATGTAAGCATTCGGGTTAAAATATGTTAGGTGGAAGGGAATAGACCTTATTACTGACCATTTACATGTAAATGGGGGATTGATCTGTCAGACGATTTTACACATCTGCAAGCCCCCTTGTCAACATTGGCATTATATAACGGCCTTGGGCAACCTTGCTCTCTAAATATCGGCATTGGCCATTGGATAAAAACCATATTGGTTTTTATTACTGATGGTAAGATTTTGGAAATGTATTACTTTAGAGATTAAATGTGTATATTTATGATGCACCCTCATATGCAGCTTTTTCATAGATTCATTAAACCTGAACCATGCTGTGACATTCTCTGAGCAGTTGGTGGCACAACGGCTATTTTGTTTGGTATTACTGATATTGGCATAAACAGATACTCAATATCAAATTACCCTGATAGGGAGTAGAAACAGAATAAAATGTCATCGGGAAGTCATTGTTGAATGCATTGTACTGATTTTAGTAATATGTAAGAATGAATGGGTTTTCTGAGGCATTTTCTAGTAATAAATAAACATTTTGAATTTGCAAGCTGGTGTAGCCACAGGTTGCACTTAGCCTGTTTCACAAATGTCTGTTATACTGACCATATTCTTTACCAATAGATTGCTTAGCATCGATTGTCAATAACCTCTGTTGTGGTCATGCTTTACATTGTAGGCTAGCAAGCCCATTTGGCAGCAAGTGTGTGATTGTCCATAGCTGGCTGTAGCAGAGAGAACAATGTCTCAGTGTCCTGAGGAAGCTCTGTCTGTCCCTATCTGGCTCCATCAGTGGATCTCCTTATCTAAGGAACTCTAGTATGAATGTAGGGCAGCCGAAGATCATCACTGATGATGATGGTGTCTGTCTATCTGATGGCTCCATGGCAAGACTGTGACCGTTATAGTGTGTTTACAGAACCACCATTGCGTAGATGACTGCATTTTTCACATTACCTCATGACATTGTTTATTATAATACTTTGCTACGGTTTGCATGGCATGGTTTCATCAGTCCAGCTTGACAGGACAGTCAAGTTTGTATAGCTCTATGGAAGGCTCATCCTTCACATAATAACCCCCACCATACATACACACACAAACACTGTAGAGCCTGTATAACTGGTACTGATCAATATTTGGAAGTTAATTTCAAGTTACAGTTCACCCATACATCAAATTTAATATATAATAAACCCCGTAGTGCTGTTAATCAATCCAGATTGTTTAGTTTTGAGATGTACAGTTTTGGAGATATAGGCCATAGAGATGCCTGCCTTCTCTCAAATATATTGGCTCAAGATGACACTCAAAAATACATTTGAAAACTCAACAGCATTGACCTTTTTCAGAGATCATGACCCCTTTATTCAAAATAATCCATAGACCTGGTTGTTATCAGTTTTATGTAGGAACTATTTTCTTTCTGCTGAACTACACGACTACTACTACTACTACTAGTACTGCATGGTTGAGAGGCTCGTGGGCCGACATTGCTGTATCTTGTGGACATTAGTTCATAGCTCACTGATGCTGCTAGCTCACTTGAGCTTGTGAAAGCTACAGCTCAGCCGAGGAGGACGCCATTAATGTTTACATTTCACGCTGTCACGAGCGTAAGCCTCTTATCCATGAGTAAGCTTCCTTCTCCTGCGATTGGTTGGTGGGTGTAGTTCGGTAGAGAGAAAATAGTTTCTACAGGAAACTGCTCATAAACAATTCTGTTGATTATCTTGAGTAACTGGGTCATGATTTCTAGAAAGAAACGCTGCTGTTTCTTAAATTTACTTTTTAGGCGCGTTGAGCACCACATACCAAGTGCCATCTAGTTCCATTGTATTAGAGAGTAGGTAGACATCTCTACGGCGGATATCTCCAACACTGGACAACCACGTTTTCTGGTTGCATCTGTAGCATTAGCATAGTATGAGATGGAGCCACTAGAGAAACTTATGTGGAGAACTGGGACACAGAGCTGCTAGCTGGAAACAAGAGCTTGGTTTCCTGCACTGACAATAACAGGAAAACCATAGGATGTGACACACGAGTATGCCACACACACAGTCTATCACTGACACTCTCCTACCAATACAACACACCACAGTTTCTTTTTAAATAATCTTTTCCTGTGCCGACATCTAAGGTGTAGTATAGTTGAGAATTTTTTTTTCCTGCGGATGATGTCATTCCACTGCACAATTGTCTAATCAGTATAATACTGACCAGTCATAAGTCATTTATAAGCCTTTAGTTAATTAACAAATCCTCAGCAAAAAATGTATTCATGATTGAATGATGAAAGTGTTTTGTTAACATAGAACAAATGTGTTGTAAGTCCCCTATAGACCTTAAATAAATCATGAAGAAATCCAAAACAAATCACAAGTAAATGAGTGATAAGTAGGCTAATTAGTTGATATATTGTTGATCATTGTGATCTGGGGAATACCCTCTGCACATGTCACCCTGCAAAATTGAAAATATAGGACTTACTGCGTACAGTAAATTAATATCCGACACAAATGGTTAATTGTTCAAAAATAAAAAAAAAAGTCTCTTAATCTCTTAAGAGTCTTAATCTTCCTATTAAAAGATCTATCATAAAGTCTGTCACTGAGAGAATATGTGAATGGCTTTGTCGGGGATTACTGAGCGAGTCTTTCTTCAGACCAAATCTAATGTTCTCTGGGCAGGTTAAAGTATAAACTGAAGTGCAGTGAGTATTTAACCTATGTTTTGTGTTTGTGTGTGTTTTACAGGCCAGTTTGTCCATCTGGGGATGGGGGGGTCTTGGAGTCGTGCTCTTCCTCGTCACCTTTGGACCCTTTGCCATATTCTACTTGGCCTTTTATATCTTCTGCTTCATTGGAGGGTGAGCAGGAAGACAACCAACCATCATGTCGTCACATAAGCAAGCTCTCTTTCACATTTACCACAACACCTGATGGGTAAGTTTTTAGCTGTTCTCTCATTCTCACTTCTGTTTTCCAGGGGCTTTGCGGTCACTCTGCTCTATGGAAAGATCAACTCAGAGAAACACCTGGAAAAGTGCGAGCAGTCTTTCTTGCCACCCACACAAATTGGTATACTAAAGGTAAAAGCACGACTAAGTACACACATATTTTGACCTTGCCTGCACAAACTAATTAATTAGTCTTAAATCAAGTTCCTTTATTGATGAAGTGTGCTTGCCATTTACCTTGTAGATCATTGCAGTTTTAATTAATTTTCCTTTTGTCACTTTCAGACACTGGATGAGATGAAGCTGGAGATGAAGCCTATAAAGATTGACAGGAGACTGACTGGCTCCAGTTTCATAGATGAACCACTACAACAGGTGAGTGTAATGGGATAACAGCTAAGGAGAGAAGCCAATGGAACAGAATTATGATTGTGACAAATACTTACACCCCAGACCAGTTGTACACTGGCCCACTTTAGTCCCTGTCTGGTCAGCATCGTAAAACCCCTTTACACCTTACCCCTCTCCTCATTTCTCAGTTTGTACATCATTGATTCCTTTCCTTGCCTCCTCTCCTCACGACGAGAGAGGTCTCGAGGCCACAGGCGTTTAACAAAATTATTCTTTGCTTTGGAAGAAAGAAGAAAATACATTTATTTTTATGTATATCATTGTTGGAGTTACTAGACTGCGCTAGTCGTTTTTGATAGTTAATTACTAAGTCTACAAAACCATATTTAAATGTGTTCTAGATTACTTAAGGCCAAATCTGTAAAGATATTGCTGTACTTATTACTAAAATTGTATCAAACATACTGTCCAGAAAAAAACTGAGAAACTCTGTCCCAACAGAAAGATGAACTGAAAGTTTCAGTACTATTATAGTGTCTGTGGCTGACAGAACTGTAAGGTGAAAACCTTAGTTCTTTCAGCTGGTAATTGACTCAGAACCTTATTCAGTTCAACAAATAGATCCTCTAGTCTAGTGGTAGTGATATGAGCTTAGGGGCTTTTGTATGGTGGTCACAGTTATTCCATTTACGACACTTTCAGTAGAAAGCGTGTATAAGCATGTTGTCCACAGTAAAGCAGCGTGGCTGTCAGTTTGTGACGGTCAGATGACACAAACTGCTCTACTATGGTTCTTCTGTTCTCCCTATTTCTCTGGGAATGTACAGTAATCATTTCAGCAGCATTTGAACCTTGAGATCTTTAGCACAGGTTTACACTAATGTGAGATCATGTAAACCTGCAGAATACTCTCTAAAAGATGGTCTTGATTATTCTGGAACTTTCTATTTAGCTGCCATTTGGCCGAAGTCTCTATTATTTGTTTAAAAACAATGCGATCACATGATTTATCTCTCTTTTTCTGTATTTTTTAAAATGACTCGGGAAGGCAACTGCACAGTCTAGCTTTACTTATAATGTTATCAAACAAAGAAAAATCCTCATCCTGAAATGGTCCCAAATCGATGCTAGAGTACTTTCTTGGTTTATGAATGAAGCGGTACGAGAGTTGAAGCGGTGTGTTCACCAATCATCAGCAGCCATCCCCGTAAACAAAAAAACATGTCCCCAGAACTTAATTTAGACCCTGCTCCCTGCGGTTGAAATGCAACAAGTTCCTCAAAAGGTTCATAGTCCCTGGGGAAAGTTCCTGCTGGAAGCTTTCTAAATACAAAATCCTCCCTCCCTTTGCAGCTCATGTAGTAGCAGCCTATACTGACAGTTACAGTGCATTGATTCATGTGTTTGCTTGATTTAATCATACCACTTAGCTGTATCCCTACTGTATGCAACTACATGATTGACTTATCCAGGTTTCCTATGACCTAATTACCCAGTACAGTCAAGAGATTTAATTGTATTTAAAAAAAGACTCATTTACCCATCTCACACTGACATTTTGGCAGTATTTAATGAACGCACATCTTTTCAATTTCTCCAATTCCTATTTCTTTGTCTCTGTAGGTTATCCAGTTTGCTCTGAGAGATTATATCCAGTACTGGTACTACACTCTGAGCGAGGATGAGTCATTCTTATTGGAGATCAGACAGACGCTGCAGAATGCCCTCGTCCAGTTCTCTACACGGTACAACATACGCATACATTTTCTGTCTATTAAATGTTTCCTGCAAAAATGTTCTGGGTTTTTTTCTGTTTTTGTTTTTTTTTCAATTTTTTTACGTTATTCCTGTGTGTTTATGTGCCAAGGTCCAAAGAGGTGGACTGGCAGCCTTACTTCACCACTCGCCTGGTGGACGACTTTGCCACCCATTTACGTGTCTTTAGAAAAGCCCAGGATCGCCTCGCCGACAGAGAAGACAAGCAAAGTAAGCACACACACACACATCCATAAACACTTGTTTTCTCACTCACCGTAGTCTTTAGTATTTCTGGCATGTCTCCTGAGTTGATTCAGCTCCTCTCTAACAATGATTGTGATGATGTAGTTCTGAGCTTAATTAGAGTTGATGATTCTTTGATGGACACAATAACTTTGATTACACAATAAGATCTGATAACAAATGTAGTGCAGATGATTCTTCTATAAAGTTTTTGATAAATTCAAGTGATGAGATCTTAGACATTAGTGGTGTAATGACAATGACGGAGAGTGATGTCTGAACAGGGGACATAACGGAAGAGCTGGTGGACTCCTTCTTTGAGGCCGAGGTGGAGATGGAAAGGAAGATTTGTCGAGACGTCGTGTGCACTTCACACAAAGATGAAGAAGGTAAACACACTTCTGTAATGTGTCCAACCTTACTGTTCACACTTTCATGAAGACTTTTTCAAACAAATGTGTTGCTCTTTGCGTGTGTGTGTGTGTGTGTGTGTGTCAGGTTTTCTTCGGGACTTGTGTGAGTTGCTTCTGTATCTGTTACTACCTCCTGGAGATTTCCACAACAAGAACATGAGATACTTCCTAAGGGTGAGTGCACACAAACAAGCACTCTCACTCACGCAGTCTGTCAAGTGATCACAACACATGTGACTTCATTGGTGTCAGATGCAAATATGAGGTGCAAAATCCCATATTCATTCACACAATATGTTATACAACCTGTGTTGTTAATTTATCATGGTTGAGCCACTGGCTAAATTCTGCCACTTTGGCTGCTGGCCAGCCATGAGTATTATGTTCCAACTACAGGCCCCTGAATAGACTTCTCTGCTGTACCAGACCCTGTGAGTGAACCTGAAAATGCACTGTGATGTTTTTTTTAGGAGGTACTGGCGCGTGGTGTGCTACTTCCTCTGATCAACCAGCTTAGCGACCCAGACTACATCAACCAGTTTGTCATCTGGATGGTGAGATGACCATACTTACTGCATATTAGCCGTCTTTTTAACTGACTTCTTGTGAAGATAATATAAGAAACTTTCCAAGAATCAATCAAGAAGCTCTTGTAGCTCAACTGATAGATGCACCTCATGTACAAAGGCTGAATCCTTGCTGCAGCGGCCTGGGTTCTACCCCGGCTCGTGGCACTTTGCAGCATGTTGTCGCCTCTCTCTCTCTCTCTCTCTCTCTCTCTCTCTCTCTCTCTCTCTCTCTCTCTCTCTCTCTCTCTCTCTCTCTCTCTCTCTCTCTCCTCCTCTTTTTCCTGTCAGTCTAAATATGGTACTATCAAATAAAGGCCAAAAGTAAGGATTATAAAAAAGAAAAAATCAAGACAGCAAATTAAAATGAGACATAAACAGAAATGGGAGCTGGTATAAATGTAGTGTATCTGTAAATGGATGTGATTTTGTATAGATACGGGACTCCAGCTGCAACTATGAAGCCTTCATGAACATCCTGAAGTTGACAGACAAGCCTGCTGAGCTGGAGGCTGTCAAGGACAAGGTGCTAGAGGAACTTCAGTACCTACGCTCCCTGGACACTGCTGGCGATGGTGGGCACTCTCTTTTTCTCAATGACATAAATACACATGAAAACAAAGTCCCTTTCCTAGTGGACGAAAACCCCACTAACACCTGGCTCTGTCCTTAGTGGGAAAGGTTACAATCGGCATACGTTCCCAAGACAAATGAAATGAAATAAGTCGCCTCCGTCTGTAACTTCTGCAATCTCAACCAAACATCCCATCTGTTTATGTGCAAAAGGCGCTCAGACATCGTTCCAAATTAATCAACATAGAGTTTGAAAGAGAAGAAAAAAGAATAAACTATCATAAGATTATCACCGGCCTCCATGCTGCTTTCTACTGTTTACTTACTCTGTTTTCTGGCATGGCGCGTTCATGATTTTCAACATGACCAAAAAAACATACTTGTCTACTGGCAATAGGAAATTAGTCTGGTGTAGTTTTTTCCCACTTTGAAAAAGACCTGCATATACACGCAAATTTAGGTGAAAAAAGGGTATAATTCACTGTGGATAGGAAGACGCAAAGCTCAAATGTAAAGTATGTCTAAATAAATGCACTGCTTTCCTTTCCTCCATTAATGTCTTTGTTTCTCTGTCCTTCAGACATCAATGTGATCAAAAACCAGATTAACAGTCTTCTGTTTGTGAAGAAGGTGTGTGAGACCAGGATCCAGAGACTACACTCTGGCAAGGTGAGAAACTGCAGCGCAGCCATAGTTCTTACACTGGAGGTTCCAGTAAAAACATAAATCACTAAATGCTGGTGTGATGGTGAAACTTTTTTCTGCAAGTACCAGCAACAATCGTTTAAAGACAGTTTGTTAGTTAAGTTTTATCTTTCAGAGTCAGACAGATTAAAAATACCGTTTTATCTTTTCTGATTTGTATATCAGACTGTACTTATCATTGTCTTGTGTTGTGTAGGAGGTGGATGCCTTGAAGCTGGCAGCCAACTTTGGCAAGCTGTGCGTTATCCCACTGGATCACATCCTCATCCACAACATAGCCCTACAGTTCTTCATGGGTAATTCTGAACATGCATCATCACATGAAGCACAGATGCCAAAATGTCACCACAGTCATCCCAAGGCCTTAATCCTGAACATTTTTGTTAATCATCTTTATAATCCATAACTTATTCCATTTCTCTAGAATTTATAACCCCAACCTCTCTCGTTAGCCACACCCCTTTTCAGTCCCACATGACATCGTCAGAGACTTTAAAAGGTCACTCCACTTTACACATCAGATTACGATAGCATGTGTTTGTTTGTGTGCAAGCTAGGAGTCAAGCCAAGTTGTGTCGGATCTGGTGTGGAAAGTGAGCAAGAGGAAACTAAACAGTATGGCTGGTTCTGTCATTTAAATATGAAAATTTTATTTCTTTTGATAAATATGTTTACATCACTTAAACAAAGAAAGCGTAACCAACCAAAGTGGAAGGAGTGTGTCCACAGTATAATAACCTTGATAACCTTTTTTTTTATATTATCCAAAGGACTAAGTGTAACAGTACATGGACCTTTGTTACATGACCACAAGAAACCACAGGCAGCCAGTACTGAATGTTAAAGGCACCGTCCAACTCACTATGCATGTGTGTGTAACCAAAGTACTACAGTAGACGGACGCCAACTCTTGTATGTCTGTTGATCCAGACTTCATGCAGGCAGCGGGGGCCCAGGCAGAGCTGTTCTTTTGGCTCACTGTGGAGGGCTACAGGGTGACGGCACAGCAGCAGCTGGAGGCCATGCAGGGCTGGCAGAAAGATGGCAAAAAGCAGCCCTGCACCACCAAGGGGCTACTGAAGGCTGCTGCACTGGGTGTCTACGAACAATACCTCTCGGACAAGGTGGGAGACGTGTTACGACCACATGAGTGTCTCAAGCAATTTCAGCCATAAAAGAGATTAACACTAATGAGGCATATCTTCTCTTTTTATACATCTTCTCTTTTTTCTTTCCCAACAGGCGTCTCCCAGGGTGCAGGTGGACGAAGCATCTGTAACAACACTAGGGGAGAAGCTACAGAAAGATGACCCCACGCCCGAGATATTTGATGAAATCCAGAGAAATGTACAAAATCCTTTCTGCAGTTTACCTGTAGAATAGGGCATTTAATGAATCACACCAATCGTCTGAGAAATTTTATTTGACTTATTTGCATAGTGTTAACAAAAAACATGAAATAAATGAAGAAATGTTTGCTTTACACCATATTTTCTTTATCTTTTTTTAATCTGCTACCGTGCCACCTGTTAACAAATTGTTTTGCACGTATTTATCCCAGGTGTATGACATGATGCTACGTGATGAGCGCTACTACCCGTCATTCAAGCAGAGTCCTCTCTATGTCCGCATGCTGGCAGAGCTAGATATGTTGAAAGAGCCCAGCTACCGGGGGTCTGATGACGGCGATGGGGAATCCTTCAATGGCTCTCCCACAGGAAGCATTAACCTAGTAAGTCTTCTTCACTTCCTGTTGAATGGGCTCTGAAATATGCTGATGTGGAGACAAGTGTTACATTGTTTTTGTCGCCCATCGTCCACAGTGCAGAAGCACTCTACTGTGTTATTGTTAACAAACTGCATAGTTAAATTATGACTGGTGTCTTGTGATTTCAGTCCTTGGACGACTTCTCCAACTCCTGCCATGATGAATCTATGCACCTACATGCCTTCATCTCCGACACAGGTACACACACGGAGACAGAGAGAGAGAGAGGGAGAGAGAGAGACAGTCTTATATGCACCATTTTTGTGAGCCTTTTTGCCTTTTGCTAAGTCTAAAAGCGTTTTCTTTAAATCACTTTTGATGAAGGGTTGTGAAATAAACTTTAAGGGTTTATGCTAGATTCTGGCAACTTGTCAGGTTTTAAAACATTTCATTTAACTTTTCTGTGGGATTTGGACGTTGTAAGAGTTGAAATCACATGTTGAGTGTGTGATTTTGTTTTGTATATCAGGTATCTGTAAGCCCCTGTTGGTCCCTCCCTGCATGTTTTTTCTTCCAACTTTTTACCTCCTAGCTCCATTCATCATGTCTGCTTTGTCACTTCATACTGTTCCAATATTCTTTATTTCTTTCATTTTATCACCTTCACAGTTTTTCTGTTTTTCCTTTTTCCTTCCTTCTTCTCCCTCACTTATCTTTTCTGTCATTCTGTCACATTTTCCTCCCTTTTACCACATTTCCACACCGTTTGCTCTCCATTCTTTCTTTTGCTTGCTCCCCCCCCCACACACACACACACTTTGAACCTGCACATCCTTTTCTTTCCTTTCCCGTTTTTCTTCTTTCATCTACCTCTTCGTTCCTCCATTCCCATTTTGGATGTATTGGCGGGCGGGGTAGCTGACACTTGTCTCCCCGGCTTCTGGGGTGCTGCAGGAGTTTGCAACGACCACGGTAAGACCTACGCGCTGTACGCCATCACTGTGTTCAAACGCAACCATGACGGCAGCGAGGACTGCTGGAAGACCTATCGCCGCTACTCGGACTTCCATGACTTCCATATGAGGATCACTGAAACGGTGTGTGTAAGACATATTCTGTATGTTTACCAGTTGTTCAGAAGTCAGCAACATTTCTACCGAAGAAGAAAGTTAACATTAGTGTTAAATCACAGAGCAACATCTTACAAACTTGGTTTTCTCCTTCTGAGTGTTGCACATCTTCTGTTTTAGTTTGAGAACCTGACGTCGATCCTCAAGCTGCCTGGGAAGAAGACCTTCAACAACATGGACAGAGACTTCTTGGAGAAGAGAAAAAAAGACCTCAATGCTTACTTACAGGTAACCGTTTTATATGTTAGTGTTGACTAGTCAAATGTTGAATGCCTGTATTGTCTTGAATCATTTTTTAGAGTTTAATATCAATAATTATTGTGTGTATGTGTGTTCCAGTTGCTGCTGAACCCAGAGATGGTGAAGGCCTGCCCAACTCTGATCCCTTATGTCTATGACTTCCTAGAGAACAAGGCCTATAGCAAGGGCAAGGGAGAGTTTGCACGCAAGGTCGGTACATTTTTTCAAACAAAATGTAATTACCACCAAATAACTACAAATGTATAATGTAAATAGTTAGAATTTTTGTAGCACATGTGAATGCTTTTATTGCATTACAGAGATATGAGTGGCTGTACTTGACAGATTATCATTTGTGACTGGTTTTCTGAAATACATGTTCTCCTTGTTGTTTTTCCCCACATCAGATAGACACGTTTGTAAATCCTCTGAGGAGCTCCATGAGAAATGTGTCAAACGCAGTGAAGGCCCTGCCAGACAGTCTAGCTGAGGGCATGACCAAGGTCTCCGATAACATGGGCCGCATGTCGGAAAGACTGGGTCAGGACATCAAACAGTCCATACTGAAGGTAACGCCACCACATAGAGCAAGCACTTCGCATCCTAATAAAGGAAAGCAAAGTGGTAAACTATAGTTTAGTTTTTCTAGTGGTGTTAAAAGTGCACTTTTCGGTTTGATATGGTCTGTTCGCTTTGAACCTAATCACTGGGATGTGGTTAGAGTATAATGATTGGACTCCTTATATGGCAGCAATCCTTACAAATCCCGGCCCTGTGCCCTCTAAGTAAACCAGTTTCCACTTTTTTCACTGTTCTGAAAAGTTTGTTCATCCAACTTCTCACTATCCAGTGTCCTCTTTTTTCCCCCTCAGGTGCCTCCACTCCTCCCCAAGTCCGATATCGACCCTGAACACTGTCGAGTCTCTGCTCAGCTTGATGACAACGTGAGTTGTTGGGTGTTGCATGTTTGCTTTGTTTATTTCATTTCCTTGTGATTTGATTTATTGAAATTGTCTTTTCATATGTTTATATGTGTTCCCAGGTGGATGATAATATCCCACTTAGGGTAATGCTGCTACTGATGGATGAAGTGTTTGACCTTAAGGAGAAAAACCAGTGGCTGCGCAGAAACATTAAGAACCTGCTGCAACAACTCATCAGGGCCACGTATGGAGACACCATCAACAGGTCAGAGACACACAGTACATTACAATCTAGAAAATACACAGCAGACTATTTAAAAAGAATACCTTTATTGTACATAATCTAGTTATGAATCTCTTGGTTTTCCACGCCCACTAAAACCTGTACATAAATCCTCCGCAACTCAACCAGACCTAGTGACAATCTTGTTTTTCTAAACATTCAAACCAAAGAATAGTATTTCAGAGCAGGGATATACAAAAGTCAGGGTTCGCTACACTGGAAAAAAACATTCAAAAACATCAATCAAGCTACGTACATTGATCTCCATACTGTGTACCTCCAAATCTTTATGGCCCTATTTCAGACAAACATCTCATGACCAGGGGCTGTATTCACAAAACATTATATCTAAGCACTAAAAGTTCTTAGTTAAGAGTAATTTCTTAAAACCTATTCACAAAGCCTCTGAGATCAACTTTTACCAAGGACTGAGAGAGACTCCTAAAGACTAGGTTGACCTTCACCTTGAGTCCCGAAGAGTGAATTTCTGATAGAAAAATTTAGGATTGGCCGTTATGTGCAAATAAAGATTTATAATAAAAATGTATTACGTGTCTTTGATTTATACGAAACCAAGAATATACTTCTTGATCTACGGTGCTATTCGGTGTTTTTTATTCGTTGGTAATCTGATGGCATCCATCTACCACATTCATAATGCCATCTTGATTAAGGGCGATAACGTTTTAAAAGCTCACTATCATTTAATCTCTCTAAAATGCTGACTGCAGCAGCCATGTCGTTGTTCCTGATTTACTCTGAGTGACTTAGGAGTCCTTAAGAGGCCATCTATGTTTTAATAGATTTAGGAGCTACTTTAAGCACTAAAATGCTTTGTAAATTACACTTATCTTAAAAGTTTAGGAGTCCTAAAATTAGGAGTGAAATCAGCAAGTTAGGAGCTACCCCTAGCCTTAAGATGTTTGTGACTGACTACAGCCCCTGAAACAGTCAGGACCTTAATTGCAGAACCAGTTCCACCTGAACAAACAGCGTCATATGATTAAAGTTCACAGATCACAGGATGTTTGCACACACCTAAACTGATCACAAGCACACACATGTTCAGAGCTTCAGAAAATCTCTCACAAGTCTTGTACACAAAACAAAGGGCATTGTGTCACACAGAACACAAACTGAATCGTCTTTGCTTTTTAGAAAAATTGTGGATCATGTGGACTACATGACATCACCTGAGCAGGTTGCAGACTATGTCAAGAAGTTCAGGTAACGCCTCCGTTTTTCTTTAAAATGACTTTTGATTGGTCAAAATAATTATTAATAACCTTCAGTGGCTCTGTCTCTGTATAGGGATTCCTACTGGCCCAACGGTATTCTGGCTGAGACGCTGCCCCGTCGGGACAAGAGCATACGTATGAGGACACGAATAGCTGCCAAGACCAGTCTGCTGGGCATCATGCCAGGTGAAAACACACTTTATAGAGTTATCACCCAGCTCCATGTAGGATTGTCTCATCCACTTCATCCTTGAGGCATTCTGTTTTGTACAACTGAAACATTGTGTTGGAAAACACTTCTGATCAAGCATAAATCTGATACGTGTTTCTGAGCCAGAACAGGACGCACAGAAAGCATGTCTTAGTGTTGAGCTTCATCGTCTTTTATCATTTTTCTAGCAACTGTCTTTTATCTGTTTTGCACCTTTCATTTTTATAAAAGATTAAGTGGTATGCACATTTTATTTTCCTTGAGTTTCATGTCTCTGTCCCTTAACAAAAAAGTTCCATGCTTCATTATTGCCTGATTGCCACACCAAAGGGTCAATAAAGTGATCTAAGGGCGCACTCACACTGTCCTTCCGCACCGCGCCCCGGGCTTTAGGGTACTTGTCCCCCCCTCCCTCTCCCCCCGCGCCCCAGGCCCGTTTGTACTCACACTGCCAGGGCCTCGCGCAAATGCTTCTTGCCTGTCCATACGTCATCACGTCGTAACACGTCACACACATTGATTGACGTCATCGCGATGCGTCGCTTTGTTTACAAATCTTTCTATAGACCTCTGAGTTTTTGTGCGTCTTGTCGACTGTTTTTGAATATTTTCATCCGACCAAATCTGCAGTAAACACTCCAGCCCCGCACCACACCAACGTGAACCTTTCACCGCCATTGTTGTTGTTGTTGTTAAATGTCCACGCATGGTCCGTCCTTCTATTTTCTATGTCCGAACAGGCGCACATAAATGACGTCAGAACCGCCGTAGGCGTCGTGCTCGTACACGTGCACACGCTCGTGCTCGAACATGTGCAAACACGCTCTACAAAAGCCCACCTCTCTCAGACGGTTGCACTCACACTGCTCAAACGCACTAGGCTTGACCCGAAAAACCTGTTTTGGCCTGGTGCGGAAGGACAGTGCTCCTCTGGTCAGCCCAAGTACTGTATTGTTGGGAGCTTGTGGGGGGGGAATGATCACACTCCTGACCACTAAATTTCCCTCCTTACCTCAGACGAGCTGAAGCACATCATCGGAGCGGACACCACGAGAAAGGGCATACTCCGTGTCTTCGACATGTTTCAGTACCAACCCATGAACCGCCGGCTAGTCTACGTTTTCCTGGAGGGCTTCTTGGAGACGATGTTCCCCCAGTACAAATTCCCCGAGCTCTTTGTCAAGCTGCACTCCCGCTCGCCACGCATCCACAGATATAGCCAGAAACTCAAATCCTCCTCCCTCAAGAGGTGACAGGAGAGGACAGAGGCAGCGGGACATGGGCCGACTAGACACACACAGACTTAAGAGCGAGGAGTGAGAGTGGGAGGGCTTGACGTGAACGTCGAGGTATGTGTGTGATTTCTGCCCTTCCACTTCCCTCACACACTCTTTTCAGTGAAAACACTCCAATTATCCAGCTGATTATTTCTGTGTCGACAGACCTGAAAGATGACCAACACACACTCTGTGACACACACACATACGCAAACACAAATCCTGTAATTTGCACCACGACTGGACAAGGCAGTCGTTTCTTATAGTTGGATGTTTTTCCTCCTCCCTTTTGGACTTTTTAGTTGTGTTAAGCTTTATCCTGGGCCAATCAATGCTGCTTTCTCCTGGTCCAGAGAGCAGACCACAAATACTGTATGGTTTTTAAACTGCAGGAGTAGATAGCATAGACCCACACCTTGCCTTACTTTCCTGCTTCTGTCTTTTGGCCCCCACTCTTTACCATCTCAGTGACCTGGCCACTCAGCTTTAGTCAAACTTACCCTCATGCTGTAGACATTTTATCTGCAAAAGCTGCACACTTGTAAAACATGCAAACAAAATTT
Source organism: Echiichthys vipera (assembly GCF_963691815.1). Taxonomy (NCBI): domain Eukaryota; kingdom Metazoa; phylum Chordata; class Actinopteri; order Perciformes; family Trachinidae; genus Echiichthys; species Echiichthys vipera. Next base: position 14,734,746 of record NC_139838.1, on the reverse strand, counting down.
AGTTTTTCATAGCAACCAAATATGTCAATAGCACTGGGTTAAAAAGGCGCTGTTTTTAAAATGTGACTGAACAGTTATGGGTCGAAAGAGAGGATTTAGATTTTTGTCTGCATTTTTTTCCCAGCCTCTCTTAAGACATGATGAGGGTTTTTTTGCTTTCTAAAGTGTTTCATCATCTGTACCACCCATGATCCTCAAAGAATAGTTCCACGTCCCCTTTAAAGCTACTGTCATAACCTGTGACGACCAAAGCTCATGTTCCATACGTTTGCGCACTGGTTTGATGTTGGGATGGTATGAACATTACTGTGCTTCCTATCCTTAATCATGTGAGGAAAGAGAAGGCAAAGTTGACCTGCCGACCTAAAAGTTGAGGCCGCGAGGTCACACTGAACACTGTGTGTTGCAGTTATGGGAGGTTTAGCTCTGGCTCTCCGAGCGCACTATCAAAGAATGTAATCTCTGGTCTAGTGTATTTGGCTCGTGTAGAATTTTGTGTGAATGGGTGTGTGTGTATGTGTGTGTTTAGCACAAAGATGCAACCCTCTCAAGTCAGAAACTGTGCCAGTCTGAGCTAGTGAACCAGCCTTAAAACTCTATAGTATATACTGACCAAGAGACGCACGCTAGAGGTAGCTCTCCTTCACTCGACTGAACGTTACAAGGAAATCAAGATAGAGATATGGAGATATATCCCTAATCACTTTTATTCAGAGAAAATGTCTTTAATTTTGTGCAATATCTCTTTTTTTCTTTAATGCATGTGCATTTTGATTCATTGTATACTGAAAAAAGTAATTCATATTGTTTTAACAGTACAAAACATGAAAGAAGCTTCCTCGGAAATGTCTTCTTATCCCAACAACTTAACATTCCGTTGTTGTAAAAGTACAATGTTTATTTTACAGACTTGTTTTATAAGTCTGAGGTTTTTGGTTTTGTTTTGTTTTTGGTGCACTGGGGTATTCTTCACGTATCCCTCGCCCACTCGTTCAAACTCTGTTTTGGGTATCGATTGGACAGTGGTAGGGGGCTTCCCGTGCCGCAGCCCGATAATTAGGTAATTGGGCTGTAGCTAGAATAGAGGCGGCCTCAAACAACTGCTTCTTTTTAAGTCATGTGGCGTTTTATGCATTCAAGCCTGTTCTATTGAGTGTGAACAGATCTTTGTTGTTGTTAACTGACAGCTGGAGGGACCACCCCCCCTTTCCCTCTCCTCCTGTCCAATAGGCTCACAGGAGAGCCATGTCCAGTGACCAATTGAATCACTGCTTATGAGCACTTACTGTAGCAACTGTGGGAGGGGCACTCCCATTGGCTGGGCGGAGCCACATTCTGCTGCAGTCATTGGATTGAACTCCCTCGTGTGCTTTGATTTGCTTGCACTGAGCAGCCCTGATGGACTCTGATTGGCTGAGTAGGAGGACATGAGTTGGAGCTTTTGTTCCCATGGTGGAGGTGTCACTTCTAACTTTCTGCACATCTCTCCATACAGGAAGGCTTGTCTTTTTTTTTTAAACCCCAGTATTTATGAATCTATGATAATGAAAAGTGTGCATATCTGTGTACAGTATGTGTTAATAGTGTGCCTAAATGTACCGTCAACTCTATTTTCATATTTTTCTTTAACGTAAAAAAAAAAAATCAATCAGAATGTCATGATCATTATTTGCGACTGAAAATTACTTTAGGGTGTTTTTTTTGCATCATGCTTATCAAACTCTTCCTTGTGAGCAATTGTGCTCAGATCAGTATAACACTAATAAAAGGTAACTCAGACTAACTGACCCACAGTGTGTATGTTGTCTTCAGTATGTTTGATTGCTACATTTGTGGTTTGTATAGATGTGCGAGTTCTCTGAGGACTGTTATCTCATATAAGATAATCTTGTTACTCCCTGCTTTCTGCTGTGTAATTCTTTACAGTAAAACACATTCACTTGTGTGTGTGTGTGAAGTCCTGACTGTCAGCTTTAATTGGAGGGTCTTTATATCCACATCATGCAAAAAGAATTGTAGTCTTGTTATTCTCATAATGCACTGTCCAAAAATGAGCTATGTATTAAAGATATAATCCGTACTTTACATCTAGTTAATTGTCTGTTAAGTTACTATCTATCAAAGAGTGAGTTAAAACTCACCTGTACTTGCCTCTTTGCTGAGTATTTCAATCGGTGTCTTTGGCAACATTCCCTCTCTAAGGGCCCGTCCACACAAAGTCAAAGTGCTATAAATTGCGAGTCAGGTGAAATCTTACTTTATGTGTCTGGGACACGAGGTCCCAGAGGCTAACCTGCTGTTACTTCTTACTTACTCAATTCTTACAGATTACAACTTCAAAGGGAAAGTTAGGCTTTTGTGAAGTAGGGTCCGTGTTGGCACTAAGCATCATCTGCTGTAGGTAATACACTATTGATCAGCACCTTATAAAACCCTGTTTCAAAATAGCCAAACTATCCCTTTAGCCACTTTGACTCAACACTCTTATTAGTCGTATGGATGCAAATGCTGAGCCAAAAAAGTAGAAGATAAAAGCTGTTTTTTTTAATATATATATTTCTTTTGCTATTTATCGAACAACACTCAAGTGTCTTTTCCACTAGTGACGGATCTCTCATTGTGGGGCCAAATCAGTCAGTTTGAAGAATCAACTAATGTATAATGTATTCATGGTCAGAATGTCTGGGTGCTTGATTAAGAAAACAGGGTTCTGCTGAACTGCACTTAATTTGCTTTGTTTCACATGCTCAAAATGAACTCAAACATGAAGTTGAGTGTTAAATAACTCGGACCTCATAATGATACCTACAGTAAGATTTTGCTTTGAAGTATGAAACTGCGTCTGCGTTAAAATGTCTGAAAATACTTCTTAAAACGTTTTTTTAATGCATAACATTCAAATGATGACAGATTGCATTTCTGATTAAATATATCTTTCATTTTTAATTCAAGAAAACCAAAAGCTTCCAATATTGATGCATGGCTCATCCACACAGATCTAAGAAAACTCCAATCTGATACTTGTTACTGTAATAGTGCAAACAACATAACTTACTACAATCTCAAGAGGAGCTTCTTTAACTTGCTGTTATACTCTCCATAAAAAATCTGCACAAGTCCTTTGAGTCCATCTTTGATCCATTTGAAACGTGCATGTCAGGACTTCATGTCTTCCTCTCCGCTTTTCCCACCGGGTCAGCGATGATAACAATTCCCCATGCAGCCAACCCTGAAAGGTGAAGCAGGTGTGCATTTAGTGTTTCAAAACACGACAACAAGTGATGTTATCGATCCAAAAAAAGCACCATTTACCTGCAGCAAATGTAATCTGTGCCACTGTCCCCACAGCGGTGGGTCCACCTTGTCGCATCACTCTCCGGGCTGCATTGAACACATAAGCTCCGGCCAGGATCAACCCGCCGCCGGAGATGAGCCGACAGCTCCAGCAGCTCTTGAACACCTGGCTGGGTTTGGTTACGGGGGCGCCTGCTCCTGCTGCCGGTGCCTCTGGTGCTGCTGACATTGTAACGTACTACTGTGTAATGCTAATACGTGCTGCTGTACGTACGGAGACGTCAAGTAAACATTTAAAACAAATGAAGCGTTAGCTCCTCGAAATGTTCCTCTTATATTCAAAGAATTCGTCCACATGGGGCACAAACATACACTGTTTAAAACACTATGTAATTTCCTGCTCAATGCTTATGCTTGCTGTGTAAGGTCACATTTGTAAAGTGCTTCCGGGTTATGTGACTAATTCCTATTTTGTATTTTCAAAATAAAAGTTTGTTTACGCCGCGCTGCTAGTGCTTTATTCTTAATTATTCATAATTGTTCTTTATTTTAGAGCAGCATAAGTAGATGAGTATTTGAAAATGTGAGACATGGACCGGGTGCACGAACTAAGAGCGCATGGATCCGGACTCATACTGTAAACACAGCTCTGTATTTGGGAGGAGAGCTTATCACCTGTCAACCAGAAATGACTCAATAGACGGACTCGTGACCTCTCAGGTGTTAATGACGTCACTAGTCCCATAGGCTAACGAGTCTCTCGGGGAAGAAACAATGTTTTTGTTCCTTGTGTTTGTTGCCAGTTTCTCTTTAAAGTCGGCCGTTGGTCAAACGAAGTCCGCCGTGGACTCCTCGTATGTTGCGGCTGTTTATGAGCACAAAGTGATCCTGAACCCGGAGCCTCATGTCCCCCTGTCCCGCCCCGCCGCCCTGCAGCACATGCACAAGAACCTGGATATCTACGAGGAGCAGGCTGCCCGGGCCGCTCAGCAGGTATGGTCAATTCAGGAGAGAGTTATAAATGTATAGATTCAGTCAAAGAAACAACTTCTTTTTGCTCATTTAAAAAATACTTCATTATTATTCATAATGATAAGAAAACGAAAAGGAGCACATTTACTGTCACAACCCATCAACCTCTACTCTGCCGTCATCTTCCCTTTGTCAGGGGGCCCAGATCCTGGTGTTTCCAGAAGATGGTCTACAAGGTTTCAACTTCAGCCGTTCGTCTATCTCTGGCTACCTAGAAACCATTCCTGACCCCCAGCAGGAGAGCTGGAACCCGTGCACAGAGCCGGGCAAATACAACAACACTGAGGTGCACAACCTTAGATTTAGATTCTATGTTGTTATTGAACGGGCATTCTTTATTCTTAATTATTCTTTATTTGGATCCCCATGAGCTGCCACAAAGGTATAGCAGCTACTTTCCCCAAGGTCTGCCCACAATGAAACATTACATAAAGAACAAGAGATGTGACGCATATAAAAGGTCTCACTAAGCAGGACACGCTGACATGGAGTCTGCCCACTCATGCAACACCAGCCTGTCACTATAAATCACATGTGAGTGTGGTTGTGTTTGACAGGTTCTCCAGCGGTTGAGCTGCATGGCCCGTCGTAACAACCTCTACCTGGTGGCCAACATGGCCGACATGCAGCCCTGTCCCCTGAAGACCGACCCCTCCTCCTCCTGTCCCTCTGATGGACGCTGGCAGTTCAACACCAACGTGGTTTTCAGGTGCAGTGTAGACCTTAAAATAGAAATAACAAGTGCACCAATATGTCATTTTCCGGTGGAACTCTTCTTTCATACAGGTCAGATGGGCTGCTGGTGGCACGCTACCATAAACACAACCTCTACTTTGAGGCGGCGTTCGACACGCCGCCGCAACCTGAGATCATAACGTTTGATACAACTTTTGCTGGAAGGTTTGGTCTCATCATCTGCTTTGACATCCTGTTCCACTCGCCCACAGTTGCCCTGTTGGAGAAGGTAGAAAACAGCAACTGAGACTCTGTACCCAAATCTACCGTCCTTTCCTTTTCGTTTCCTAATATTGGTCTCTCCTTTTAGGGTGTGCGTCAGCTGATCTACCCCACAGCCTGGATGAACCAGCTGCCCCTACTGGACACAATCCAGTTCCAGCGGGCATTCAGCTTGGGCGCCAATGTCACTGTGCTAGCGGCCAATGTTCGTAACAAACGACTAATCATGACAGGAAGTGGTATCTACACCCCTTTTTCTGCCACCTACCACCACGCCCAGAAAGGAGACCTAGAGGAGGGCAAGCTGCTGGTAGCCAGGGTGCCAGTCTTAGACCCACTGTGGCTGGAGCAGAGAGGGACCACACAGGAGGGCGTAGTTACAGCCACAGACTCTGGATACTGTCACAAAGAGAGCTGTTCTGATTCTCCTCCTCCTGAAACTGATTCAGTTCCTCCCTCGTCCACCACTTTCATCTCATCCATGATGTACGACCCTTTTACGTTTGTCCCCTTACAAGAGCCAGAAGGTGAAGTGAACGTGTGTAATGGCACCTTTTGCTGTCACCTGAAGTACCAGCGGTTACCACAGGGGAGAAATAAAGAGCTCTATGCATTGGGAGCATTTGCTGGCACACACACTGTGAACGGACGCTACGCCCTGCAGGTATGAATGCGAAGAACTTTTGATATTTAAAACGGCTGCATGAGACTTTTGTCACGTTTATCATATCTCTGTTGCAGGTGTGTGCACTAGTCCGCTGTGCTGCGTTGGACTTCAGTTCCTGTGGACAGGAAGTGGATGAGGCTGAGTCTAAAATGGACTTCCTGTTGGAGGGGAACTTTGGCACCAGATATGTGTATCCATCAGTTTTGACTAGCAAGCTTGTGCTGGAGCAGCCAGAGCATCTGGAAACAGCTGCAGATGGCAGAGTGACCATGAAACACTCAAACATGACCGGTGGACTGGTCACTGCCTGTCTGTACGGACGAATGTATCACCTGGACAGTGAATTAACTGTTTTGAATTAGATGGACGTGTCAAATATATCAAATATATTTTAAAAACTGAATTATAAAAACAAATGTTCTGGAGCCATTTTAAATAAGTAACCCTATCTCTTAAGCTACAATTTTTCTCAATGACCTTGGCTCAAATTTAACATTGTTAAACTGTAAGAACAGTTGTCACACCTGTGTCATGAGACATCACAGATCTATAGAATATCTGCAGAAGGTGGCAAACTCACCCAAAACATTTCATTCATGCTTCCAAACCTGGTTATTGTGTCAGTAAATTGGCCAATGCCCCCAAATTGAAACATTTTGTCATCGTGTTAGCCGTACTGATCAAAATGTTTAGATGATTTTTCACCATGGTGGTCAACCCTGGAAATGTTTCTTATACACACATCTCTGTTTTGTTCTACTTTTCTGTTGAGTGCTATAAAAATGTCAATGCTTTTTTAGATTCCAATTTCAACCCTATAAGTTTAACTGGTAAAAGTCAAGACTGTACGATACGGTCACACAGAAAAATAATATTTGTATGCATACAATTAATTTATGTGTGTATCAATGTGCTACATTTACGGTGAACAAAATCAACTTTTGATCTTTCATTTAAAGCCATATAACGGAAGATTTGCCACAATGACATCCATGTCAACAAAAAAGAAACCCTGCAACAATTAACCCACAGTGGTTCAGTAAAAATAAAAAGAATGTACCTCCTCACAGTTTGTGTACACAATACCACAAGTTCTCATCTTCTCGGTGGTTGCCTCCTTGTTACTGTCACCTTGCAGGTCATTTTCCAGTTCAGCAAACATTCCATGTACCAGGGAATATGGAAGATACATGTCTGACAGATTCTGATCTCAACCATTTTGATGAGTTTTACAGAGAATCAACTCACCAGTTTTGATCAGCAAGCCAAGTGCAGGTGGTCATCATGCAAATTGTTGACAGTTGTAGCTTCACTTTTACACACGAGCCAAAAAGTGCAATTTGCTTGAATGAATGAGACATTCAAATCTGTTGTGAACAACAAACTAATTGTTTGGAGATTTGAAAAAAGAAAGTTTTGTCTGGGAAAAAAAAAAAAATCATCATTCAAATGAGAAAAAGTGTTACATTACAAAGCCGTTGCCTGTCACTCGGGAGATTAGACCTAACTAAATAATAAATATATAAAAATAAACCATATTTATTATTATTATTTTTGGAAAATAACACACGACATAAACTAGAAACATACTTGGCCCTAAACAGACAGTACAGTATACTGTGGCAGACTACCTCACCACAGTAACTGATAATGATAAAGACACTGACATAGTACAGACTCATTGTGAGTCATTGTGAGGCGGGTAGAGGTGCAATTACAATACAGTATGATACTATGGTACTACATTATAATTGCCATTTACTTATATATTATGTGTGACACTCACTCATCTTCAACCGCTTATCCACGGTCGGGTCGGTCGGTCCATTCCTATTATATAATATTAATATTCACTTAACCTTCACTTTAATATCCCTCATTCTATTTCATAATCATAATTGTGCCTTGGCACCACACGTCACATGTCGTGCCACTAAAGCCTTTTGCCTTTTATGTAGTTTAGCCACTGCAATAAAGGGTTTCAAAAAGTACCCTCAACATTTTTATTAATCCAATCAGAAAGAATAAAAGGCCAACAACAAACATCACAATAAGTTGCAAATCCACAAGGTGAAAAGAAAAAACAATCTTTTAAAAAAGGGTTATTTTGAAGTTCTTATTGAAGAGAGTGCAATAAATCAATTACAAATACAAATCTCTTTATTCGTTCATTATTTAATCCACACAAACATTGCTCCGGTAGTGTTCATCCTCTGCCTGAAACTTGCTTGTTCCTAAAAAGGCAAAATTGATTGATTTCTCTCTTTCCTGCACGCGCACACACACACGCACGCACACACACACACACACACACACACACACACACACATACAGATACACACACACACACACACACACACACAGTGTCAGCCACTTCCCCCTGTTTACAGTACACAGACATTGAGTAGTTACAGCATTGCAAGTTCAAAGTTCCTTGAGTCGCTCATTCGGGTCATCAATCAATTGACTCCTGGACCAATCATACAGTAAATGGGTCTTACATCCACCTGCTGTTCTAATCAGCTTCCAACGATTCAGTGTCCACTTGGAATAAATTCATAGGATTCAATAGTGACTTCCTCTCCAGGGGTGGTTCAATAACAATGACCCAGCATTACTAGTGTGCGCGAGTGACAGCCATAAGTGTGTGCCGTGAAAGCTCCAAGAACTCAAAAGTACAGTAGGGAAAACAGTAATCAATCACTTGGTCCCATAAGATTGTCCCTGTTTTTCTTTAATCAATCGTGCGAAAAGAAAAAAGTAGTCCTCTGAGCTTTTCTTCAGTAGATGCTCTTCTAGTAATAGTTGAAGAAAAAACTGTGAAAGGGCCAAAAACCACTCGTGAAAATATCAGCAAAGAGTAGGAGCTTAAGGTCAAAAGAACAATATTGCTTTAAATTTGAATAGTCACAGGCCATTTTACCTACCATACAGTGATGCTGTATGAGAGAAATGTAGTGTGTTCACCTTATTCTATATTTTAGTACGTACATTGTTTTACATCCCCATGGGTATGCACCTGAAGGAAAGAAACATGGTTTACAATGAGGGTTATTTTTAGATTTGAAGAAGCTTACCTAAAAATAATCTGCACACTGGCTCTATTTTCTCGCTCTTTTCTCTCTTTCAGTTCCTTGTCAGTGGTCTGTTAAGGCTCCTGAGTGGCTGGCTCGCCTGCCAGTATTGTGGGGCTCCGTTCAATAGCAGGTATGTTCTCAGTACGTCTCAGAGTCTGAGTCATTCAGTTCATCGTCCCCCATGATGGAGGAGAGCGGGCGCTCCGTTCTGCAGTAGGAGGCGTGGTCAGGCCTCAGAGGCGGAGGGGTGTCAAAAGCCACGCCTTTGGAGACGTGGTTCTTGGTGGGGTGGTGGTTGATGACTGTCTGAGTAAGAGAATGTGCAGGCAAAGCTGCTATGGTGACCATAGGTGAAGTGGGCATCATGGAGTTGAGGATGAGTGCCAGACAGTCAGCCACGTCGCGGTTGGGGGCGCAAGCCAGAGCCGGAGTGTAACCTAGGGATAAGAGAACAAAATAGTTAGAATTGAACTCCAGAAGTACGTGTGAATAGTCCGGTGTGTGCTTCGTCAGCAGTTAGATGACGGCTGACCGTTCTCGTCCACCGCTAACACACTGGCTCCTTTCAACAGCAGCTCCTGGACGACCACTGTTAATCCCTGCCTGGCTGCTACATGCAGGGGCCTGAAAGAAGGTGGAACGAGATGTTAAAATAAATCAAGTCTGAACTCGCACGGCTGGGTATCTGTCTGCACAGTGGAAATAATACATACGTCTGGAGAGAAGTATTGGTGCAGTTGATGAGGTTCTTGTCACTGATCTTCTCCAGAATCAACAAGGCACCCGTCTCATGACCCTGAGAGGAACACAGAGCAACAAAATGAGCAACAGTGAAAATTCAGTATTATCATAGATGTCTTGCATCTCGTCTCATCTTCAACCGCTCATCTGGGGTCGGGTCGCGGGGGCAGCAGCTTTAGCAGGGGACCCCAAACTTCCCTTTCCCGGGCCACATTAACCAGCTCTAACTGGTGGATCCCGAGGCGTTCCTAGGCCAGTGTAGCGATATAATCTCTCCACCTGGTCCTGGGTCTTCCCCGAGGCCTCCTCCCAGCTGGACGTGCCTGGAACAGCTCCCTAGGGAGGTGCCCAGGTGGCATCCTTACTAGATGCCCGAACCACCTCAACTGGCTCCTTTCAACGCAAAGGAGCCAGTTGAGGTGGATGTTGAGGTAGATGTCTTGCACAATATGAAAAAAAATCGAAAAGCTTATTCATATTTATAATAAGCTCCAATTTTATTTTGTATATTTCTCACATGTGAACCCATAGCATCTACTTTTTTTCTGTCAACATGTATTGTAGTAAAAATCCACTTCTCAGGACATTTTGTAAAAAACTTTATATTACTGTATTCTACAGAATATAAGTCAGTGTTTTTTTCCTGGAAATCCGCCTGAAAAAGGGTGGGTGTCTTATCTTTAGGGTCTAGATTTTAAAGGCCAAGTAAGTGCCAACAAAGTAACAAACAAAGTATTAAAACTGGATTTATTCTGAAATGTTGTTATTTTTTATTGTTCAGAATTTTATAGAATATCCGCTGTGGTACTAGCATGCTTCTTTTTAAATAACCAAGGCACTTCAACAAAAACCTTTATCTTGGCCGCTAAAAAAAAAAAACAGTGAGACAAAATTAGAGAACAGTAACTATTGTGTCAGGAGAGAATATTTAAACAATCTTTTCTTAGGACTTTAGGATTCAAAAGTGAATAGGAAGTGTAGAGGCCACAGCTCTGAAAGACTTTAGCACATTTGCGCCCACAGGACATCACTAGTTTCTCACACAGCTCTGGTTTGTTCTTGGTCCATTCTTCTTGCAGTCTTTATCACAGTTCGGTAACTGTAGTGGGTTTCTTAGCCATTACTTTGTCGGCGAGAATTTTCCAGAGATTCTCTATGAGGTTAAGATCTTATTCTATTAATCTTAAAAAAGGGCAGTCGTCTTATAATCTGGGTTGTCTTATATTTGGGACAATACGGTAAATTCACAACTGGGTGATTATTTTTCTTGTCTTAGTCATAGATAGTTGGTGACATGTTAATATCCAGAACTTCCCATGGCCAGTGAAGAAAGAAAAAAAAGGCATTTCCTGTGTTGTAAATGGTTACCTTGCTGCAAGCCAGATGTAATGCTGTGTTCCTGTTTGTGTCCTGTAATGTGAAGTCTGCTTTAGCACTGCTCACCAACATCTCTGCAACACATACATGACAATGGTTACTACCCTCCGTTTTACTACAATGCCAAAGGTTTAGAAATCAATTCCAATAGTGTATCGATGTATCAGTGGGTGAACTGACCCACAGTATTGGTCTGTCCGTTTAGAGCTGCCAGCATTAGCGGTGTACTGCGCGTGTGTGTGTCCACAACATTTGCCTGAGCTCCGTGGCTCAGCAGAAGGGAAATGCACTCCACGTGGTCGGAAAAAGCTGCAGCGTGAAGGGGGGTCCTGTGTCGACAAGAACACAGTCGAATATAGCAGCAGAGCTTGTGCAGCCAAACAACTTTCCTTAAAAAACATGACGTCATTTGAGCCTGATTGCATCTCTCACCTGCCCTTGGAGTCTGTGCTGTTGACAATAGATGCGCCCAGGGAGTCGATTAACATCTCAGCCACTCCCTCGTTATCACTCATACTGAAATACACAAATCACAGTCACATTCCCTCAAACTAGTGTTTATCTACATAATAACAGTCATTGGTACAAACACACACTGTCTTACACAGCACAATGCAGTGGACTGAAAGCGTTGCCCATAATCTTCTTGAACACCTCCTGGTCCAACAGCACCTCCACACAAGCATCATAACCTAAAAAAACAAAGAGGAAATAGAGATACAAAGGGGGGTTGTGAATAGTAATTGGCTGTGGCTTCACACACAACAGCAGGTTTCTCGTGTGAGTCATGCTGTGTCCCAGTACCGTTGTAGCAGGCCCAGTGCAGTGGTGTGTAGCCCTGGTTGTCAGTGAGGTGTGTTTGAGTGTGTGAGGTGGTGTTGGTGTTCTGCAGCAGTGCGCCCAGGACGCCCACACGGCCGCAAGCGGATGCCAGATGAAGAGGGGAGCGGCCTCGGATGTCTCTGACACACACACTGGCCCCCCGCTGGAGGAGGGCCTCCACACTCTCCTCCTGGCCTGTCACCGCCTGTGTGAAAAATTAGCAAGTGGAAAATAATTATGATAAATATAATATACCAGAATACGTTGTAATGTTAGTGGGGGTGTGTGGATGCCTCACCCCTCGGTGTAGTGCCGTCCTCCCCCAGCGGTCTTGATTCTCTACACTGGCTCCTTGACTGAGTAGAGAGTACACACACTCTGTGTGCCCATTCAACACAGCCAACATCAGAGCAGTCCTGTACACAGTGTGGAAATATGACACAACAGTTATTTTTATGAAACTAGTTCAAGTAATCTCCTCAAAGAGAAGCATAATAATCTAGGGGAAAACTTCCAACCTAAGCTATTTTGTTTATGCACACACATACACACTCACTGTCCGTTGGCGTCCTGTATGTCCACATTTATGTGTTGGTCGTTATTGTTCATGAGCAGGCGCAGGCACTCTGGGTGGCCATTCATAGCTGCGGCAGATGGACACACACATGCATGACTCGTTTTTTCTAAAAGCAACAACATGTTCTCTATTTTAAAAGCCTTTAAATAAACCTCATTCATGTGATGTAAAGGTGTCGTATCCAAACAGTTTACAGTGGTTGTATGTGTCTGCATGTATACCTGCAGCATGGATGGCTGTCTTTTTATGTGTGTAGTCACGGGACATGGGTGAGGAGCCATGGTGAAGCAGCAGGGAGACACACTCCTGGTGACCCTTGGAGCTGGCCAGGCTGAGAGGGGTGCGGCCCTCTGGGCTGCAAACATCCACTTCCAGTAGGGACGATAAGAGAACCTCTAAAGCTCCACAGTGTCCATGGTAAGCCTAAATCAAGGGACCACACACTTCTTTATGTCTAATGGTAATAGATCTGGCAGAGACAGTGTTATCCTGTGTTTGTGTGTGAGAGACAAACAGACTAATACAGACACAGACACATCCTTGAACTCACCGCCAGGTGGAGTGGACTAACAGGGGCCTGGCTCTCTGTGTCAGCCAGGAGGTCTGTCCCTGATGTCTCCATTAACTGAAATAGAGAAATGGTTTCAGATCACGCATGCGCACATGACAAGTCACTGCCTCATTAAAGTTGCACAGAAAATAGGCCATGGTCATTGAAAGAGATGTTAGGGCTGCCACAAAGAGTTTTAGGTTAATTATTTTTGCAAAATGCATACATTGACCTACTTATTGCTAGCAAACCAATAAACCTTTTCAAAGTTGTAAACATAAACATACTAAATGTGTCCAGGTTTGATCCCTGTTGCAGTGAATGTGAATGACATCAACTGACAGGAAGTTAACAAGGACCATGGCTGTTGCCGAGCGACGGCATTCCATTAAAAAGGTCAATAAGAACACAGTTGAGGTTTCACGGTAGCTAAATCTGCCCTGCCAGATGATCTATCCACTATGTTCCCCATCTGCCCAACAGAGGGCACTACCTACAAAGATTCAATCAATGGAAGGGCGCTGGAATTTCTTTCTTACCACATCAAGAGGTGTTTCACTTGCCATCTGAAAGAAACACAGACAAAGACTGTCTATGATACCATGACAAGTGTACTTGTGTGCTGAAGTGATCAGATTTCCTGACCATAACAACATATTTCCATGTGGCAGCTGTACACACCAGTTCCAGGCAGAGTGTGCGTCCGTAAGCTGAGGCATAGTGTACTGCACTGTAACCCTGTTTGTCTCTCACCCCTGGATCAGCATCGTTCCTCAACAGGTACTCCACACACCTGACAATGACAAAGAGATGAGAATTCTTTTTTCTTTAAAGCTTTCATCTGACACCAAGCATTCTTCGATAAACTTAACTACAAACGGTAATAATTAGCAATAGAACGCACTTTCCATCAGTGTCAGCTGCAGCAGCATAGTGCAGGGGACTGCAGCCTCTCTGGTCCAGTTCATTGATGCTTGCCCCAGAGCCCACCAAGGCAAACACACACTGGTAGTTACAGTTGGCTGATGCATAGTGTAGTGGAGTCCTGGGATGGGGACATCAGCTATTATTTATGCCAGTAGGAACTTCATACTCTTCTCTAATTTATATTAGCATTCCTAGAATTAAACAACATGTATGTCTTACCTTCCAAAGTTGTCTTTCCTGTTAAAGTCCGCTCCTATGTTTAACAGCAGGTTCAGACACTCCAGGTTCCTAGTTGGAGAGACAGATTTAATAGTGCTGTTTTGTTGACAAATCAATCTTTTGTAATCAAATGAATGTATAATATGTCAGTGCCATGAGATGACCCCCCCCCCCCCCCCAAAAAAAAACAAAAAACAAAAAAAAAAACAAAAGGGTGAACGCTGTTCAATACAGAACAAAAAAAGCATGAAATATGCACAGAAATGAAACAATAGTAAGGAAGGCCAGGAGCAGGAATGATGACTCACCCTCCAGCTGCAGCAGCATGTAGACAGGTCCTTCCAAAGTCATCAGGGGTGTCTATGTCAAACCCTGCGAAAATATGCCATCAGCATCAATTAGGATGTCAACTAGGTGATTCCAGTGAGAAGAATGGTGCCAGCATGAATGTACCTGAGGACAGCAGCTTCCTGCAGCAATCTGAGAAGCCACTGAGAGCTGCCAGGTGTAGAGGGAACATCCCATGAATGCCTCTCCTGAAAAGATTTAAGGCAGTGAAGCCATAACAGGAGGGTAAGGTGTCAAAACAAAAACTCGTTGAAAGAATAGTTTATTCAGAGTTTTACCATCTCTAGCTATCAAATTGTTCCCTTTTATTTGTGCTTCTTATTACTAAGGCACAGATTATATTCAGTGGGAAAAGAGACAGATGATTAAATGTCAATCGTTACTAACTTGGCTGTGTTGGCTCCGTGTTTGATGATCGCTGTGATGATGAGCTCATGGCCGTATCGGGCAGAGATGTGAAGGGCAGTGTTTCTGCTCTTGTCCTCACAACCAATCTCAGCTCCTACACGCACATAAATACAAGGGTATTTGTGTGCATGTTTGTTTCAACACCCAGGCATGAAACAGACAACACACTGTTGAGGGCTCTCACCATTTTGAATGAGGGCCTGAGAGCAGGAGAACCTTCCGTGGGTAGCCGCCATGTGGAGGGGAGTCTTACCATCCTTACTCTGGAAAGATGGAGGGAGAGACAGTGGAGAGAGTGGGAGAAAGATGATGATTATGACTTTCTGGAGCGTTTAATAGAATATATTAATGTTGCTGTGCATGACGTACAGTTAAGTACCAGTTTGGGAAGCTGACTCAACTGTGAGTCTAACACAGTATTGTTAGAAAGCTTTCTTCAACCCCCTTGTGGATTACACACACACACACACACACACACACACACACGTCCACACACATATTCCCTGAACAGCTTGTAGCCTCAGGGAGCCACCCCTCCTCCCCCATCATCTTCCATATGGCCTTGCATCTTGAGGCTGCGGGGACCTAATGTCAGTTTCCATCACTGCTAGCAAAGTGTTGACAACACTGTCAATTCAACCTTCGACTAGATACTGGGCAGCATACACATCCGTAAGACATTTTCTTTGTTCTTTTGACGTACAAGCGATGCATACACTCATTACAGTCATACACATTCTCACGTTGTAAGGTGGGTGAAGTGTCTTGCCCAAGGACACAACGACCATGACACAAGTAGGGCAGGGTGGGGCTCGAACCGCCGACCCTTCAGACATCTACCAACTGAGCCAGAGCCACCAGTTAAATGTGTGTGTTTGTATGGAAGTGTATTTGCATACGGACACACCCGCATGTTGATGTGAGCCCCGTGGGCCAACAGCAGCTCCTGGCACAGCGCCCCCTGGCGTGAGGAAGAGGCAAAGTGGAGAGCAGAAAAACCCCTCTCATTCACCTAAAGAAAGGTACCGAACAAAACAATTAAACACACACACACACACAATCTCGTACAGAGAGACGCGCACACACCTGGTTGACGTTGGCCCCTGCCTCGATAAGCTCGCTGACCACCACATCCTGTCCATTGTAACACGCCAAATGAAGAGGAGTGTTGCCATAGCCGTTCATCTCGTTGACCTATGTAAGGAGAGAATATTTGTATATTTTTGCATTTTATAGACTGACTATACCTTGACAATTTACAGTTAAAGATATATCAAGGTGCAAGGGTCATGGCACAATATATACACATTAAGGACATTGCTACTGCATGTACTGTATATGCATGTGTCTGTACTCACGTGGACCCCCAGGCCCAGCAGGTAGTGCACTGTGCTGCTCATGCCACTAGAGGCAGCTGCATGGAGTGGAGTGTATGCCTTTTTGTCCTTGCAGTCAACCTCTGCCCCACTGGCCACCAGTAACTTCACCACCTCCAGGTGACCTAAAACAGAGGAGGGAGGGGGAGAAATAACATGAGTCAAATTCAAATAAGACAGGAACTATCTATATTTATGGTAGTGACAACGAGGGAGAGACAGAGGCTTCATCTAGTCCGATTAAAAAAAAGTGTGTTTGCATTAGAACCGCACATTATAACACTCTCACCCATGTAGGCTGCCCAGTGGATGGCTCTCCTGTCCTTCTTGTCAAATGCATTAATGTTGGCTCCTCTGGACAGCAGCAACTTCACCATCTAACACACACACACACACACACACACACACACACACACACACACACACACACACACACACACACACACATACACACACACACACATACACACACAATTAACTACAGTAGGTGCTGACATGTACAGTATGTGAGTGTCTTTACTACGCACAGTAAGAGACCCACCTCTACATGTCCACTGAAGGCAGCATGGTGCAGAGCCGTGCGTCCCGCCCGGTCAGATACGTTGACGTTGCTGAGCAGTGGGACCAACGCTTCGGCGCAGCGTACCGCCTTGTTGCTAGCTGCGACGTGGAGTGGCGTCTGCCAGTTCTTGTCACGGGCGTTGACGTCTGCACTGTGCTTCAGCAACACTGCCACTGCATCCTGGGTGGAGAGTGAGCATGAGTCAGAGTGGCAGAAACAGGGTTTATTTGCGTATATTCCCGACTGTACTAGCAAAGTACACGTTGATGTGCACAGGTGGCTATGTGTGGGTAGTTATAGAAGTCTTTGCTATTCTTAGGGGGCTTTCATGCTCACAATAGCACTGAGACGGTGAAACAACGCAAGGGGCACTGTTTGTGTGGGCATGCTGCCCAGGACTAAGCCAAAAAGGTAAGGAGATTCTGAAGGTTTATCAAATACCAGCAAGCTGCACAGTGTTTTATCCCTTTAAGGCCACAATGTACAAATCTGTAAACCCATCTCATGTTAGCAAGGTAGCTACAAGATATCCTATCTAGTATGTGTGTTGCTCCACTAACCTGTGTTTTCTGCTCCCACAGTGGTTTCACTAATACGAAAGAAGAAGTATTTTTGTTGCAGTGATATTGTCAGTGTGTAAGCCCCCCTTAGTAGAGTTGAATTTGCCTTATCAAACAGGGCCTTCCTGAAGGTATGAAAAGCTGTAATAATTGTTTATATATACATCTCACATAATTACAGTGGAATCACAGGAGCACAGTACACATAAGCACGTGTGTATGTGTGTGTGTGTGTGTGTAATATGTTACCTCACTACAAGAGGCGACAGCTCGGTGAAGAGGAGTCAACCACTTGTTATCTTTGGCATTAACTCTGGCTCCTTGGATGAGAGAAGCAGAGTGAGCGAGAGAGAGAGAGAGACATTAGAGATTAGTCAACAATAGCAGACACAGCAAAGACAAATATGGGAACCTGTAAAAAAAATAAGATAATTTAAAGATAAATTAAAGGCTCAAGATACCTACCTGTAAATGAGAGAAGTAATTTGAAGAGTAAAAAGCTTAGATACAAACTAAGAGTTTTAGAGGGCTCTTTATATGACTTATGGCCTTCAGGGCTTTCTGATATCTTGTTAGGTTTAGGCAACACAATTATTTGGATGGGTTTTTGGAAAAGATCATGGTTTGGGTTAAAATAGACCATGTCTGATGGCTAACTTCTCCCAACAGTTCCAACAGTGCCTGGAAGATATAAAACTCCCATGGTCCTCTTTGGCACAGCTTGGGGGTTAAAATAGCCCTGAAGCTGCACCTGTTGCTTGCTCTTCACATTATTGAGAAACAGTGAACACACACACACACACACACACACACACACACACACATACACACACCCCTTCTACTCTATGCTTGTGTTAGGGTTAGGGGTGGCCCCAACCCGATGTGTTCAGCTGACGTCACAGAAAGTCAAGCCAACATAGACCCTATCAGATGATTGATAAATCACGAGAGGGTGACAACCCCCCGGAGAAGTGAGCAGACCCACGGGCAAAACATTACTAAAGGAACAGAGAGCAGCATCTGGGGAATAGGAACAGGCACTGACTTTAAAGAGTTTAGGAAAGCATGACAGATCTTTTGGCATTATCACTCAAATCATGCGATTCTTCAAACAGGTCAAAAAAACAGATGAGAATTTGTGTGCAGTTCAGTTTGACCTGGTTCAAATTTTAAAAGCAGACAAATACATTACCAGGACCAGATGGACGCATACATGAATGGTTGCTAACAGTCAATGTGGCTGGATGAGTTAGCTTTCTAGCAGAATTGATACTAGAGGTGGATGGATGGCTGAACAGTTATATAGCTGGGTTGCAATGTTTACCTGAGAGGATGAGCAGTTCAATGATCTCAGCGTCTCCCAGGTAGGCCGCAGCATGCAGAGGCGTCCTCTTCTCATTGTCCTGACAGGAGATCCCAACATACAGAAAAACACTAGTTTAAGCATGTGTGTTATTGAGAAACGTGCTCACACATAAATACACATCATGATGAGCATTCTTGACATGCCCCAAAATATAATCTTTAGTCTTCTCACTGTTGCAGACCACAAGAAACATGAGACTAGAGCCACAGGGAGAGAAATGTCTCAATGTTCCCTTGCCTTCTTCATTTCGCTCCATCACTTCAGTACACTCTGCTGCTGTATCCCCCACCGCCCTCAGCGCAATAGAGAGCAATCAACAGAGTGGGGCTATAAACAAATGTCATATGACTGCAATAGGCCTGGGCCAGGGTTGCTGACTCCAGAGGACTCAGTGTGATGACCCCAGCACTATAGACCCACACGGTCAGAGGGGAAAAACAAAGACTCTGAAAACAGAATGCGGTGTAAACTGAGGAAACGTATACAGAAAGACTAGAGACAGCGAGTGATATCAGGTGAAGGTTATGCCCTTAAATGATAGGAGAGTGTTATGAACGGTTCATGTGCAGTGCCCTTATAGACGGCTATATAAGATGGAGTGAGTCGATTAATAGTAGCCTGCTGGCTTTCTGCTGCTCTCCCTGGTGGTTTTTTATGTTGCGGTGTGTGAAGCTACAGTGTGAAAAGTAAACACACAGTGGGAGCAATCAGAACGAAATCATCTATATTATGGAAACAGGGAAATAGCAATATGAGTGTGACCTACCTGAATGTTGACATCCTCTTTCTTGAATATGAGGGAGCGAACTTCATCCGGGTCCACGTTGAAGATGGCTCTCAACAGAGACGGCTACAGAGACAAGAAAAGGACAAGGAAATGTACACTACTACAGACTCAATTTGCAAGGCAGTCATTTTCAATGCTGACAACTGTGTAATCGGGGAGAGTTACAAATGGGAGAGTATCACCCATAGACACTATAATCCTGAACTGGGAGAGAGCCATATGTCACGAATGGCTATATATCACCAATTTGTTTACGACAGTAGCAGCTGCATCATACATATATATATATATATCACAAACACACACACACACACACACACACACACACACACACACACACACACACACACACACACACACACACACACACACACACACACACACACACACACACACACACACACACACACACACACACACACACACACACACACACACACACACACACACACACACACACACACACACACACACACACACCATTACGTAAATGTTTGAGTTTGTAAGGGGTTGAAGCTGCGCCCTCTTGCCATGTGGTACGAGGCCAGCTGATAAGAATGTAAATAGCAGTGTAAAAGACAAGTGGAGCCATTTAAACAAGTTATACAAGGTACACGTTCTTAAAAAGAGATGACACAATTCCCCAGAAGAAAGAAGCTGCAAATGATCGAGATACATAAACAAACTGAGCACACCTCTTTAATACTATTCACAATGTAGTTTCATTTATGTACGTCTGTTTACGTGCATGTAAACAGTTGGCAAGAGCATGGTGCCTGATACTGAGTGGGATTTGTAAACCCTGTTGCTCAGTAGTCATCATAAACCTTCAATAGGTATTGGTGGGCAACAAAAGAGCCATTCAAGAGTCCATTCAAATTAAAGGTGAAGGAAGTAACACTATTTCAAGCTCACAATTCATTTCGGGACACTGGGTTCAAAATACAGTACTCTTGTGACGTTTTTGTGTTTATGGTCAATTTATTGTCTTTGTGACTTCAATTCTATAATGGATAACAAATAAAGCATTGAACCTTGAAATTAATTTGTCTACAACAGAACTTTGGCCTACATTTTGTATTTTTCCCTACATCATCTTAAAAAACACACGGCCGCTGTTACTGTCTGTGTGTAAATATTCTGTTACACGCAGCAACATTTGCAATTACAATATATTGCTGAACAATAATCTGCAAAACCATAACTTGCTAAATTAATTGGCTCATCATTAAATCCCACTCAGATCTGAGTGACAGAGAGATTCTGATCTATTTATAACAACGCTACTCTCACTTTACTCTATGTCATTACAACAAACAATTTCCTTGTTTTAACATGGTTGAATAAGTAATTAGTCTTTGAATTTTAACTATGACATAATATTGATATTGAATTGTGCATTCCCTTGCACTGCACCATTATTGAGAATGCACACACATTACAAACAAACACAAACATAGGTGAGGATGTTGATTTAGGAGATGTTGGGAGAGACTACCATCAAGTACTGTGGGTCTCATAGATAATATTTTGTCACACATACATCTTTCCCCAGTGCAAGCTGTGCTATTCAGTACTATGCAAGTACTATGATGATCTGCTCTTTACATTCAGCCTCTCTCAGTTTTCCCAATCACTCTCTCATTTCGTCCCAACTAAAAATAAGTGGGGCATGTCTGCATCTGTCTCATGCCAATTACACTGATGCATCTATTCCAGAGATTGGGGAAGGTAGATACAGACTAAGAACACAAATCCTTGTCATCAGAGTCCGCACATCCTCTCTGGCTTTCCCCCTTCACGGTGTAAACTTAAAAGAGCAGCTTTCATAGGATGAAAACACAGGCTTCAATTGCAACCTTGCCCTGGAGACTACAAAGGCCAAAGCTTTGCTGATAATCTATACAAACCAGCAGTCATCTCATGGCTATATTGGTGACTGAATTTGGTGCTATATATTTAGAACAGGATGACAGGTGTTGGCAGTGCATTGTATTTTTGTGCAATGGAAAGTGCAATTATGCACTTCAGCACATGGTTAAACTTCAGGCCAGGTGTCAGAAGTGCATTGGTCTGGTTAAAACCCAGGTAAATTATGTCATTTGCACACAAAACTGTATATAAACCTTAAAGATGGCCGCTGAATCAGCAAACTGTAATTCAATCCATAAGGAACAAAACAGAAGGACCCATCTCTCACCTTGTCCTCCTGGGCAGCAGCCCTTCGAGAGGCATGATGGGATCTGCGGTCAGGGGATGATTTGGGCCGGGGAGGTGGAGGTGGAGGTGGAGGTGAAGAGGAGGGCTCATCCTCCTCCACCTCCTCCAGCACCACGATACAGACACGACTAGCCCGCTCTGACCGCATCAGGAACAAACACTCACACACACCAACGCGATCACTCACACGCTCTTTCCCTCACACATACACACAAATAAATACACAGTGTTCCCTCTTACATATGTGTGCAATTCAGGAACACAAAGGTCAGCAATAAATCCCATAAACAGTGATTCCCTCGTGAACAAACACTGCACATCTTCATGTAAAATCCAATGTGAAATCCAGCTCTGTCCTCTATCTGTCAGTGTTGCTTTGCTGCATGTCTCCTTTCTTCCTCTCTCTAGCCAACACTTGCACTCTCTGTGAGCAGCGGTAGCGGAGAGACAGCAGGGAATTCCTCTGCGTAATGGTGGCGGTAAGCGGCATGCGGCAGAATGAGCTTAGGCTGCCTAGCAGCGCACAGGAAGCTACATATCCTCACTGCTGTGCTGCAGCCAGGAACACACACATATACACACGTCAGAGGCACACACACACACACACACACACACACACACACACACACACACACACAGACCCTGTGATTAGCGTGGACGGGGCCACAGCCGCCAATGTATGAGTGGGCATGCGTCGCTCGTTTCAGGCAGACTGCTGAAGCCAGCTCTTTGAAAAGAAGAGGCAGAGAGGGGGAGAGGAGGGGGAGGTGAGAGGGAGAGACACACACACACACACACACACACACACACACACACACACACACACACACACACACACACACACACACACACACACACACACACACACACACACACACACACACACACACACACACACACACACACACACAGGCACACAGGGAGAGAGAGAGAGCTAGATGGACATAGGCTGAGAGAGAAAGGGAAAGTGAATGGAAAAGGGGCATAGGAATAGAACATGAGAGAGACAGAATAGTTGTAGGCAGGCCAGGAACCTAGAGCACTACAAAACAAAGAAACCTGAAGATGAATGGAGCAAAGGACAACGAGGGGGCCAACGGGTTACAGAAAGTTAACCAAGAAACAAAATAGTTAAAAATCGAGAATGTAAAGAAGGAAGAAGTGCTGAATTAAAAGAAAGTTAGTTCCTTCTTGTGATGCCTGATTGTTGTTATCAGCTCACTTGCTAAACAGTGCCGATCCAAGAGTCCCATCTGAGTTCACTAAAGTGTAATAACAAAAGTGTAGGCTACGTGGAGTGATGGATGCTACAGTAGAGAATGATTATGCAGCTCTATTGATTCTTTATTAAAAGCCCTGATATCTTCAGCAACCAATTCCATGTTGTTTGTTGGGAGATCCAAAATCCAAATATGAACCTGGAAATTACTATATGTCCCTTTTTAAGGGATATTTTGAGGTGGTGTTGTATGAAGTAACTATCCATAGTCAGTGTCAGTAGATGACGTCCAGCGCACACCCAGTTTGGAGGCGGTCCTGTCGCCCTTATGTGTAGCAATACAGCTGTGAAAATATTCTAAATGTAGCGTGCACTTACACTGATAAAGATTTATGCAAGTCTTTTTATATGTGGCTAAAGTATACTTTTGCTGCTGTCCCCATCCACAGCAGTACAGGACTCAATCAAAAATTGAAACCCACATAGCATGGTAAAAACAAAACCATATGCACAACGTGTTGTTTTTAGAATTTGCTAAATAAGATTTAACTGGTCTGCATCATCATAAAGTTGGTGCCAAAAAAAGAAGTGGCCTTTTTTGTAAATGTGAGGGAATAAAAGAAAATGGATACCAGATCAGTGTGTGTGTGTGTGTGTTCCAGTATCCTTATTGTTGTATTGGTGGCATGGCTTCAAAAGTTCCCATCTCCTCATTATAAAACTGAAACAAAGTGGCTTTGTCAGAGAATGTGAGGGTAGCTAACAAGACCAGTCTGTACGTGCATGTCTGTGTGGGTGTCTCAGTCTCCTTCATATTCAACACAGATCCTAAAAAGAGCAATCTTGCCAAGCCACACAACCCCATTAACTCAGAGGGAGGGACGGTGCGAGGGAGAGCGAATGAGAGAACGATTTAGTTGGATGGAGCCTATCTGCAGGCCAAAATTTCGAGTTTAATGGACTTACCATTTAAAAACTTAATAAGAAACACAGCCTAACAATCTTTCTGCTCATGCAGCCACTGAGTTTACATTAGATTTGCCTCAAAGGCACAAACAAAGAATTATGTTTGGAAAGCAAAGTACATAAACAGACAATCAATGTTTTGTCTATCCTACTTGCTAGCACCGGGGATACGCTTAGGAATATAGCCCTAAGACGTTTACAGAGCATATTTGTTGCCATCTCCCAAACAGAAGCAAATCCTTGTTTGAACCGTGCAGGGTTGGGAATTGATAAGCTTTATAGATTGACACTTGAGTGCATAGAGAGTGTCAAATACATGGCATTCCTAGACTTTATGCCCAATTTTCAGCATATTGCTGCTGTTCCAACCCTTACTAGGAATTATATACGTTTACAGACATTACAAGCAGTACTGTAACTTTCTTATGTGAAATGAAGGCACCCATTGGACCGTTTCTTTTCCATTTTGTGATATGCTTTCATGAGGCAGGCAGAGCTCAAATAAATGCCTGCTCCATTAATGCTAAACTGGTGCTCCGATACAGTAATGGAAAACATACAGAAGGTAAACCCAATCTCACCACCACAACAACAACAAAAGCAAGTAGACCTGACATTATCACAAATACCAACAAATAAAAATCCAATACAAACCCTGGGCTTTACTTTATGTGAGAGATCCAACGTGACAATGCGCATATATAAGAGAAAGTATGCACCTTGCATCAACCTTTGCTCTGACCCTGCGACAGGATGCACTGCGTGTAATATAATCCCAGTCCAGAAACGCACAAAGGCCGCCACGTGAATGTGTCCTGGGACACATACACAGACAGCAGCTGGGACGATGCTAACACCAAGAGATTTCAAAGCTTTTAAAATCCAAAGAGGGCGATCCGTACTAAAGCTTTGTTGTACTAACATTATATGGTATGCACACCAGGACATGCTATTCATTACATGCTTTGCCTAAATTGTAAATAGAGGATGAGTCATCGACATCACATGGTTCTGATGTCGAAGTTTGAATGCACCAAAAACACACTGATATGAAATTGCTACACGTCAGACCGTGAAAAAGCAGCTCATTTTGACTTGTGGATGGCACCACTTTTCATTGTATGGAATTTGTTCTTACATTTAATATAAATTTAAATAAAAATTTTGGTGATGTCTGATGACCAATGTTGGCTGAATCTAGCAGAGTCACAGTCATTATATGATTCATTTAATGGAAAAGCAGCTGGACAGTGAAGCATTGGGACCTTAAGCAATTGTTCTGTCAGTATTCTGTGCAGATTCCACTTGTGCACAAACAAGATGTTGCATGCATGGTGCTTAGAGGCTCTTTGGCTACCAGCCACTATCAGCTATTGCTAATGTATTCATCATGGACACATCGAAAAAAGCCCTGGGCAAGTGTACACAACAATACAATAATTTAATCTTACTGCTCATTTCTGTCCTATACAGTCACACATGTTTTATCTTATACATTTCCTCTACATGTAACTTATCTGAACATTCTCTGAATTTTATTTGACATGTATTCTTACATCTACCTCACACATGTTTGACTAAGAGTTTATTTCTTACTGTTTATTGTTTTATTATACCTTTTGTACTTATTTAGCTAGGGGTTTATTGGTTATCCTATACTGTATTTTTTATACCTCCCTTGTATTTTTGTAAGCTGCTGGAAACTTCCTTGCAGGAGTCATCCCAAAGGATCAATAAAGACAAGTCTAAGTCTAAGTCTAAGTCCAATACAGTCTATTTTGCCTGAAATTCCGCTTTCATTGAGTGGGTTCTCTTGAATGCCTTTACCATCTCTCTCTCCGGGGTCATACCCTGGTTAGGACACTCTGCATGCTCTAAAGAAGAGGTGCCCAATCCTGCTCCTGGAGAGCTACTGCCCTGCATGTTTTAGGTTTCTCCCCGCTCTAACACACCTGAGTATAATGATGTTCTCGCTATCAAGCAGCTGAAGCTTGTCACAGGTTTGATAATCATTAGTCAGGTGTGTTGGTGCAGGGATAAACCTAAAAATGCAGGGCAGTAGCTCTCCAGGAGCAGGATTGGGCGCCCTTGCTCTAAAGGTATTGGATGCCCTCTAGAGGACAAACAAGACCATTTGCCAAAAGTGACACACTGACTTCCGTCCCTCTGAAAGGGACTATTTTTGTCCCTTTGTCAAGTTCTCTGTCAGCAAGCACTACAGAGAACAATGGAGAATAGAGAGGGGGATCTAATCACACACACAGTCTTCCGTTTTGTTTTAGCTTGCCTGTCCAGAAGACTGGTCAGACCGGGAGAGGGCAGAGCTGCATCACTGACCCACTTTGACTGAAGTACCGAACTCCAAGGTTAGAAAAGGAAATCTTAATATAACCATCTATGCCATTTCTAAACCCACACACAATATGGTTTCTATTTCTAGCACTTCTTCTTTGTCATAATTACTAACAACTAACAGTTGTTTTTATTAAATTATTTCCTAATCCATTATTATAATATTCATGGATAAATTATTTGTGATGCATAAATGTAGTGTAAATGTAATAAATGATGCCCAACGCCTATCAAAAGTTAACAGAACCAAAAATCGCTTTAAAAGGCTAGTTTTGTCTGTCTAGTCACAACAATTGCACTAAATTTGCTAAAGGTAAAGGAGAGGAGAATGCAGAATGTTGTATCCAAGAAATATTTGGCATTTTTACTTAATAATGTAAAAACAATTAATAATTCTAGAATTTCACAGTTTCTGTTGATTGACACATCGGCTTACTAAATTATTTTCCTAATGAGTTACCTCCCTCTAGCTGCCAAGCACAACATACAACTAAACTAAATGGTCAACTAACAAAATAACTTGTTGGACAAAAAAAACAAATGTTTAAATCCTCTGTTTTGTTACTGGTGCATGTGTCAACTACAACGCCTTGTGTATCACACTACCTTTAGGTCCCAGCAGCGCTTTTAACAACTGATTTAAGCGTGTGGAAAGTGTCTAATTCATGACCACAGCTGGAGACTTTAGAACCAGCACCACCTGCTATTTCAGTCTGACAGCTTTTCTTATCTCCAGCAACAGGTGACTGCCCACAGCTGCTTCGGAGAAAATGTGCAGGGAGCTGAAATAGACAGCTGACAAAGCAAACTCCCTGCATAGAAAATCGCCCTGCGGTCAGATAATTCGGAAATATGTTATCCAATTCAAAATTATACGTTTCACCAACTTCATTGACTTTACAAGGTTGCGGCATAATACTGGTAGGCCTACTGCAAGCTGCTGACTAAGTAGCATTAGCAGTGCAAGGATACAGCAAGGTTAGCCTGTGGCAAGCGGTTTCAACATTTAACATAGCTGGACTGGATATGTATGATATCAGATATCTGCAATTCAATTCTCCCTCATCAAAAAGAGCACTTCAGATATCCACAATGACATCTTCCTATCTACAAATATCCACAGCATCATTCTTACTATGAATGCCCTCACTTTTGCTATGCATGTGTATTGGGCTTTTAATTCTTTATAATACATTTTTGAATCTATAATGATCATTCTGGATATCTGTGATGTAATTCTTATTAGGAAGATATTTCAAATATTTACAATCAAATTGTTACACGTCATAATCTTAATTTCAGATATCCCAAATGCAAATCCAGATATCCATATTGTAATTTTGTCCAAAATACATTCTGACTGGTAAAAATGTCATTACAGTTATGCACAACTCCAACTTTCCTAGTAAGAATTACATTACAGGTATCCAGAATGTTGAGTCTAAATGTCTAAAATGTAATTGTAGATCTCTAGAATTGAAAGCCCAATACGCACGAATAGTAAAAGTTACGTCATTTGTACAAAGAAAGATGTTGTGGATATCTAAAATGAAAATTGTAGATAGAAAGACTGTCATTGCGGATATCTTAAATTATCATTCAGACTTGTCAGAACCATATTTTGACTGGGAGAAATTTTATTATGGATATCTAAAATGTGATTACAGATAAGAGTGTGATTCGATTATGTGATAACCGCTTGCCATAGTTAGCCACCCTTAACCTCGTAGCTATCCAGCTGTGTTCACAAGTCCATCACCACCACAAACAACAACAAACAGCAACAGTGAGAAACACCATAGAAACCGACCATAGACTTGACATGGCAGTGGCCGTTTGAACCGAACTAAGTTAACGTAACTAGGGCAACAGGTGATATGACGTTGGCACGCTCTAACGTCAACTGGTTTTCTGTTAACTAACAGTTTGTTTTACCGCTAGCAAGTTAGCTAACATGTATCAGTTGACATTAAGTGGAACGTTACAAACCTAACTTGAGCAACATTAGCTTAGCTATTAACTAGATATTTGTCTTGATAAAGTCCATATACCACATAAATAAAGGCCACTGTTTAATCTTAGTAAAGTGAAGTTAAAATGAACTAAAACTTACACTGACACGACGAGTTAACTGAACGTTAAATGTTAGTTACTAATTAGTAATAGCTAGTTAAATGTCGTTACCTGGTCTTGTAGCTTCAATACAGCCATAATCCCAGTGTAAAACCGAAAGGAGGCAGTAACCCGCCCCACCGGGAGTAACTGTAAATGAACCGGGGAAACTAAACGAGGACCGACTCTCCGGAGCGGAGTCAAACGGTGCAGCCCGTCTCCCCACCACCCCCCTTTACTTCCTTCCTGCCTGCCGTGGACATACTCACCACATCATCGGACAGAAATGACACAACTGGGACAGTCAACAAAACTGCACACAAAATGATCCCAGAAAACACTTCAGACAGCTCATGCCCACTGATGGCTGGAGGGCCAGATCCATTCCGCAGCAGTGCGTCCATACATCCCCAACACTTTCATTGACATTTAATCACTATACACTGGAGATCAACATTGGATAACAAATTACTTAATTACTTTAATACTTGGTTATTAAAAAAACAAACATGCTACAGCAGTGATATAGCCACGGTGGATATTCTATCCAATTCTGACAATAAAAAACAACAGTATTTCAGAATAGACCAAGCATTTATCATTTCTTCTCTAATTTTGATCTCCAGTGTGTGCTCTTCCATTGACAATAAACCCAGTTCAATTTTACCTCCACAGAAAACAGATTCTCTTGAAACTGACCGTGGATAGAAACACACTTCAGTCAGGCCGATCTCACTCACATATAAACAATAACTTTCTAGTTTTGATATGCAAAAGTGACATGCATTTTTTGTTTTATGCCATAATGGTGAAGGCTTTTCATAGCATATTTTGATTATTTAGTCACAAAAAGATACATAATTCCCATGTTTCATTACATTTAGAGGTAATTGCGGCTTTAAATCCGTTATGTGTTGTTGTGACCACATCTAGCTAAACACCCCCTTCCAAACAGTTAATTTATGAAAAGTATACAAAGAGATGAAATCTGACTTAAATTTGTTTTTGTTTTTATTCAAGTGTACAAATATGCATATGAATACAATGACAAACCAAAAAAATCACATTCTTCCCTGCACTATGACATCATTAAAACAAAAAATCTTTTGTGAAATTTTGAAAAAACAAAAAAAAAATCAAACAAAACTGTAAACATTATAAAAGATTAACATTTAATACATGTAATATATAAAATATAACCCACCCTCCCCTATCAGCACTTGTTGGTACATTTATCACATTTGTAGTACTTCACACATCTGTTTTTTCAGCTGATGACATGAAATTAAGACCCTTTTGTCTGTGAAATTTCTTATGCCTTTTCATACGAGAATTATTAAAAAATTGTTTTCCATGTATGCCACATTTGTTGCTCTTTATGTGGCTTTGAATGTGCTGGACTAAACTCTCTGTAGATGCTACACCTTTCCCACAGATTCCACAGATGTGAGTTTTATCCACTGCGTGTGTTTTTGCATGTGCCTTCAGTGTGTACATGTAATGGAAAGTCTTCCCACATGCTTTACAAGAATAAGGGCCTTTGGAATTCTGGCTGACAGATGGTTGTGCTGATTTCTCTAGATTTACACTCAAGGGGTGTAAAGATCTTCTTGCGCGCTTTTTTCTCTTCGAATGAGAGGAAGGTGTGGTGTGCTGAGATTCCCCAGCTGACTGCCGTATTCCACCAACTCCACCGTCAGGCTGCATTTCCAGAGGTTGATTCGAAGAATTAGGAAGAGGATGTCCCTTGCCGCTTTCCGCACTGTTGATTTCGCCGAGATCTTGAATATAACTGTCCACACAGACAATGCATGCAGGGTCTTGAGTGTGATCAGCCTCCAGACACATTTGACTGTTGCCTTTTTGTATCTGTCTCCCTTCTATCTGCAGTTGCGATGAGTTCTGCTGTTTAGGATGACTCACTGGGAACAGAGGAAAAAAACAACATTGAGTTGATTGTATCACAAGTTTGCACATGCAGTGGAAGTAAAGTTATGCGTACCGAGCTCTTCCACCAGATTATGTGCTCTAATTTCCTGTTCTTCTTCGTCTTTAACTTGAAGCAGAAGTGTGGCCTGTTGGTCCTCCTGGTGCAGACTGCTGTACTCCTGCTTACGCCTGGGTTGAGAACGATGGGGAACCACCTCCTCAAACGCAGGGACAGAGGGCTGATCGATCTCTAAGAGGAAGGACAGAGCAATGTATTTTATTATACTGATAACAGGCATAGACAGGCAAATATCTGGTTGCGTTGCAGTCAATGCTACATCAAAATATGTATTTATAAGCCTCAGATTACATCCACACTACTACGTTTTAAAACTCTGGGGTTACGTTGTGGTGTTGACGGGTGGAATTGGACTTTTGGAGACTGTGATACAGACACCCATCACCATGGCCTCCTCCAGCGATGGATAATAACAAGGGTACGACTTGAAATATGTCGTCATATTTGCTTTGCTACGGCTCCCAATCTATGTTACTGCCTCATACTCATGTTACTTTCAGTACCTCTGTAGGATAGATAGATAGATAGATAGATAGATAGATAGATAGATAGATAGATAGATAGATAGATAGATAGATAGATAGATAGATAGATAGATAGATAGATAGATAGATAGATAGATAGATAGATAGATAGATAGATAGATAGATAGATAGATAGATAGATAGATAGATAGATAGATAGATAGATATTGTAAACTTACCTGTGTACCCTTGGCTTTGCTGCAGTATTGCAAAACCTGTAAGGTAAAAAGATACTGTAATCAATAACTTTTAACAATCAATAACTTTTTCAACAACATTACCATTATAACTGTAGCATTGTTACACAACAGTTATCTACATGCTTTTTAAATGGTATGGTAAAATAACAACAAAGTCGTAAGATTCCAGGGAACTGTACTTACCATGTTGTTTAGATATGTGCCCCTCAAAGTTACTTTTACGATAAATGATCTTTTTGCAATTCGAGCAGTGCCAGTGACTTCTGCCTTGGATCAAGTCTTTGCATGTACATGGTACAACAAATGTATCTAAAAAAAGGAGAAAAGAAAATTAACTGCAGGAAATGACTGGACACTTAAAGAACATTATGTCAGCATGTTTTCATCAGCGAGCATACTTGAAAATAGCTTGAGTAAGGTAATCCGTTGTAATGAACGAAGTATCTAATCATATTTTGATTTTGAAGGTAACAAAACTCACCAGTGCCACCATCATTAAAATGGACAGCAGATAGATAATGTCTTCTCATCAAATGTCCCTCTGAGGCTGGAATCTTCTTCAAGCAGTAGGGACAGTCACCATTACCGGCATACTTTAGAAAGTCGGTGCGAGAGGTGAAGGCACACTGCAAGTCTGGAAAATAAATGAAAATCTAATTGAGGTACAGAGGATCTTCCATCCATCCATCCATCTTCAACATCTTGTCCCTAACGGCATCGCGGGGGAGCTGGAGCCGATCCCAGCAGACATTGGGCGTGAGGCGGGGTACATCCTGGACAGGACGCCAGTTTATCACAGGTCACATAGAGACAAACAGAGACAGACAACCATTCACACTCACATTCACACCTACGGGCAATTTAGAGTCATCAATTAACCTAACACGTGCATGTCTTTGGAGTGTGGGAGGAAGCCGGAGAACCCGGGGAGAACCCATGCAGACACATGCCACCCCCGTGCCGCCCCACAGAGGATCTTAAAGAACTGATTTTACTGAAGAGGAGAATTTATTGTTAGACAACGCTGCATTCAGACACACTCAGGTAGATCCAGCAAATCCCTGCAGGGTTATCCAGCGGTGGGAGTGTCATGCCCTGTTGTGGTCTTTAACCCCATAATGCACAAGTAGATTTTATATTTTACGTAAGCTATTGTTTTACATCAGATCGTTGTTGTGATCGCAACATTTCTGACCATAATTGAAGGCAGCTTTATTTACCAAAGAAAGAGTGAAAGAAAGAGAAGGAGGGACTGAGCTTTGTGCTGAAGCTTTTTTTGCAGGAAAAAAAAATCGGCTGTTGCAGAAACTCCTGGGCAGTTGAGAGCTTGCGTTTTGTTTCTTTTAAACTTTCTTGTGGCAGTGATAGAGGCAGAAGGTTTATTGTTTAATGCCCGCTTACCGGATTGGCAGTAGGTTTCTCTGGGGTTGCTCTTCTTGCGGGCAGGACTTGAAATTGATGCACCTGGGTTGGCAGCAGCAGGGGTACTTTTGGTGGTGGGGCTAGCTGCAGGGTAAAGAGAAGAAAAGAACTTTGAAAAGTAGTAATGCTATATTAAAAAACATAATCTTTTTCTTTTGGTCTATGGCATCATTCAAAGTGGTTTCCATCAAGATGATGGCGTTGCAGGAAACAGAAGAACATCTTCTAATTCTGGAAATACCATTACTGATTCTGACATTGGAGAGCTACAGTATTTACTGTAATATGAAGCCATAGTCATTACATGTCAATTTGTTATAGGCTGCTGCTGGCAGCTGCCCCCTATGAAGAAGAAGAAGAAGAATTGCTTTATTAATTTTTTCACTCTGTTATTATACATGATACACACACACACACACACACACACACACAGGCCCAAAATACACACACATGCACAAACAGGACCTATATACATGCAATTAATGGAGAGATGTCAGAGCGAGGGTCTGCTAATGGATGGCGCCCCGAGCAGTTGGAGATTTGGTGCCTTGCTCAACAGCACCCCGACAGTGCCCAGGAGATGAACTGGCACCTCTCCAGTCACCAGTCCACACTCCATTCATGGTCCACACAGGGACTCGAACTCGAGTCACCTATGGACTGAGCTACTGCCGCCCCACACTAGCATTCAGGGTAAAATGGTGCCAGTAAGTCAATTCTTATTTCATAGAGTAAGCCTTATACCACTACAAATTGTTACGCAGCTGTCAGTCTTCTTCTTTGTGAAACTTTAATGTATCTTGTAAACAAATAATCACAATTTCATAGTGTTTGCAGTTTATATCGTTATCAGGCGTGACATAACCATGATTGTATGCAATACTATAGTAATATGCGTTGGGGATGTCTAACTATATTTAGAAACTAGACCATAATTAACATGATTTACAGATGGGTGGTATATACACAATTTAAAAGATGGCTTATTTAGCAATTGCTCACCAAGTTTATAAAAAATATGCATGCATGTCATGGGTTGGAAAAAGGCTCAATACACCCCCTACTGTTGTTAATGAAAATCAAATCAAATTTAAATAAAGCACATTTAAAAACAACAGCACAGAGCAGTTGACCAAAGTGCTGTGCAATCAAATATAGTAAAAACACGATGAATAAAAAAAGTATTACAGAAAAAAGATGAAGAAAGGTAGCTCTCATACTGAGATAAAAAAAAAAAGAGCCAAGGAATAAAAGTGTGTTTAAGACAAAAAACAAAAAGGCAGTGTAGGGGCCGAATCGCGATCTCCTCTGTGCTTCAACCTGGACCTCGGACTACCAAAAAAAGAGTGACCAAGATGGGATGTGTGGTTTTAAAAGGTCAGAGAGGTAGGTTTGTGTTAGTCCATTTAGAGACGTGTAGGCAAACAATAAAATCAATCCCCAAACTTACAGGGAGCAAGTGAAGAGAGGTAAGTACGGGGGAAATGTGCTCTAGCTTTTGTGTTCCTGTCAAAAGGCGAGCTGCAGCATTTTGGACCATCTGCAAAGTGTTGTGTCATAGTTGTTCCCCAGTCAATAGTGTTTCACGTATTAGACAGCCGTTGGATATGGATGAGTGATGCACCAACTAAAGCTGGGTCGTGATTCTTCAAGGGAGGAATGTGAAAACACCTCTCTATCGTCCAAACATTTTATGAAAAAAGGTCGAACAAATTGCAAAAGAAGCAAACTGAACTGATTTTGTATCCTCAATATGTCCTGAGTAAGGGGGGTGGGGGTGGGTGTGGGGGTCCAGAAGAATCCCAATAGGCGAAAGTTTCAAAAAAGACCCAAATATACCCTATGCATTCAACTATTCATTAGATTTCTCACGTGAATAGGGAAGAAAATAACCTTCAGATAATACCATGAAAATTACTGAGTTGATTACTTACATCAAGACAAACAAAAAATGCATAAGTGTACGTTTTTTTAAATTGTTTGTTAATTGTTAGCATAACCTAGTTACGTATGTGCTCATTTTCATAAATACCACAACAGATCTAAACATTGGGTATAGCAGGTGAAAACTCCTGGTTGAATCTTGTTGACATATAACAGTAAAAGACTTCATGT
Organism: Echiichthys vipera; assembly: GCF_963691815.1. Lineage (NCBI taxonomy): Eukaryota > Metazoa > Chordata > Actinopteri > Perciformes > Trachinidae > Echiichthys > Echiichthys vipera. The sequence continues at coordinate 14,699,961 of NC_139838.1, read as the reverse complement.
TAAGGTAGTTAAAGTACTCTACATCAGGGACTTGGGTCACTGCTGAAAGGATTTTGCTCCTGTAGATGATTAAGAACTATAACTGTATCCTGCACAAGATACAAACTTACACAATGAACATTAAAATGATTTCAGCTACCTTTTGTCTTCTGCAGTCTCCGGTTCTTATCTCAGACTGATCCCCCAGAAACAGTCCCATGGACCCAGCCCCAAACCCTATCTCTGCAATAATCATTAATAAGGGCTGGTTTAAAGTTATTTTTCCTGCCTCCATCTATTAATGCTCATGGAAGACCTTAACATGAAGTCTTTTACTGTTAGATATATATATCAACAAGTTCAACAAGACATTTTAACCTGGCGATACCCAATGTTTAGATCCATTGTGGTATGAAAATGAGCACATACTTAATTAGATTATGCTCCGTTTGCCCATGTTAACAAACAATTTCAAAAAACTTGTGATACATTATTTGTTGGTCTTAATGTAAGTAATCAACTCTGTAATTTTCATGGTAATTTTTCACTACTCGCGTGAGAAAAATAATGAATAGTTAAATGCATAGGGTATATTTGGGTCTTTTTTGAAACGTTCCCATATTGAGATTCTTCTGGACTCAGGACATATTGAGGATGCAAAATCAGTTGAGTTTGCTTCTGTTGGAATTTGTTCAACGTTGACCCCTATATCGGCTTAGATGGACAATCTAGTGACAAACTTCAGATACAAGCCACTATAGACCTTTTCAATGGAATTCCATTGCTAGGCAACAACCTTGTTCCTTGGTAACTTCCTGTCAGCTGATGTCGTTCACATACACTGCAACCGGAAATAAACTAGGACTGTTTTGGAATGTTTATGTTTAGATCTTTGAAACTAGCGGTTCTAGCTGCGGTGTTTCCTTGACAACAGTGGCGGAAGGAGATACGTGCAGATGAGCTACTTTCCACATCGTTTGAACGCGAACACTTCCAGAGATATAAATTATTTAGCCGTTTTCTTGATTGCTAGCAGTCTGAAAGCGGGAGACTACTTCCACCCAGGCTGGACTCAAAGAAGTTTGAGGATTTCGGATTAAAAAACTATGTGGACGAACCTTCTGCCTGAGGTGAGGACTTGGCTTTGAGGATGATGTCCAACAGAGAGCGGTGGCGCTCGTTCTCCTCCTTCAGACGGCTCGCCTGCTCCGCGTAATCCGTTATTGTTTTTTCAATAGCGCCTAATATGTCAGAAGCAGCGGCATGTAACCGCTCCGACACCAACGATTTTAGCTCCTCGATTTGACTCATCTTTCCACCATTTGTTTACTGGACGTCCTCCCTGCCGGAACCATACACGGGAACCAGAGGAAGTGACCCAATTGGACTCGTGTGTATTCCTTTCAAAGTAAAAGCCCTTTAACTGGCTTATGTTTTTTTTTTGTCTCATGTTTGTATTTTGTGTTTTTAAGTCTTTTTCATTTTTATATCCATTGGTATTTACTTTTTGCTTGCCAATTTTACTGTTTGGGGCTCATGTTAACAATTTTATCATGTGAAGCACGATGCTATATCAAATAAATATATTATTTGATGACCGTCACAGTTTAATTAAATTCAGTTTTATTTACAGTGCCAAATCATAACAAAAGTTATCTCAGGACACTTTACAGAGTAGGTATATACCACACTCTATGACTTATTTATGATTTACATAGACCCAACAATTCTGTTTACTGTTTATTCATAATAATAATAATAATAATAATAATAATAATAATAAACAGTGAGCGGTAGTGGTCTATCATCCATTGGCACATGAAGTTCAAGCGGCATGAAAAGATGACATTTTTTATTTTTATTTAAATTTATTTAAAGAAGTTCATATGTTTGTAATATGTATCTCACATCTCAAATATTCAAATCAGTCTCAACATAGTTACTACACGACTGCAATGGATGCAAACCTTTGCATGAAACATTGCTAAGCTGGTTAGTAAAAATGAATGTTTACATCCCATCCCGTGTTTTGAGCAATACAGCATAAAGTGTCATCTAAAAATGGAATTCAACGTGGGTAAGAGAAATAATCGTTTGAGGTTGTAAGCACACTATCCCTTTGATTAAACCGGCATCTAGGTCTGATGATGGTGCATTGTCAGATTTGCTCTGAAATGTGTACCAACATAATAGCAAAGCTGTCACAGTGTACAAACTTAAAAAAAAAAACATTTCCTCAGTCTGTTTTGGTGTCTTCATGTGTTCCTGAGAGAGTCTGAGAGTACCCTCTACTGCATGACATGGGGCTGAGGTTGCATGTTTTCCCACGTTCACAGCAGTGATGACCATCTGCACAGCACTGGCCCTGAATCAGAAAAAGTCTTGATGTTAGAAAAAATACAGTTATGACCAGTAAATTGTTGCACTAAAGGTGATATGCAAGTGAATTTGTAGGTTTACAATTAGAACACGGATATTCAAGTTAAATCAGCTGCATCAGTTTGAGGGGTTTAAGATGTAGACGGACACATTTTCAAATGATGTTGATTTAATTGTTCTGTGCATTAAACCCTCTATATTCCTGTTTATCTAAACACTTTTGCCAAATGATTTTCATTCAGATCACTGCACAATAATTTGTGATCGACAATCCATACCAGTGTGAAGGGACAGCAGCGCCAAAGGCCTGTGGGTCCTTTGCAGCAAGATTGCCCTGCTGGGCAGTAAAACTTGGAATCACAGCGAATGACTCCCGCCGCAGCGTTTCCGTCACTGGCGGCTTCTGTCAGAGCTGTCATTGGTGTCTGCAAAAAGTAAACACAAACCGATTATTACACCTTGGTTTTTATCTAAATATTTAATCATAAATACATTTAATGGATAATGACAAACCATCAAATTAAAAACCTGCAAAACAGGGAAGTGGAGCAGAGTAGGGTGATACTGTCTTCTGCCGTTACAAGGGAAATCTTTCACATACACAGTCATTTTGATCCTTTATCAATTTAATAGCGCCATTAGGTATTATTTATTAAGAACTGTATTTACCAAAAGTTAAACACTCAGGACTTTGTAGTTGTGGCTTAACCACATGACTGACAGTCGCCCGCAAACGAACCCACAACTGTCATCACATTTTGATTCAGTAGATGCTAAATCCTAACTGGTGTGCAGACAGATGTGACATCATATTTTTCAAATAAAGCCACTTCAAACTAGTGAAGAAAGCCAGGATGAAAACCGTAATGCAAAACAAAATCTTATGTGAAACAATTAAAATTGTTCATACTTTGTCTAAAAATTGTGTATTCACGTAGGTCCACATCACTTTAGGGTAGAAGCTAATTGAGAAAATCGTTTTTCATATTAATATAAAAACATATAAATAACTAACCCCAGGTACACCACATATCGAGAAGACACATTTACTGTGATAGGTCCTACCTCTAGCGAGCTGCTTTTGTCCTCTGAAGTTGAAACGAGAGTGGCAGCGATTGAAGCCATACTTTGTTTGGGGGTGAAAGGATATCTCAGGCCTTGCCTCACACAGTGGGTATAAGTGAGGTCGCAGTCAAAGCCATAAGGACAACAGTGGAAGCCATCCAGACAACACCTGCCCTACAAGTTACAACAAGGTACCATTTGTTATCACATGCAAAACAAATAGAAGAGTTACAAGCGCAGGGATGCATTGGTATCAGCCAATAGTGAAATCAGCAGATGAGATGATGATCACAGATGGCAGTGGCCAATGTTTACCTGTTGTATTGCATGAGTTTTGCACTGGCTAAACGTTGTGTTAAAAGGTTAAGAAGGCTTTTGAAGTAGATATTTTTAAAAATATATATATTTTTCATGTGAAAAAGGCTGCATTTCTTTCATTTGTGCGGTTGAATATGTGCTTATTCAAAGATAGCATAATGAAATGCTGAATGACTGAAACAGTTCAGTTATCTTTTTTATAATTCGATTTCTTTGATTCCCTGATGAGACAAAAGACAGAATAAATAACAACACAAAACAAAATAAACAACAACAAAGAAACGTTGGTATCAGCATCGGCTAAATTGTTCATTTAAACATTGATATTGACCCATAATTTCATCGGTGCATCCCTAGTTCCAAGCTTGACTTGTCTTGTCATCAGTAGACACGTGTCTTATTGAACAAGAGTATGTAGGTCAACTCACAGGAGAGTATGGGCAGCAGAACCAGGCACCTGCAGGGTGTCTGCAGCAGGTATAGCCATTGGGACACGTGGTATAGCTGTCACACCACACAGCAGAGCTCTTTTTTTGGTCTGGTACATGGTTGTTTTCCAACGCTTGAAGGCTTGGTTTCTTTGTAGCCTCCTTCTTTACCATGGGTATGTTCATCCAAGGCTCTTTCTCACACATCTGGGTCATCTGGTTGCAACGAAACCCTGAAGGGCAGCAGTGGGCCAGGTCAGAGCAACACACAGCCTAAAGAAACATGAAAACAGACATAAAGAGGTCATATTTTGCATCCGTTTTCCACACCTGTTAGTTTTACAGGTCAAGTGACTTTATGTGTTGACAGGTGACTCACTTTTGGATATGGACAGCAGCTATAGCCATGCCTAGTCAAGCAGCAGGTGGCGAAATCGGAACAGATGTTCCCGTCAGGACATGTATTATAGCAGGACCCAGACTCACACACAGACATCCCCACTAATAACCACAGAGTAATCTTCAGCATCTGCAAAAGAGGAAGAAGTTCATTAGAATCAGTAAAAATGGGATACATTATGAGCAGTTTCAGAAAACTGTTCACATTTAAGTCACAAAATCAGATTTTGTGACTTAAATGTGAAACTTCTACTAGAGTCCGTCTCTTTGTGCACTTGCTGTAACTTTCAGTTTCGTTTTAGCCTGTACCAGGATCTTCTTCAAAAACAACACCGAACAGCAGGCTACTACTAGAAGTTAACTGTTTATAAAGTACTATACAGTAAACAGTTATGCCAAGAAGGATATGATGCCGATTCATAGTTTTTTTTTAATCACTTACCTTGCATGTGAAGTGATTGAACAGCTTCCAACGTCTCACACTTCTCCTAAACTGAAGCAGTATGCAGCGCTCTTTATATGGCAGGTCCCTCCCACTGCACAAAATCTGGAAGTCAAAGTGTTTATCACACCCCCTGTGTCCTGTGACTGTCAGATTAGGACAGTAAAGTGTTTCTGGAACTGGTTCACACACAGCCAAAAAGGTGGGATTGAGTAATCATTGCAGGAGGACACACACACACACACACACACACACACACACACACACACACACACACACACACACACACACACCACACACACACAGCAGTGATTAAACAAGGAAGACTTTGGTCCTCAGATTCACCTTTGATACCATAACTTTGCTCAGGATCACAAGACCTGCCTGTAAAACCTCAACAGTAGGTGATGCTACATGGGAGGTTTTTTATATATATATATAAGTAAGAAGTGCGCTGAATGTTTCATACTTTATTCTAATATGACTTTTAATTTCAGGTGTTTTTTTTTTTTTTTTTTAGAGATATTAACCACTGTTCTACATAGTTTGATACAGAGGTGAAATGTAACCAAGTCAAATTGTGATTAACTTAGAGTTTTGAGTTTACACTAAGTTTTTTTTAATTTAGTGTTATTTCCTCGAGTATTTCTATTTCCCAACTTCTAATCTAATACATGTACGTTTAACTCTGCTATATTTAGAGTTACTTTGTAGATAAAGATTCTATAAACAAACAAAGTCAAACTATAAGATGGGGAACATTGCATTGATGCAATTGACTTACACTGAGCCTACATTACCATTTACTTTATTGTTTTACATGGTCAGCAATTGACCGTGAACATGTTTATTTAGCTTATTTTATTTTGTTCATTTAAAATTGCTTTACAATACATAAATGTTTAATAATGTTCTTTATAAAGTTATTCGTTTTAGAAAGTACTCTTCTGAATACATTTGCAGCACCATATTGGTGCAAATGGTAGTCCACACAGAAATGTTTGATTTTCAATCTAGCTAAAAAATGTTTTCATCACATTGGCCACCATGCTGGTAATCTCTGAATTTTTTCCTCGAAAATCAACTTGTGAGAGACTAATTTCCCTTCAAGAATTCAAGGTAACAGATAACCACCTCAACCTGCTACATTAAAATATTGCTTACTGTGCATGTTAATGCATAAGCATTCTACACTTTGGTATTACTTTGTCTTAGTAAAGTGATCAAAGTACTTTTTCTTTATTATAATAGAACATTGGCTGTAGTAGTTCACTCTCAAGTCAGAAATATTTGAGTCATAACAGTTACGAGGGAAAACAATGGGACATGTGACATGACGATACAAGTAGTCATTACACAAGCAACTGTGTCTGCAACCCTCCTCTAATGACACATTTTTATTATGGTTTGATCCTTTAACATCGTTTAGTATAATATGCTGCCTTTTAATGGTTAACTGTACGGTGTGAATTTGTGAAAACAAATGCAGTGGCAGAAGTGACACTGAGATTTACATTATATATATCCTCAAAGCAATTTCAGTCAAAAGCAACTGGACTTGGTTATTTGTCAAGACATTTCACCTCTAATCCAAGAGGCTTCATCAAACACACACCCACACACACACAAATGTGCACAAACACTCATATAAACACACCTAAGTAACAGCAAAACAATACTTTATTTAATGAATTCCCAAGGTTTCTACATTTACACTGCAGTGTAACAATCATCTCACGGAACAATTATCTTTTGTATAAATGTTGACTGTGCAGCTCACATTTCTTATCATAAATCCAACTTCAATATGAGGCTGGTGAGACATCATCAGGTCATCGGATCTACATGCACGACGCAAGCACGAGCATGACAGCCTCATCAAGCAACTAAGAAACGCAAGATGTCCGGTATGAAGCAGAAGAACGACTCCGAGAGGGCCAGCATACTGAAGGTGAAAGCAAGTGCTAGTCACACTTGAAATCTCCGAGATGAGGGAGGGAAGTATCTGTGGAATTCACTTCAGTCCAGTTGTTGAGTGTAACTCAAAGACCAATTACCTACAAAAAAAACCCACAGTGATAAAAAATGAACAGAAGATATCAACTGGTAGTTGCCACTCTGAGGGATGGGTGCTTCCCTCATTCTCACTTCACTCACAGAACCCCCCAGCATTACAAGTCTGTAGGTCTCTTGTTCGAGCGTGATGACAGACAATGGATGGGAGATGTATTTAGAGGTCAAAGACAAAAACAGCGCTACTTGTGAAGTGTCAGGAAGAAGAGAGAACCGTTAAGCTGTGGTTGTTAGTCGAGCTCAGAGTCTGCGTGAGATGCTTCCTTCTTTTTCTTTTTCCTGCCGTGTTTCTTGTGCTTCTTTTTCCTCTTCTTCTTGGATTTGTCCTGTGAACAGAAAACGTTTGTGTCCAAGTCTTTTCTCTCAAAGTAAGTATTAATTCCATAGCTGGATCAACAATACTGATTTGTTAAGAGGTGTAGCTATACAAATACATTTTTATACCAGTGACTTGGCAGAGAAGATGCTTAAAGACATATTGCCATATTGCATGACGCTGGATCTGTGTTATGAAGATGCCAAAACATCTTTCATTTAAATCTTACCAGCTTCACTAAGCGTCTCCTGGCATTAGTCTTTGTTGTAGTCATGAGATAAAAGTCTGCCCCACTAGCTGCATAAGCTCAAATCAAAGTCTTATGTGTGTGTACTGTAATTTCAAGAGGAAAGCAAGTCAATTTCTCACTGTCATTTTCTCCTTTTCCTCGCTACTTCTCTTTTTCTTCTTGGCTTCAGCCTATAGGAGGGGAAAGTTGAAATGAGACCATGGAAAGAAGGAAGTCTCACACAATTCTAAAAAAGCCCCTTTCATGCAACAATTGTTTCACAAGTATGGAGTTTGTATAAACATTTGAAACTGCAACAGCACTTAGGTTTACAACGGAATTCTACACTAAACCAAATCCATAAGGTCATCTCTTTCTGAGTCAATTGCCAAATTGCAAACTGTTGAGCAAATGGGTTAGCACGCCCATCTAGTGATAATTGCTGTGGCAACCTTTCTCATTTCAATTGAGGTTTTGCTCAGTTTCATAACCATTGTCAACCAAGGCTTGCTAGTAAAAACAAGCTGATACTTGGGACTCATTTCACAAAGGTTTAAAAGCAAAGTGAAGCGATGACGGCGATATCCTGAGATAGTGGTGGTTCATGTGTAAATGATAATTCTACCACCTCAGTCAGACTGTTCAACTCTGTAGTTACTTGCTTTCTCGCTGCGTGATGTCTGCCTCTACACGACATTTAAAGCGACACGATTTGAACTTGCCGTGGAACTGAACAGGTCAACCCGGAGTCACAACCCTCCTTTTTATTTTGGTCGAATGGAGGTCAAACCCTGTCAGACTGATGTAAATAGGACTTTTAAATTTAAATATTTCTCAGGCTCCCCATGAAGCGTGACAGACAGGAAGCGTGTACATCTGGACGAGTGAGGAGAGGAGAGAAAGTGAGTGTACAGGGAGAACTGAAACTTAACTGTATTTGTCTATTGTGTAATGTAACTGTGTGTATAGTTTAGCAGTTAAGTTCATAGAACTAGAAACAGAAGTCTCCTGTGACAGTGACAATCTGTGATTGCAATCTCATGTGAATGGACCCAACTCGGAAGTCTGACTAATGTAGACACAAATAAATCAAACACACTGATTAACCTGTCATCAGATGTCCGTCATTAAACATGTTCAAACTAAGTACACTATAATATTCAGTTATTATTTATGACCAACAAGGCTAAAATATCAAGTTTCTTGTTGACTAAAACTAGACTATAAAATGTTATTTTTGACTAAATATTTGAAGGAGTTGACATATATGCTGAAAGCTGCAAAACATTTTATATGGGTACCTCAGAATGTCCTTTCCCCCAAACTTGATTAACCATCCCAGCCAACCTAACCATAAAAGAATAATACTTACTACCTCTTCCCCCCCGGAGTCGGCAGAGGACTCTGAAGATGAGTCTTTATAATTCCGCTCGGCCTTCCTTTTTCTTTTACGACTCCGGTCCTCCTGAGAAACAACAGATTTACACCACAATTATGAAGGTTTTATAACAACTGGATTCAAAAGTGTTACTCTGTTTGATTGGCAACAACAAGGGACAAAAACCGTAATTTAAAAAAGCATCACAAATCTGTATAAATACACACATGGTCAACAAAATTAACAACATTGCAAAGTTAGTTAAGCGAGTCACTGAATAAGAGTAAACTACCTTATCTTTGTCCCCGTCTTCCTTGATTCTTTTCTTTTTCTTCTTGGGAAGAAAAACAACATTTAGAATAAACAACAACATTACAAAGTCATTGTAGGACAACTGGCTGCCTATTGTTAACAACTGATTTTGCTATGCTGTCAAAAACAAACATAAAAACCTTAATTTCAGCATCAGATTCTTCCTCTGAGCTGTCTGACGCTCTCCGGGTCGATGACTTCTTTCTTTTACGCTTTTTCTTCACACTCTTCTTTTCATCCTGTATACACAAATAAAATTGCAATCAAACAGTGTATTGCTGCCTCACGCGTAAAAAACATTGATTTGAGTTGCCGAGATGATGTGCAGGATTGCTCGGGGAACAAATCACCTCCTTTACTTAAAATCTCCATTCTCCATGTGCCTGCTCACCAAATCCTTGATCTGTGCACCATAGGTATAGTTGTGAATATAATTTGGAGTGTGATTTTAAAGGTAATAATGTTAGCAACAGAACATGATGCTGCGATATTGTCACACCAAGCACAAATGGAGCTGTTGCTTGACTCGAGATAGAGGAAACATTGCTATTAATAGATATTTTGATATTGACAAATTTTAAATAAAATGTTCCCACTCTTTTAGAGATGAACTCATAACCCGGCGATCAGATTGCCTATCAGAAATCGTGAATAACCACAATTGGACGATATAAAAATAGAAATGATCACCCAACACTACTTCAGAATATCAAAAAGACCCCACTGCTCTTTATTTAAACACAGGAAGCTATTCCTAAAATTAACCTTTGACAATGCACTTCAGGAAAACAGTAGCCAACAGTAATTAATCAGCTAATCAATCATATCCAGCAGAGCAGGACCTTGGAAAGGTTTGCCTCTACTTCACAAGCTTCGTGCTTCTAAATTCTAACTCTTGGATAATGGGTCCCAAAATGTTTTCTGAAGTGGTTGGCGATATCTAGTATAACACATGGTACAAGTCTGTAATGACTTACTGCATCTTCAGATTCTGAGGAGGAGCTGCTGGAAGAATCAGAACTCGATGAGGAGGAGGAAGATGAAGAATGCTTGACCAAAACACAATGGAAGCAGAGTTCATTAGACTTGAGGTTATTTGCTTGTTTGGAAATTTGAACAGAACAAGAGACCATCTCAGATTAGAGTCAGATCGGGCAGTATATGTGTATGTGTGTGTGTGTGTGTGTGTGTGTGTGTGTGTGTGTGTGTGTGTGTGTGTGTGTGTGTGTGTGTGTGTGTGTGCACTGTGGCACAGCTTTCCATCAAAATACTGGAGGTCTCTCCTCACCCTGCTGGATTTCTTCTTTTCTTTCTTCTTTTTCTGAACACAAATGAAAAGCAAAAGTCAGTAAAGATGACGATGATTTAAGAGCGAGATACTTCAAATTACAGATAACATACCTCTTTTTTCTCTTTCTTTTCCTCTTTCTCCTTGTCTGTTATCTTTTTCTCTTTATCTTTCTCTTTTTCACTTGCACCCAACAACTTCTCTCGGTTTTTTGCCAGTTCTTTCCTCCATTTCTGAAAACAACAGAAGATATCAGAAAAAAAAGAAAGTGTATTCATCTACTATATTAACTGTTCCCCTTATGTAGCTACACCTTCATCCAAGTATGAAGAGTAGTTTTTTTTAGTACCATTAAAAGACTCATTACTCTTGACACTCATAGCTGGGATTGAAAAGAATGAAGAAAAAGATGGTGATCACTAAGGTCAAATGTGAGTCTATATAATACAAACATACCACGTTCATTTTGTCCTCAAAGTCAGCCAGGGCTCGAGAGCCCTTCTTCTTCTTCTCCAGCTGCTCCTTCAACTCCTCCCTGATGAAGCAACGGTAAACCAGTTTTTAACATCATTTATAAGGTAAAGCTTGCCAGGAGCCATCCTAAAGCTGAGGCTCTGCTTTTCATCAGTAAGAATTTACATTAAACCGACAATGCATGACTCTATGGGCCTTCATTTTTCCAACATTTGTTTGATGAATCAAGGTTCTTCTGTTTCCCACAATAGTTTCAGTTATGATAAAATATAATTCATTGAAGTCACTTCACTTATATTGGATTAGACAAACTGCATTAAAAACATGTTGCTCTTTGCGTAATTCAAATTGAACTTTGATACTGAAGGTCTAGTGTAGCACATAATGAAGTAAATGTGCCACCTTGTGGCCGAGATCCTAATGCATTCCATTTAAGATCAGATATTACTTTTTACAGGATAAGATTTGAGTTAACCATGTAAAATACAGCAGGGAGAAAAAAAAAGGGTCAAACGGGTTTAAACAAATATCTGCAAACTGTACACAATAATTCATAACTTTACAAAATGAATCTGTTCCTGAGACAAATATCGGTGTTTCTTTCTACAAGACAAGTGGACGCTCCTTACTTGGAAAAAACAAAATTATTTATGGAAAGCACCTTTTCTTTACAGCAGATAAGTTTTGAATGTTTAATGCGGGGGACCATTGAATGTATATACAGGGTTGGATAATGCGGTTACCAGTTCAATCTGCATAATTTATATTCAATGTACTGGGGCACTGAATAAACCAAGCCCCTGTTAACACGCATCAGAGGATCTGCCTCTCTACTCTCAATCTTCTTTGGCAGCGCTGTGGTGAGAGCACCTCGTCCTGGAACACCACCGCTGTTGCAACACGGACTCAAATCCATTGGGTCAAACATTATTAAAAATCTGTCACGTTTTACTGCTGTGACATTACATTTTAATCGTCCAGTGTCACTCATATTCTCTGCAGAGGAAATACCTAAAGATGCATTACGAACCAAGAAGTCTTTTTCACGCTGAGTATTGAGGATAAGTGTTATTACATCAAACTGTTTCTATATCTGTCAGAGCCCAAAAGACAAGTGCTTGTTTTTCTGATTGTCTGTGGGGAGCAAAAAACTGCACATCCTCCCAACACCAGCTTCTTCAGGGCTGCAGCTGTGATATGGATTAACATGGATGCAACGTAATACTCAGCCATAACAGAGGTGTGTGGCTTTGAGAAAGAGGTTCTATTTTTGTTACCAAGAAGCAAATATTCATGTCAGGGTAGGCCAGCGAGGAGGTCTGTCCTTTACTCACCATGTTGGCCGAGGTCTGCCTAAATAATCTTGGATGGTTGGTCCGGCGTTATTTGACGGTCCCCTGGCTCGTGCAGCAGCGATAGGGTTGATGTAAGCCTGGGACACAAGACAGACACAAGCACTTTAACACATTTCTAATGGAGGTTATTGGAATAGACCAGATGCCAGATTATCCGATACTGAGACTAAACCGATATGCTGGGGATGGGCGTGAGCGATCGATTCCTTGAGTAGGGTAGTGATGTGATGTGTACTTTACGGTAATATTTCCCACCTAGTAAGCAAGCAAGCAAGCAGTCCTATTCACCATAGTAACAGATGAAACATACAATATTAACTGTATTAATCCTGCAAAGGGAAATTCATTTTTCACTCTGTTTTTTTTTCATTTGCACACACAGGCCCGAAACAAAAAAACAAAACACAAACAGAGTCTATATACATGCAACTAGGTGCCAGTTCATCTCCTAGGCACTGCCGAGGTGTTGAGCAAGGCACCGACCCCTAACTGCTCGGGCCGCCAATCCACTGGCAGACCCTTCGCTCTGACATCTCTCCATTAATTGCACGTATATACTGCAGGTCCTGTTTAAGCATGTATGTATGTATGTATGTATGTGTGTATGTAACATGAATAATATAATAACAGCTTGATTAAGAACCGCCGACCCTACAGTTCCCAGCCCACTCGCCTATGGACTGAGCTAGTGCACCAAAATCAGCTTCAGCGTCGGTGATAAAACGACTCAGTTAACCAACTTTGCTACTAGCATTAACCAAAAACACTGGGCTAACGTTTACCTACACTTGCAGTTGGTTAATATCTCCCTGCTAGAGTTACAGGGCCTCGAAAAGCAAAGGGAAAATACTGCGCAACATCATCCAACATGCCAAGAGCTAAGGTTGCCGTTAGCATTGGTAGCTTTTCAAAACCACTACCGTTAGTGCTGGTCGAGCCTGCCAAACAACGCAACCAGCACTTCAAACCTAGAGCATGCTGCAGTAAATGAACACGACTCTTTTGTATTTTCAAATGATATATGCGACATAACGTGTGTCTTAAAAATGACCACCGTCTAGGCCTAGCAAGTCGCAGCGCTACCGTCCAGGTTAGCTTGTGTTTAGCCTAGCTTATCACACCCATAATGTAACCCATGGTTTCTCCACCTTTACACAGATTAAGTGACATAACTCACCACTCGATTGTCTCTCTTGCCCATGTCGAGTTAGTAATGGGGGGGAAATATTCAACAGAGAGCGCAACCATTAGTGCTACCTGGCTAGCATCGACCTAGCCACAACAGACTTTGTTAATGGCAGCTGAAGACTCTTCCTCGTCTACATGTTTTTTGGCGTTTGGTGAAACAGCGGGATGGTGAGTTACCGTTAGCGCCACCAACTGGTGTGGATCGGGATTTTAACATTTTATCAATCCCACTCCTATCCTAGGATTAGAGCCGCGCATGAACTCAATTATATCTAAATACAGTCAGAATTCTGAAATGCGTTTTTCATGTGTGGCCCTAATCCTTTTCCTTATATTCATAATCAGATTTAGATATCCGTAACAGCATGTCTCCTAGTAAAAACGGTATTTTTACCTGTCAGAGTGATAAAGATAATACAATAACATACCTACTAGTTTTAATTTATGTAAATACACTTGTGTGATACCGTAGTACATGTTTGCTTGCTTTTTGGTACAAGGTAAGACTATTTTGGAGTTATAGGCCCCCCTGGAAAAAAAAATCCCCCAGCCGCCACTTGCTGGTATCATAAAATACTGTATCACACTCAGTGCCATCATTTGAATTCTAAATAATGATTGTTGTATCTCTATCAAAATATCTGGGGCTCGTTTTCAAATTACTATTAACAGTGAAACACCCATAACACAAATTTAATGATACAAAAAAAGTGAATTTATTTAAAAAATATATGTTCTTGTCTTACTATGAAATAGAAGCGTTTTGTTGGGAAAAGACAGTGTGGCAGAAGGCAAATGATAACAAATGACAACAGCAGTTAGCCTTTGTTGCTTCTAATGTTCCCTCATTCCAAATATTAATACCTACACACTCTCTGGAACGATTCATTCATTTATCAGTCAAATTAGTCAAAAACGACATCCACAAAAAGCTGCTTTTTATTCAACTGGTGCAACACAATAATAAGACACCAATGCCTGCATTCATACATAAGTGTAATGCCATGATTGTGTTGTTCCTAGTTGCCATTTATTATTCTAAAAACAAATGTGACACAGGAACGTGTGTAATTTGAGTTTTATGGATGGATCAAGCTATGTTGCTTTCAAAAAAGTGAAACTTCTGAAAGCTCAACAACAGTGGACAGTTTTATGGTATGAAATGAATTAAATGTATTAACAGTCATTATTCTGATTCTATGGAGCCTCCATTGCATTGTACACACCACTGACACCAGATGTATTATCAAATAGAAAATTCACACAGTGCTTAGTCAAGCAGACAATTATACATGATACTACATCGTGTTCGCCATCCAGCAATTACAAGTTGCTGGCAAAAACAGTTGATACAGGCAGTTATTTTCAGACAGTAATGACTACAGTAACATATAGGTGATAAATAGGAATGACAGTAGACAGGGATCAATGACATGATCGTGGAACAGCTTGAAAGAGAACCTGAAGGAGTTGTGATGTGGTCAGTTAGTAGCCCAGAGATGTGCAAACTGTGCCCGAAAGGTTCGGACGACCATAACAAGAACCTGAGAAAGTCAAGAGTGTGTGTCTGTTTGTGTGCTAGCAGCACCACCTGTTAAAGAAACGTAAACCAGTGTTAAAATATGTTACTGTTCTGCAAGAACTACTACATACAAAAATACAACTCTGCATAACTTGCTTTTTCCTTGCTGGTAAAAAAAAAAAAAAAAGATCTTGAATATAACTGGACATGATGATAAAATAAAGCAAAAACTGTACACAAAATATTTGTGCATTATTTCATTATCAAAACCACTGTATAATGCACTCTCAATCCGAAGCAAATGAAATTCAACTAGCACCCATAGAGCCCGCCCAACATTTTCAATAGACAAAATACTCTCGCCAAACAACATTCCACTGACCCTCGCTACTCTACATCTATCAGTTTTTACGACATATCTATGGGCTGACGATGCATGTTTCAAAAGTTTTCTATCATTACAGCTTGTACTTAGCACTCTATACTGTACAGTACCAATGCCTATCCTTTATACATTCCTTACATTGTCAAACTATTCTTACACAAATTCTATAATCGTCTAAAGAGTTGGGGTAATTGGTGTAAGAATATTGTATGCCCCAGCATCTTTAAGAAAAAAAAAAAATCAAGTAACAACTTGATGCAAACAAGCATATAAGACTTGTCAATAAAATTAAAATTAAATACAGAATATTGGCGACACTATTCGGTGCCAAATGTATTCATGTTGAATAGTGCTGGTGGGACTTACTCCACCTATTGCTGTGCATTGCTGTAACATTCGGAGAGTATATAATTGTATCTTATAATAATAAAAGCCCATGATGGCGGACTTGTGAGTGGCAGGAACATTTGTATTAGGTTCTTTCATCATTGTCTCAGCACTGGTGTATCAGCCCAATAGGAGTTCCTTGAAGAGTGCAGAAACCATTAGAATCCCGCTACTGGTCTGCAGTTGCTCAGGACATCCTCAGGGTGGCAGTATTATAATACATGTAGGACTGGAATGATAAGACACTTTGCAGTGAGTGGCTGGCTTGTGATGCCCAATAACGTTTCAATAAGTAAGTGTGTACATGAGTGTGCTAACGTCAGTGGTAGTGCACTCACTCAATGTTGTGTACATATCCGTGAGTGATCCACGCTGTCCACCCAGGATCCTGTGTGGTCCGGTCCCTCAGTCGAGAGGGCTGTTGTGAGGCTAAACGCTGGTCATAAAGAGGCCTCTGCTTCATGGCCTCTTTATTCCACTTGCCCCACTAATACCAGTCAATCTGAGATGCAGTTCTCTTTGCATTGTTAACACAGTCAATCATCAACATTTAACAACCTAAAAGCAGCAATTACAATCCAACAGTTCATGGAAGGAGGATAGCATGTGTGCATTTTTCAGGGGGTGAGAGCGTTGGTGTCATCCTTCTTGACACTATCTTTGTCCTCTCATTGGGAGTACTTTCCTAGAGCTTTGTATTTTGACTATAGAAAAGTATTTAGAGGGTTCATTCACAAAAACAGATATCTCCATTTTATTTATTTTCCTAAACCATGTTTTTTTTGTGCAAACCAAGAAACAGCAAACTGATGCTGGGTTGTTTTTGATGAGATACAGCTCTCTTTTATTATTTTTTTATTCCATAACAGGAATGTGTTTGTTTGTTTAAAAACATTTTTTTTTTTTTTTTTAGAATGGATTGTATCTGATTTTGCAGATGAACTTTTCATTTGCCCACTTGGTCCATATCATGTTTTGTTTTCATTTACAACACAAAATCACAGTTGATTAAGCTTTTTTTTTTGACACAGATTACCATAAAAAATGTCTTTTACCCCCCTCACAGCGTTTCCAGTTATTCAGGCTTATTAGGCCCACCTTCAGGCTTATTAGGCCTTGAAGGTGGGCCAGAGTTTAATGGGAATTCATTAAGTCCCAAATCTGCATATACCAATAAGAATAATAAAGGTCTAACTTGTCCCACCCTAAAAGGTTATCGCAGTGTGTATAAGTCCAGAGAAGGGGTCTAATCAGCCAAAATAACTGAAAACACCTGTTTGGGTGCTCAGAGCGTTGAAAGTCAAAGAGAAACAAATCTCTACAAATGGATCCAAAAGTATTACGCTTCTGTTTTTTTGCAGCCAGATGTTCCGCTAGCTCTCTTCACGGCCATCAGTGGAAGGATGCCCGTAAAATATAAAGGCACTTGAGCGTGGAGTGCAAATATTTTAAGAGCAGATCATTCTTAAAAACTTAAGGCTATGAATGAAGAGGGAATAAAGCAGCAATGAGGTCTGTGGACACTAGAGGTGCTACATGGGACCCTAACTGGGATGGGAGGGTTTGAGGCTACAGCAACTGCTGCCTTTCTACCTTTATGGTTAACTGGCAAAGAAGAAACCCACTGTTGAAAAATTGCATGACATTTACGCTTGCAATTGCCCAAAGGGATGTGGGCGTGAAACAAGGCTCCATAGTAGGATGACACCAAAATCAGGCTTTTAGAGCAGATAAATAAATGCTATGCAAAGCCAGATGTTGGTATCATCATGTTCTCGCAATGGTAGAGGGTTTCTATGGATTTATTTTCACATACATAGATAAATCTTAAAGGTGCCGTGTGTAGGATTTATTGGCAGAAAAGGAAACCCTAACCCTAATATAACTGTTTTCATTTGTGTATAATCACCTGAAATTAATAAGCTTAAAGTGAGCCCTTTATAGCAGCATAGGGAGCACAGGCAAGTGTTTTTGTATTTGTTTAGTATCTTTCATATTTTTACTGTGTCTATATTTATGACATTGACTATTGTAGTCACCTAATATGTTTATTCTACGCACCAAAATCCTTGTATGTGGAAAGCTACCTGGCAATAAACCCCATTCTGATCGAGTCATGTTGCACCACCATATTTCTACAGTAACCCAGATACCAAACTGGGTCTAAAGAGGGCCATTTGCTTTTTTATGTTATCTGAAGGCTGCCGTAGATTCTATAGACACAGGAAAGGGAAGGGTGAGGGAAGTATTCAGTTGGTTGGAATCTGCAGCCACTAAATCCTACATACAACTACTTTACATGTCAATCAGTGTCAAAAAAAGAGCTTAATTAACCCACTTTGATTTAACGCTGTAAAAAGAACCCCAACAAACATGAAACATGAGAAAGACCTAGGCGGAATACTTTTTCTAGACACTGTGTGGGATGATTAAGGGTAAAGGAGGACTGTCAGGCTGTCCTCTCCTCCATAGTGGGCTTGTTGGTGGGGATAGGCTGGGCCGCATACACACTTCTACTGTGGCTGTCCACACTTTGAAAGTAGGGGTGGGTGAGAGCAGCAAAAGCCGATATCCTCCTGGAGGGGTTGAAGGCAAGGAATTGCTGCAAAGAAGAGAGGGGAAATAAAAGAAGATAAGTAGGACTAATAGGTGAAGTATACCGTAACTGCAATATTATGATAGGAATACTGTATGAAAACATGGCAAATCACTGAAAACAGGTAGGCTGCTGCTTAATGAATTTGGATTGGTTAGAACGGATGCTCGTTCTACTTACCATTAAGAGGGCCCGTCCTTGTTCGTCCATGTCTGGAACCAAGTCCTCTATTGGCTTAGGGGGCCGGGGGTTGAAGGCACTCTGTGGTAGGGCAACTTCCTGGGGCCAGTCCTCTGCGGAAGGCACCCCAACAACACTGTGGGATGATGATTGTCATTAGATTCGTCATGCCAGCAATGTTCGACATTCACTGCATCTACAGTTCAAGAACTTTGTTAGAATCATCCTAGGTTTACCGAAGAAACTGAACGATAGTTTGTGTGCACATACAGTTCTATTTTAGGCACTAGTATCCACACACTGGACTTATTGGCCTCATTACTGAGTGATTTCTATGGACAGTCCAATATAGTTTTAAGACCTTTTTCCCAGCTTGAACATTCAGACTCAAGAAAACCTCAAAAAATGAATAGGAAACACAGGCAATAACACTTACTCAAAAATCTTTCCCAGCTGATCAACATCTGAGTTTCCTCGAAATAGCGGTCTGGGAAAGGGACGAGAAACATGACTTCAGTTAGTCGGCTGCTGCTTCAACATTTACGGGAGTCAAAATACATTAAGATACAGGAAAAGGTTAAAAATGCATTTTGGTGAAAAGTGTACAGTATTTATTCCGTTCTTATTGATCTACTTTACATACAAGCACCAATGCTCACTATCCCAAGGTAAACTGCAGACAAACAGTCCACATATAATCCACTGGCTCAAGGCAAAAAGGAATGTTTGACTCTGATGTCAGCGTTTGAAGTAGCTACACGCTGGCGGCTCCATCTCACGGAGTCAGGACTGTGAAGAAGTGTCGGTAGTACCACTGAAAAGAGGGAGGGAGGGATGAAAGGAGGGAGGAAAGAGGCAGCAGGGCTGCTGGTGGTTCCTGTGGCTTTGGGCTGTCTTTGGATGCCCGTGGGCGGCCATGCCTGCTCTGGCACCCGCACAAATTCCAGTAGTCATCAGCACAAGCCTGCCGGCCGCCGACGCACTGTACAAGAAAAGCCTATTTATCCCTTGTGTGTGGGTGTCTGCTTTTGCTGTGTGTGTGTGTGTGGGTGTCTGCTTTTGCTGTGTGTGCGTGTGTGTGTATTTGTATGTGTATGTGTGTGTGTGTGTGTCTGCTTTTGCTGTGTGTGTGTGTATTTGTATGTGTATGTGTGTGTGTGTGTGTCTGCTTTTGCTGTGTGTGTGTGTATTTGTATGTGTATGTGTATGTGTGTGTGTGTGTGTGTGTGTGTGTGTGTGTGTGTGTGTGTGTGTGTGTGTGTGTGTGTGTGTGTGTGTGTGAAAGTGGGAAGGAGAGGCGTGTGACAGAAATAGGGATTGGATTATTCTAACAGAGAAAGAGCAATGGGAACTAGACCTTCCTAATGAAGTTCCTCTTAAGGGGAATGAGGAGGTGGTGCTGTTGAAGAAAATACTTTCCTTTCAACACAAAAAATGGCAACAAGATGACTTTTTTCTAAATATGTTACTCCCAAATGTACAATATGAAACCCACTAGGGTCAGAGAAGCTATCATTTTGTATTTTCTACTTGTTTAAAGTAGTAAGTCACCAGCAGATGTCAATGTAATGCAGGATATATGCATGTGTGTATGCATTCGCATCCAGGCACAAATACGGTTCAAGTGCACCCCACTTAACTGAAGTCATCAGACTGGCTAGCCACCATGTGCTCCCTGTGTTTTCCCACATGCAGGAAGCTTTGCATAGCTTAACACCCACACTTTCCTACAGACTCAGACACTGGGAAATTAGTCACACAGGGGTATTTTGCACACTTTAACAGCAAACTCTGTCACATGCTTCAGTTCGGAAGTGGAGATAGAGTTTTTTTTTCAGTTAGTCACAACTGGCATCCTTACCCAATTGGATGTCTCAGTGTTCCTTTACTCATGAACCTCTGCTTTAAACTATCTGAATGAAAGAGGATCATACCACATATGTCTTTTTCGGGGGAAAATCACTGCACTGACATTTGAAAGACATTTAAGATCAGACCAAACCAGTTCTGACTGTTACTGCAAAAGAAAAGAAACACCTACAGCAAAGTCATCATGCCATAACAAGTAAGGCTGATATTTCAAAGAGGTCCATCTTTAAATCTGGAGTGGTTCTTGGTTTGTTGAAGGGGATAGCTGGATTCACATAGAGCTTGCCACTGGCATGCAAACAGCCAGCAGTCACACACTCATATGGGTACACTCGTGGGGGTGTAAGGGATTTGCATGTGCGCATATGCAGACACACAAGTGGCATTGAAAGGACTGAGACTGGGTTGGGACAGGCAGCTGAGTCACACTTCCTTTAGTGCTAACACCGCTCTGTCCTACATTCCACCGAGACAACCTCTGGAATGTGTGCGCGCATGTCTGCATGTGAAAGCGTCAATCTGACCGAGAGAGAGAAACGAAGTGCGTGCGAGTGCGTGCAAGCCCCTGTCAGTGTGAACTGCGGGGACACATGGGAGTTTGTGCCCAGTGTGGATGCACTGTCTGTTCGCGCGTATGCGTAAATCGCAAAACACGCATGCATGCACGGTTGCGTCTTTGAGGATTTATCAATCGAGTTCCAAACTGTGAGAAAGTCAACACGGTTGCGAGGCCTCTCCCAGACCATTAACACAACACAACACATTCAACCTTTTCGATTGGGAGGAATGTCAACAAGCAGTTGTTCTCTCACCCCCATTCACTCGAACCATGACTCACCCTGACACTATCCTAGCCATGCAGATGCAGACTTGCATGATATTTGCTCAAATTCCTTTGACAAGTTCCCAACAACTATTCTTGCTACGGTGGGTAGTCATTAAAGGAGGTTTTTTTTTTTATACAATGGAATGTTTGGTAATGAAAGCAGAGACAACAGTGCTTGAGAGGGAAGCTTTGAAGTTACATGAGTCATAAGAGAAATGTTTCGAGGTCCGACCTGCAACACGACAATGAGTCCAAAGTCAAAATATATTCAATTTGAGAAGGAATCGGGAAATATGAAATTTTTAAAAACATTAAATCACTTAAACTTTATCAATATCCTTTTTTTGGCATTGAAATGATGTGAATGGACTAACAGATCAATCACTTGATTGTGCAGACAATATTTTGTTTTAAGATGATGTATGTGTTCATTCTTAGGGGGAAAAAGCATACACTTAGATACCAACTATTCTCAAAAGGCACTTAAACCACTGCTGGGGAAGTCTGGGTCGTTGTACTTAAGCTGTAAACTAATAAACAGTGTTTTCTCATCCTCTCTTATTCTGCACTTTCCCTCAATCATGCTTTCTTTCCCTGCTTCTCCCAGGTGCCCTTTAATCTCTAACAGGTGGCCTTTTAAAAAGCCATCTTAATCACCTGCAGAGCCAGAGTGTGTGTATGTTCCGATCACGGCCATCAAAGGACTCTGCCTTACCTTCCGCCTTAAGGCAAAGTTGGACAGGTGCCAGATTGTGAAAACACACATCCCTACCAAAGGTTTTTTTTTTTTTACAGCTTATTGTGTCAGGGTGAGAGAAGAAGAACCTTAACCTAGACAACACACACCTCACTTTTATCAGACATAACAGACTTTTAAAGGGAACACCATATCCCCTTCTCATAATACGTACATGTTACTTTATGTGGATGCTGGGCTATTTAGTGGTAACATGCTCAATTACAGGTTAATTTGCATCAAATTCTTTTGTGTGTGTTTAAACATTTTACACAGCTACGAAATGGACTTTCCCACGTTGAGTATGGTAGTAAGTTCACCCAAGTGCCATTCACCTCAGTTAGTCAAAGGCTTTGCTGAGGTGTTATCAGGGTTACCACTCTTTTTAAGAAATTGTTTTCCAGGACCTTTACAAGGCATTTCCAGGAGTACTTGAAAATACAGCACAGCACTTGTTCACACACAGTCAAATTTCTGGTAGTCTATATAATTTTACAGTTTTCAGGGGCTTGATTCATTTTAACCTAACATCTTATTTTATTTATTATTTTCATATGACTTGATAAGCAGGAACAGCTAAATGTAGCATTTTATTAAAAAAAAGTATTTGATTTACCACTTTTAAATGCAGTATAGTAATGATACTGGAAACATAAAACTCATTCAGTGTTTTTTTGAAATATGACTCATGATATACCATCTATAACATTTCCACCGGGCTTCTCTGAGAATTCCACTCGTGGCTCCAAAAAGCATAGACTTGACACCAAAAAGATTAATGCAAGTCTGTTCTGCTGTGCAGATTGACTGACATGGGAACTGAAATGAAAAGGTTGCGTTCCATTGGCATCTGTTAAACCCGCTTTGAAGTGTCCCAACAAAACAATCACCAATCAGGTTTACGTAGGTGATCTGAGCGAGGGGCTAACATATAACATACAATTTCCAGGACACATAGATTATTCCCAGGAAAAATTGGAAACGTTTGAATCCATTTCCAGGTGTTTTCATGACTAGAAAACTAGTCCCTAAATTTCCAGGTTTTCCAGGAGGCACGAGAACCCCAATTATATGATTACCAATTAATTTTTTGTCGACTTACTATGATAAATCGACTAATGCTTTCAGCTCCAAACAAAAGGGGTAGAGAATTGGCATTACTTCAGAATCATCAGTTGACTGACCGATTACAAAGATCAAAAAGTGTAAAACAATACGTGGTAAAATGACAGCTAACGGCTATAGCATATGATACCCACAGTTCTTAGATGCAAACCATTTAATCTTCGTTCCTCTATGGAAACAACTTCCTTAATTATGTTTCTCCAAGCTTTTGTTTGCCATCTGTCTGTATGCCACGTGTCTTTTCACCCTGTGTCACCACTACAGCCTATATACTCCCACGTGCAGAGCATGGGTCGTTGTGTGTGGCTGTGCATGTTTGGGTGTGAGGACGGTTGGGGAAGGAAGCGTAAATTACAGGCAGGGCTGCTCCTCCTGGCACTCACCCTGCCTCAGAACGACTGTTCTTATCTACCCCGAAGCACACCACTACAGTCTGGCTGGAATCCACTTCACTGTTTATTACTAGAGGCAGTTCTGTACATACTATGGCAAATAAATGTGAATATTAGATTGATTCTATGATGAGACAATATGCCGTTATGCCCTGGAAAATGGGGTTTTCCCCTTCCATGGATAGGCAGTTGAACCTTTTGTTCAGTTTTTAGAAACGTGGTCCGTTATTAGCTTGGCTCTCCAGTGTGTGAAGTTCGTTAGACCACAAACTGACAAATACCTATACCAAGAAGCAGGATCTTGACTTGCATGCTGCAACCACAGCAGACCGTCTGTCATTACTGTAATGGTTTGATAAGTCAACCGAAATGTGATTGCTCAAAACGCAGCTGACAGGTGTCATTTGGAGAAAACGACAAGGTTGGTTTATGAAACACCCAATAACTGATTTTGTGACAATGGCAGCATATTTCTTCTATATTATATAGTGTACACACCAGTAGGTCACTAATCATAATTTGTTTTAACAGTAAATGTGGTAAACCCATCAGTGGCTGATCCCGCCTGACCAGTGACAAGTGACAGTGCATCAACAAAGATACAGTTAGATGGTTTAACAAACTCTGATTTCTGACCTCACTTTAATACACTACATTGCATCTTTAAAAAGATGCACAGCCTTGTGTAAGTTGTGTTCTGCAAACCTAGCCGAGTAAAAATGAGTGACTTTCTTTTCCCTACTTATGACCACTTTAACATGACAAATGGATAGTCAGTTCAGTATTACTATGCATACTTTGCGGAAAAATTAGCTACAATTAGTGGGGAAAAAAATACAGTAAGATCAATATGGCAAATAAGAAGCTGGCTTGTATGTATCAAACATACGTGCTGATGCAGATGAGTGACTGTTTCCATGTTAACATGAGTTAGTTGTCAGCTAGTGAGATAAGTTTTAAATGCGTTTTAATGCAAAGGCAGCACTGTTAAGGTATAACGGTGCAGGAACGAGGGAGTAATGTCTTACTGCAGTTTCCACATTGATTCAAATATAATTAGACTGGATGGATACAACACAACCTGATACGATCAGAGTATTAGGCTAGAATAGCGGTGATTTTGGATGAAAGACATACATTTGGCAAATGTGTCATACCACTACACAAAGTATGAGGGGTTAGACCTCTTCGTTCTCACCTTCTCCTGAACATCTCAGCGAAGATGCAGCCGACACTCCACAGGTCCACTGGTGTGGCGTAACTGGACTGGAGCAGCACCTCTGGGGCTCTGTACCACAGTGTCACCACCTACAACACAGACAAAAATACACTTAGAACATAATGTTAAACATACAAAAGACACACAAATCGCTCCCAATTTCATGCATTAAGTTTTATCTGCCAACAGCGTTGAGCAAATGTCACCATATAGCCCCCCCGCCCCCAACATGCTCGCAGACTCTCTCACACACACAGGGTTAATACTTCTCTGCCCCCATCTTAGGCTTACGTAAGACATGAAATCATATCTGGCAAGACACGTCTCCCTGCTCCCATTTTGATGTCCCCACATCACACAGTCTTTACCATAGACTGTAGCAATCCCCCAGAGACACAAAATACTGCAGATGTGTGTTGTTTATATATATATATATATATATATAAACAAGCAGTAGTACCTATTACAATAGAATGCTCCACTAGATTAAATCTGGCAGATGTCTGTACGTGAAGTGATAACAAGCAGACTATCATTGATATCACCACACCCACCGCCCTCCTTACTGCCAAAATAGAAAAAAAAAGAAAATAATCCTGTCTTGCATCAAGCAGCCCTGCACCCACCTGAGGTATAACAGCAGCCATTTTGTGCCACTTCACACTGAGCACAGTTTCCAAATTTGTCCCTGTAACTCTAATGGGAGCTCTAAGTGCGAGTGAGTGTGTGTGTGTAGCCATGGCCTGCAGGAAAGCAGCAGCATTGTTAACAGCTACAGTAGGGAAAGCCTCCAGACAAAACTCAGTGACCCCTAGTAAGAGAGTGGACTGGTTCCAGGTGCTTTCCTAAACTCAAGATTTTTCCAACAGCATTTGGCTGCAGTTCCCCCCTCAGGCACTGCAGAGTGCTTATCTGGATCGCAGAGTCTGAGGTGAATGTTTGTAACCAAAAAGAGTGCTGTGTCACCTAGATATATTTATTAGCTGGCCTGGACTCTCTGCGGGAGTACGAGGAAACGATACTCTGAGCTTTAAGATGCTGTCCACATGCTTAATATGAGAGCAATGATCTTCAAAGGATGTAGATAGCCAAATATCAGCTATTAAAAGTAAATCAGGTCCTCGCTTATCTGCTCAGGTGCCCTTTGAGAAATAACTTTGAGTCAGCAGTCAAGTCTACTTCATGGTTTATAGAAACAAGATTTCATTCACTGGGGGAGCATCCAGAAAAATGTGTGTTTAGTCTCCCTGCACTTCAGTAAGCGCACTTGTTCATCCTTTAATTCCCATTGAGAATAAAAACTTTTGTTTAGCCATGTTAGAGGTGTAGCTCTGTGGAGTGTCAATGATTGTCCGTTGGTCGGTCAACCACTTTTGTGTTCCAGACTAAAATATCTAAAAAACAAACAAAAAAAACAACAAATTATTGAACAAATGTCTGTGACATCTGTAACATGTATTCATGGCTTCCAGAGAATACATTTAGTTGACTTTGGTGTTCCCTTACCCTTTCCCACACACACATTAGCATGCTGATGTTAGCATTTAGCTCAAAGTATTGCTTTGTCCAAGTAGCTCTGGACTTAGTCTTGTTATGTGTATAAAAACTTATGTATCTGGGTTCAATACTTTTCTTATTGTCAAATGTCAGAAAAGGACATTTAAGTAGTTTGCAACTGTCTGTCCTGAAAGGATTTTGATAAAGCACTGGGGACATAACATTTTCCACAGTATATCCTTGTCTATTGTAACCACCTCCTATAATTTAGCAATTACTGAATATAATTCAGAAAAGTGAGTTTATTTACAAAGTTGTACCGATAGTATGCGCACAATAAGAATTCTAGACAGGGGCATTATTCATAACTGTAACTATTGCAAGTTTTGGACATCTGAGGAGAACTCGCAAAATGACCAAACGTTACCCCGTGCTGGAACTCTTAAGCCAGGCAGTCCGCAGAGACCGATAAGAGGAATTAAAAAGTTTGGTCACATTTTTTCTTCTGAACTGAATGACACTATTAATAGAGCCGGAGGCTGCATTTTGCAGATGTGTGACGCTTTCTCGTCTCCTGCTTCCTGCTTCAGTGGAAATGGGGAGGAAGTTGAGGCTAGTTGGCTGAGATGTGTCGGCTGAGCCACGTGACCAGAAACGAGACATATACTGAGAATGAAAATACTGACTGTTAGGGTCATTGAAGATTTTTAGGACAGTGAAACCTCAAAGAAAAACATGAATGGAAGTTGCAAAAGCTGCCCATATGGTCACCCCCCCCCCCCCCAACAGGAAAATTCAAGGATGCATTGCTTTCATTTTTGCAGGAAATATGTCCAACTTTTTCTTTTATTTTAACATGGAGGAATAGATTCTCTGCGAGTGAAAGGCAGAGAATCTACCTAAAACAGTTGGTGTTTTAAAATGTAAATGGACGCATGAGTGATAAAAAAAAAAAATGGCCCAATCAACATCTACATGCAACTCTTGCAGCTGCTGACTCAATGCGTGTAAGTTATGCCTGCTGCAGTGAGTTTGTAGGTCTGCACAGTCAAAAGTCAGGACCGGTATGAAACACATGCACAGAAAGCCTTCTAGGAAGAACCACAGACCTAGAGCTCGAAAACCTAGCCACAACTTCAGATTAAGGCATATATACACGACACAAGAGGCTTTAAGGCTTACTGCAATCTGAAATTACACCCTGACTACTTGCACTGTAGGAGACCATTTTGTTGGACTGTACTGTAGGACTGCATTAAAAGGTTAAGACCACCTCTTAATACTTTCTGACTCCCCTATTCTGACACTCAATCCTGCTCATTATATTGCATAATTAATATATATTGTGAGTGGCACATTTATTATTTTTAATTGTTTGCTGGACAACAGTGGCATAAACTAGACCAGGCTTCAAATGCAACTGGCACGTTTTAGTGCGATCAATTGATTTCTGGTTCTGGTCTTTCACAAGATTTGTTGACAACATTTAGGATATCCTCAGACATATCTTTTTCTGCACACATCCTCTCACGCCAATTGTCAGTTACAAACAAGTGCTGACCATTAAGCATTTGTGAAATGCTTGACTCTGTTTCCTTAGAATGGCTCATCCCAAACTTCACATTCTGAGTTTTGGGGTGCTCGTTTTCATCTCCGAACAAACAGTCCTCTGTCAGCTGCGCTGCTTTCCACTCGGCAATCCTCACCCTTTTCTCCCTACCTCCTCTCTCTCTCTTCTGCAATCACTTGTTCCTTCCCTATTAAATGCCTCTCTCTCCCTCTCTCCATTTCTGTAAGCCTGTGAGTCTGTAAAACACACATGTCAGAAATGCAGTAAAGTCTACATACAACAGTTGGGAGAGCCTTGTAATATCCATGAATGCATTTTGATCACGCACAGTTTCACAATGGAACATGAATCGTGGCCTAAACACACAACTTAATAACCGTTTTCATGGAGATGATTATAACAACACAGTGTTGTAAAAAGAAACATTCCCCGATTGCAATGTTGCTCTGAGCTTTTTTCTGTCCTATCCTTTCCTCTTCTTCCAACCACGTTTGCATTCCTTCTTCCTTAGTCCCTTTCTCACCCTTTTCATACTTTGTTTCATGTATCCCTTCATTACCCGCTCCTAATCTCCCTCTTCTGGACAGGATGCATTGAAACAGAAAGACACATACATACAGTATGTGGGACAATCAGAAACACAGAGTGAGTGAGTCAGCCTTAACTGTGCAATACACTGTTTTGCTCTTAGGTCAGCTGCTTTGAATTTTTCAATCTGTCTCTGCCTATCTGACACCCTTTTTCCCTTCCGCATGGTAACAGAAAAAGCCAGAGGAGGTCAGATAAAGCCTGGGGAGAAATAGAGTTAGAAAGAGAGAGAGAGTTAGAGAGAGAGGGAGTTAGAGAGAGAGAGAGAGAGAGAGAGAGAGAGAGAGAGAGAGAGAGAGAGAGAGAGAGAGAGAGAGAGAGAGAGAGAGAGAGAGAGAGAGAGAGAGAGAGAGAGAGAGGCTGACTCCAGATTAAAGGACAACATTCTGGGAATTCCTTTCTGCTGAGAGCATCCTCCCCCTCACCACCACCACCACCACCAACCTCCTCGGCCCTGACGGCTATTCCTCGCTCTGCTTCAGGGAGGAAATGGCTTTCCCTGCCCCAGAGGACCTCCAGACCTCCTGGGCCAGACCTCCAAGCCTGTTTGACTTGCAACATCCGGACATGTGCCCTTGGCGCGCCATACATGCACACAATAGAATGCATGCATGTGAGCGCGGGGGCGTTTGGTTTAGGTTGTGTGCGAGTACTTGCACGTGACTAAGCAAGCACCTGCTTTCGCCTGGATTTATGTGAGTCAGTGTCAAAGTGCTGTGTGTCTGCAAACGTATGCAAGTATGTGTTTGATGTTTAAATTATAATTCTGGCTTGATTCCAACTTAGGTCTTATTTTCATATAGTGATGAACATCTTCCCCCATAAAACACGGTACTCACCAAATTAAGAGGTTCCTTGTGGAGTTTTTGATTGCCATGGAGCAATGTTTTACAAGTTGGGCCCCACGGACGCAGACGCAAGCCACTTGTCAGGAGAGAGTTAGCCTAGCTTAGCATAGGGAGTGAAGAAAGGGGATACAGCTAGCCTGGCTCAGTCAAAATGTAAAACATTAATATGATAAAATGACAAAACTAGAGGTGCTGGTAGGTGGACTTCTTAAACTAGACAGAGCCAGGCTACCTGCTTCCTGCTGCTTTAAATCTTTATGCTAAGTTAAGCTATTCGCCCTCTGGCAGTAGCTTAGTATGAGGATGGAATCAATCTTCTTATTTAACTCTTTGCTAGAAAGTGAACAAGTGATGACCGAAATGATGGCCCAAAAAACAAAAATAATACCCAAGCTGTAATAAACTGCAATTACTCTTGAATAATGGGCAGATTATGTTGAATTGCTGGGAACCACACTCTTCATCCCTCAACCCCATCCTCCTCAACTCACTCCCAACACAAAAAATGTTTCCTGCCACTCTCCATGCTGACTTTCAAGGGGGACCTTCACAGTGACCTGATGCCTTGAGGATGAGGCCGGGGTTTAAAAGCTTCAGCGCCAGAGGCACTGGGGCTGACGGAGCTTGGCCAGGGGCCCGTATTTGCATTCCCTCTCAATGAGGAAGCCCAGGATGAAAGAGCACCACTGCACACACAGACACATACCATCTACATAAACATGCACACTCTCAGATAAGTACTTTGGATGCATCAGAAGCCAAATGATTGTTGTAATTGAGTCAATAAGAGCAGGATTGGAAATTTTCACTTTCAGCAAATTACTGAATAAAGTTAAATAAACAGACACTGCAGCTCAGTCCCTCAGGTAAACGGCTCTACTGTTTCAGGCTTTTAGTCTTAAACTAGAATGTGAATACATTCCTGAAAGCAATCTACCACAAATTAAAGTCTTCCTACATGTATCTAAGTAAGGAAAACAGATGAGGGCTTCAGAATGTATAGGCAAGCAACATATGGGAGATGGAAAGCGGATGTTATAATAATAATAATAATAATAATAATAATAATAATTTTAATAATAATAATAATATGAGCAGAACTATGCACTCCGAGTACAGTGGAGCTCAGGCTGTAATGTTGTCTCTAGAGAGGCCCCAATCGAAAGCTCTAGCAGTCAGCCATGTTGTAAACACCATTATTTCACTCCTCCCTCACTTTCCTTCTTTCTTTCTCGCATTCTGCAAAAAGGACAAATTACAGTCTCAACAATAAAGCTGCACTAGGCCAAGAAAGGAAATAAGGAAGTGTGTGTGTGTGTGTGTGTGTGTGTGTGTGTGTGTGTGTGTGTGTGTGTGTGTGTGTGTGTGTGTGTGTGTGTGTGTGTGTGTGTGTGTGTGTGTGTGTGTGTGTTGGGGGGGGGGGGGGGTTGATGGGGGAAGAGAGAGAGAGAGCTACATGGCTCGAAAGAAAAGTGCAAGAGCAGCACACAAACTGTATACAGTAAAACAGAAAAAGGGGGCACTACAACTGTTGCCAAAGTATGCACAGTGTACAGGAATGCAGCATGGGGCCCTCAGCGAGCGAAACAAAGACAGCACAGTCAGTGGCTCTCTCTCCCCAGTGCTACCACATCCGCACATCATTAGCTGGAAAATTCCTGATATATGCTGTAATTTTTTTTTTCTCTAGCCCCCCCTTCCTCTTGCCGTTGCTGGTACAGACAAGGCTTTAATATCCAGATGCCGGTGTGTGCGGGAGTGTGCACATGCACCGTACACACACCAGTTAGTACCCCTTTTTCTCCCCCCCCCCCCCCCCACATGGAGCATTGCCAAGAGACCAGCAACAATTAACACAGTGAAGCGGGGGGCGGTCTACCATTGCTCTTTCAGACACACTTGGGGTTACAGAAAAATTAATAAGACCTCCACTGTGCAGGCTGGGTTTGTCTATGTGTGTGCAAACATGAATAACAACTTGATTATCTGCTTTTGAATGTGTATGTGTGTGTACACAGTATATCCCTGTTCACATTTGTGTGTGTCAACTATGTGTGTTTGATTGTGTCAAATTGGGGCCAGCCCCTTTTGCTCTAGCCGGCTGCAGTCAAAGCATAGAGGATGGGCTATTCCTTTTTTTCCCATGCAGGGCTGCTTGAGGAGATATCTAAACATTCCCAGAGTGTACTGCACGTGCTCTCGTGCGTGCAGCACAAGGCCCCCCCTGCCGCTGCCTGTCTTTCCTTTTGTCTGTCTGTCCAGAGTAGAAACACATTGTCTGGCAAAAGAAGAGATTCACAGAAACGACTGTACAGTTCATCCTTGGTCATCACTAAGAAATATCAGTTTCATCTGTGACTGTTCCTGAACTCTGTTGAACTACTGTATGGCATAGTTCAAGATCATGGGAGTTTGTAAAAATATTTGTCTTAAAACCACACACACACACACACACACACACACACACACACACACACACACACACACACACACACACACACACACACACACACACACACACACACACACACACACACACACACACACACACACACACACACACACACACACACACACACACACACACACACACACACACACACACACACACACACACACACACACACACACACACACACACACACACACACACACGTTTATCATTTGGGTCAAAAGAACCATCATCAAGAAGCATGTGGTTTGTCAACTTGAAGACATCTTATCTGCTTTATCATAACTATCTTTTAAGATTATCATAACGTACGAAAAGTGAGAACACCCTACCTACACTTTCCTCTAACCCACAGTCTGTTGTACTCATTTTAAAAGCTAATGATATTAACAATAATTGTTTCTTTTGAACATATAAAAGATTTTTTTATCAGGTGGAAAATCTTAAAAAGAACAGGCTTTAAGAGTCATAAAATTCCTTTTGGCTATCGTAACTAAATAACAGGCTCACTTCAGATAAGCTCAAGAGGCAATACAAAAAACATTTTGCCACTAATAAGCTTATCTTGTCATCTCCTGTGAATTATGGCAACCCCCTGGTTAAGTTCGGTTTTTAACTAAAAGAAAAACACAGGATAGCGACAACAAGTGCTAACACAATAGTCTGGCGGAACTCCCCTTGAGTTTTCCACATTTAATTTGACAGGCAACGGCATTCGCGTGACATGCATGAGAGCGGAAGCTAATGGGTTTCATGGGACCGTCCTGTCAGCCTTGTACTAAAATGGTTGCCAATGTGTGGTGCAGATGAAAAGACCACCATGGTCAGGTTAATGGAGGATATCTTTTGAAAAACACCTGACGTAACCTCTACTCCTCTGTCACAGCCATGCTCCCATTGCATCTTACCACTAGGAGGCATAAATCAAGCTAAAGGTTAGTTCTTAGGTTCATGAATGACAAACGCTGTCTAGTGATTGGATGACACGGGAACTATTTATCGATGCATACAAGAGATTTATCAAATTAGGTAGATGTGAAGAGTGCAACAGACTGCAGATCGATTCCTATTTCCTCAGCAAGCAAGCAATATGAAAGTAGTGCGTTTTACAATCTGTCTGATTGGATCCCAATTAACTCCCCTGGCCTTAGAATGAACTTATGAATCCTCTGGGCTACATCTAATTTCTTCTCAGAGTAAGGAGCTAGCAATTATTCTAAGATCAAAAGCCCGAGTCCAAAAATGAGGACTCTCCACCCTCACTTTTAGCCTTAGCATGTTTAAGGAATGTGTCCCCTGACTTTGATTGGCCGGGTCCAAGTCAGATGATGAAAGATTTATTTCTAACTTGTTATATCTAGCAGGGTCTTTGATGGAATGTTCCTAAATTTGTAACAGCGTTTGAATGTTAATAAGTCATGTTTTAACACTGAATTACACAAAGGACTTTCAGTATAACTGCAGACACTTGGGTTGTATTTTGCTGTAGCATTTATTCCAAATTCAAACAACATCAAAAGAAATGGTTTCCCTAAAGCGCTTTTGCAGAAATGGGATCTCAATGAGATGAACAGAAGAAAAGACCTCTCTCCGCTCTTTTCTGGTATGTCAGATTAACCCATCAGCTTTTCCCATCTGCCTGTCACTCAAGGCAGTACAATGAGCCTGTAGCCAGACTGGGGTCATTAAAAAACCATCAACAAAGCAATGGACCTCCAGGGACTGCCAGGGGCAGCCTAATCTGGACCCCAGTACCAACCCAATGGGTGGTCTCCCTCCCTTTCGGGGAGGGTGAAATATGTGCAACGTGGTAGGTGGGTGATGCCGAGAAGGCACACACACACACACACACACACACACACACACACACACACACACACACACACACACACACACACACACACACACACACACACACACACACACACACACACACACACACACACACACACACACACACACACACACACACACACACACACACACACACACACACACACACACACACACACACACACACACACACACACACACACACACACACACACACACACACACACACACACACACACAGAATTCATCTCACAAAAAGAGAAGTTCAAGCAATGCTGGTAAATCATCAGCAGAAAGTACAAGATAGCTACTTTCAGTTAGTGACACTGAGGAGGGAAAAATAAGGAGGTAGGGACTGTTTTTGACGACTTTATGTAAATGCTCACTTTGGCCGTCTTGTCATTCTAGAAGTGCTAAATGAATCACTTTGAAAGTGAGAGAGAAGTGTCTTGTTCGCTTAAGCAACAGCAGTTCTCCAAAGCCCATCTGTCTGCCTGTAACGGTGGCATTAGGTGACTAAATAAGCAACTGCTGGTCTGTTGGGCAAAGGGGAAGATCCTCTTAATGCTGTGTGTACATGTGCGCTGCATACAGTGTAGATTAGCTGCTTTTATTAGCAAGAGGAAATACTTAATGGAGATGCGTTTTAGACTGATAGGGGGATTACACACACAGACACAAACACACAGTTTACATCTGTTTAACCAAGAAAGGGAATGAGTGTGTGAGAATGTTAAGAGCCTGTGAACGAA
The DNA here is from genome assembly GCF_963691815.1 of Echiichthys vipera. Lineage (NCBI taxonomy): Eukaryota > Metazoa > Chordata > Actinopteri > Perciformes > Trachinidae > Echiichthys > Echiichthys vipera. The sequence continues at coordinate 14,665,561 of NC_139838.1, read as the reverse complement.
TGAGTAGTACTTGATATTTTGTCATTCATATCTAAAAAAGTAAATTCCCAGGTAAGCATTCTGCCCTTGACAGAAAAGGATCGTCATCTAGTCATAAATGAAGTAGAACATTTACACAAAGGCAAAACCCTCCATTGAAACCAGACACACTGAATATTGTGTAACACTATGTAAATTTTTAGGTTGGGTACTTCTTCCTCAGAGTATTATCATCAATCGGAATGATAAATGACAGAAATGAACTGGCGGAAATATTCACTAGTTTTATCTGAATCATAAAAATTACCCTTGATAACAGGACTGAGAAATTACAGTTAAGGGCCTGGACTACAGTCAAGCAAGCACACAGAGACAAAGCTTGGAAAAAAAACATTTTTTGAAGAGTCAAACTGTGACTGTCCCTGCATTGCTTACAGACATTTATTAGTACCTCCTAATAACTTAATAAGGAAAGCTCCTGTCAACATGTTATCCATTACCCCATCATGACATTTCAATTATCAGTGATAAAAACATCTAAATAAAATCCAACTTACAACTTTAATTCTTTACCATTTGAATTTTTAAGGGATAATGTAAAGCGAGCACTTCATTGCATCACCCTGACAGGATTTAACTCCTAATAACGACCCAATTGCCTTACATTATCCCACTCTTTGCATTGCTACTTAGGGAAGAAATCAATAATTTTCTCAAAATATTATTTTAAAGTGTCTGACTTAAAGTTCCCATGAACTTTGCTAACTTGGCATTATTAAAAAAAGGTTGCATGGCCTTCGGTTACAACCCTCATCTTCCGTCTGATCGCTCTAGTGCCTCATCCGCAGACTGGGTGAGTAACATTAATTTACAGTATATTTACATGTTGTTGGGTGTCTATGTTAAAACTCCGAAGCAGTTTAGTATTACAGACTGGGTGATGCTGGGTAGTACGTCACCACTACATTATGTTCTCTTGGTCAATTATTCTTGCAGTCTCTTCCACAGTTAATTTCTGAAGTGTCAGAGTCCAGATCTAAACCTTTAGGGAATCTCTGGAAACAAGATAAACAAAGTAATGGCTAAGAAACCCACCACAGCTACCGAACTGTGGAAGAGACTGCATGGAGAACAGATCAAACCGGAGCAGTGTGAGAAACAAGTGATGTCCTGTGGGCGCAGATGTGATGAAGTCCTTCAAAGCTGTGGCCTCTACACTTCCTATTTACTTTTCCATCCTGTAGCCATCAGAAACATTGTATAAATCTTCTCTTCTGACACAGTGATTAATGTTTTTTTTCCCACAAAATAAAGGTTTTTGTTTAAGGTCCTTGGTTATCTAAAAAACACATGCTAGTACAGAAGTGGTACAGCCACAGTGGATATTCTATCAAATTCTAAACAATAAAAAAAATTACAGTATTTCCGAATAAATCAAGTATTGATAATTTGTTCTAATTTTGATTTCCAGAGTACACCTGTGTAAATGTGAAGCAGATCAGAAAACCTCTCCTCTTGAAAATGCACGCTTATAGCAAGGTACTGAGCTACTGTTGCTTGCTACCTTAATATAGAAAGTCTCATCTCTCTTGATTTCAAGCTCTTCCAAAGACTCCTTTCAGTCTCCCTCTCTATTTTATCTGGTCATCAGAGCTCAGAGCTCAACAGTTGGACATCAAAGCACCGACAATGGAAAGGAAGGGGTGTCTGTCTCTCCTCGTCTGCCCCATCCCTCACTGAAACAGCCACTGAGGGATTCCTGAGACAGACCACGGGGGCCCTTGGCTCTCACTTTACACAGAGAAACCCTATCATTTGGCCCAGTGCTGCAGAGCAACCCGCTGATGCCCTGTAAGTGCCCGCTATATCACATTAGACGCTTTTCATCTAACTCTCTGGAGATGGGAGGGTAGTTCAAGTCGGTGTGTGTGTTAGAGAGAGAGAAAGAGAGAGAAATGGCATGCGTTTAAGTAAAGCATTGTGCAAAGATATGCACAAACACTACAATGACTCTACAGATCATTCAAAGAAAAAAGATCCTACAAATGTCATTTTCTTGGTCAGTTATACAGTAAACCATATTTTTCGGATTAAAAGTCGCTCCGGAGTATAAGTCTCACCAGCCGAAAATGCAGAATAAAGAAGGGAAAAAACAAAAATAAGTCGCACTAGAGTATGAGTCGCATTTTTGGGGGAAATTTATTTTATAAAATCCAACACCAAGAATAGACATTTCATCTTGAAAGGCAATTTTAAAAAAAATAGAATAGAGAACAACAGACTGAATAAGTGTACGTTATATGACGCATAAACGACGAACTGAGAACGTGCCTGATATGTTAAGGTAACATATTACGGTAAGAGTCATTCAAATAACTATAACATATAGAACATGCTCTACGTTTACCAAACAATCTGTCACTCCTAATCACTAAATCCAATGAACTCCTCTTCCTTTGATTGGTTGACGTGTGTGTGTGTGACGATTGCTGATATACGCCTAGTCTCTTACGTGACTGAGATAAATAATAACCTGGGCTATTATTTGATATTTTACGGTAATGTGTTAAAAATTTCACACACGAGTTGCTCCAGAGTATAAGTCGCACCCCCGGCCAAACTATGCGACTTATAATCCGGAAAATACGGTACTTGTGTAATAAGAAAAAGCAATTATTTGATAATGGAGTTGAATGTGGGGTTTTGAGAGAAAAGGAGGAAACAAGGGTGATAAGGATGGTGTATAAACTTCCTTTGCATTGCGCAAGCACATCAATGAGTTTTTGTTGTTATTCTCTCACTTATTTTTGCTGATATTTTCTTAGTGTGTGAGTTTAATTTGTTCGGTTGCTTTTTGGTTAAAAGAAAATGAGAGAGATGTAAAAAAAATTACTGTAAAAGGCACCTCAATAGATTATCTATTGATAGCAGGTGCTGTTTGTATTAAAAGCATTAAGACTTATTGCTGGTAAACTTTAGTTAAACGCAGTTAGATGCAGGGCCCTTTCAGGATACCTCAGCCAAAAATGTCCAGACTCTCGAATCCTCCATTGTTACATCTAGGGATCGTTTTATTTCAAGGATCAAAACATTTATGGTTAACATGTGTGATTGTGTGGATGAAACTCTAGATTATTATGAAAAGTAAACATTTTTTCAAGGAGTATGTTTGAATTCAAGCATATTCTAACCTTGAAAACATGACGGTTAAAATAAGCATTTTCCAAACTTTCAAGAATTTGTATGAACCCTGGAGATGCTTCTCATGTTATGGTGATTCCAAACACAAGAAAATAAGATGCATTACTTTATGCTTGGTGCACCGGAGCCCTTTTCTGTTTGCATCAGAGCCTGTGTACTCCATATGATATCACCAATATATCAGATCATGTAATATTCCCCCTATCTGAGTCTATTTGTGTCTATGACCCAGTTAAAACATCCTGTGACCCACTTTTGGGACTCTATTCATCAGTGGTGAACGTTTGGACTCACAGTGTCTTGGGAGTATTTGTTTTGAGTCACTCTTGTTAGAAGGAACTATTTGAACGAGCCCTACTGAGTTCAGAACATCATAACTCACCACAGAGGTGAGCGCCATCTGGAAGCTGTATATGCGGGCTAGACCAAAGTCTGCCAGTTTGATCTGTCCTCCGCTGGTCACCAGGATATTCTGAGGCTTCAGGTCACGGTGAACCACGCGGTGCGAGTGCAGGAAGTCCAGCCCCTGGAGCAGCTGGTACATCATATCCTGTAAGCCAACAAAAACGGAACAAGAACAAAGAGTGAGTTTGTTAATGAAAAGGACACCGAATTGATACAGTGAGGTTGAAATGTCGATCTAAGTTTTAGGATACTGGAGTCGTGACGGGGTTAAAGGTCATGATAAAACAAAAATGACACTGATGATTGTGACATCACAGACCAGAGGGTTGAAGTTTCATAACATCTTTTATATGTGGCTCTGAGTGATTCAATCTCATCTTATTCGTTTGATTTCCAAAATAGTTCAGCCTTGAACGTCAATGACAGATGGCTTCATGACCCTGCATCAACGTCTGAATTCATTCCCTGGCTAAACAAGGCAACAAAAGGCCTGAATGACAGGACCCTGCAGTGAGAAGTTAAAGTCTAAAGGCTGAGACATTGTGGTATTGAGGGAGTTAACTAGAGGAGGCCTGTGTCTTTTTTTGTCGACTGTGGCAGATGTTTGATAACTGAGACACACACACACACACACACACACGCAACGGAGGAAGAAAGAGGCCCCGTTCTGTCCAAGCATGGATCTCTGTTTCTCAGCAGCTGTCCTGTTGGACTTAATTGGCGCTACTTCTCTCTTTATGCCCAAAAGCTGACCTCAGAAATGGCCATAGACACTGACATCCATGACGTACCAGCTAAAGTAACATAAGACGGATGAACTTTGTAGACAGAAACCAGCTTAGACTTGTCCTCTTCAAACAGAAATATTCTCAAACAGGTCCTGCACCTGTAAACAAATAGCAAGTAGAGTTTGAGTTTGTATTGTTTGATCAAATTATGTCTAAGGAAAGAATTTCTGCCTGAGGCGTATAACAGAAAAAAAAAAAAAAGAAGTTTATGTAGGGAAACCCGTCTCCACAATTAAAATCTCCACAAAGAGAAATGGTGTGTTGCGTCCTAGCCTGTACACCACCCTCCAAAATAAACACACACACACGCTTCTTTACACGCGCACACATACAAACACACAAACACACGAATGCCCCCTACACACACAACCTAAAATAAGCCTCCGCCAAGACCTCACAAGTGACATGGACCTGAGCCCGCAGCTCTATTCACTGACCGACCAGCTGGTGAGTGAGTCAAAGGGGTCTGCACACTCAAGCAGAAAACATTAGCAAACGGCGCGGGGCTGGCTGCTGTGCTGGCCACAGAGGAGGGGACAGGACGCCCTACACAATACTGTGGAGATGGGGGGGGGAGGGGGGTGAGTGTGTGTGTGTGTGTGTGTGTGTGTGTGTGTGTGTGTGTGTGTGTGTGTGTGTGTGTGTGTGTGTGGGCTGGGTGTCCCTCTGGATCTGTGTTATCATAATGTTTGTGCATTTCCATTTGTGTTTTTTGCGCCTCAGACTGTGTAAGGGTGCCAATGTGTGTGTTTGTGTGTGTGTGTGTGTTTGTGTGTGTGTAAGCATGCGCATGTGTGAGTGCCCTATGACCAAGGGCAAGCAGGATGCATAAACAGACCTTCCTTTCTACATCTCCATCCAGCCATGACCCAGTGCGGAGGGCAACAGACAGACAGGGCCATAGGAGAGAGGCAGGCAGTCGGTTGGTTATTTTGTGTGTGTGTGTGTGTGTGTGTGTGTGTGTGTGTGTGTGTGTGTGTGTGTGTGTGTGTGTGTGTGTGTGTGTGTGTGTGTGTGGCTGACACAATAGCATGCCCCCCCCCCCATCAGTTCCTCTCCACTTTAAATAGCCATTTTACCCAGAGTCCTTTCAGCAGCATTTCCTAGTAAACACTAATTATCTCAGAAGTGTGACTCTTGGACAAACACACAAACAACCCCCCCACCCACCCACGCGCCTGAGTGCCATCTTCTCTGCTGTATCAATTACCCTCACAACTGAGTGATGAAAAATATTGCAAATTGCAAATTGAAAAGTTCAAAGTGGCCAAATTAACTCTGCCATAAAGTTTAAGGTCACATGTGGAACAGAGAGCAAGGGTGCGCCATCTCCAAAGCCTCACAAGTTAATTTCAGCAGCAATAAGACACACACTGAGTTGCTCAACACACAACTGTCTTCAACTGGCAGCAACTTGTTCAGGAGGAAACTGAAGAAAAAAAGGAATCACACAAAAAAGGCAACAAATCTGACCCTGAAAAAGCAGGCGGAGCAGGGGAAAAAAAGTAGTCGGCCCTCTGCAAGATGCAGTCAAAACATGGCTTTCTGAGTGCACCTCCTTTTCTAATGCAAATAAACCAGAGGCAGCCATATTGTTTATTGTAGCCAGGCACAATATGGGACATCTGCCGGTTAGCGTTAGTGTAATTCCCTCCCCATGCTTCATTAACCTCCCCCTTTATGGGCCCAGAGAATGGAGTTGTGGAAGCTTGGACGATAGCGGTGGATGAGGGTGGGTGAGACCCAAGCGTTGGCCCGGCTGAGGAGCACTGAGGCTAGGGCAGCCTGGCTCCTTGATGTCCTTCCAGCTCATTTGATTCCTGGAGGAGGACCTCTTTCATCAATGGCAATGTGGTGGGTCTTGAGTCTGAGTAAGGCTGAGTGGATGGTGGAGGGTGGGGGGATAAAATGGACAGGCAGAGGCAGGGTGGGGTTTCTGGGTTTCTGGTTGGTGCTTGGGGTTAGGTTGGTTTTGGGGAAAAGTATGTTTTTGTTTTAGGGGGGGTTGGCTGAAGATGAATGTTTAGGGTATTCAAGGGTGACATACTTGAATAGGTAAGTATTTAATGAGATGAGCATAGGTGCACTAAATTTGGGATTCATTATCTGGTGTCATCTGGTATAGCCGCGGGCAAATTAGGTTGCTGGGAAAGGGGGTTAGGGGGTTACTGTGCAGTGTCCACTGTCCTAGAAATAACATGGGATGGTGCCTGTATCATCTTGTCACTCCATCATTGTGCTCTCATTGTGCCCTCAAGGCCCCAGCTGTATGGATGTTAGGAGAAAGCAAAAGAAGGAGGGGTTCCTTAAGGGGTCAGTATGCTTCAAAAGAAATGCCGGTCTGGATCGTTGAACAACGTCGGATGCCTCCCCATTCAACAAATTTTGTTACTTTAGGAAAGTGACAAACACGTCCACTTCACGTAGTGACTGGCCCAGTGGGTGGCATATGCGTGGTTTGAATTTTTCGACAACCTCAAGTTGGCCTTCCTTCTTCACACGACAACTTCTATTACTTGTTGTGTCGAGTGCAGCACCATGAGGGCCTATGAATTGTGGATGCAACTAATGATTACTAGCAAAGCCAAATAAAGCGAAATATTTAAATCAATCACCTGTTGAGTAAGTAGTGATTTTATCCGTACCTTTATTTATACAGGCAATCTCATTGAGACACATGGTCTCATTTTCAAGAGACCTGGTGATTAAACCAGCTTATCACTTAAGCACAAAATGTATTAACTAACAGTTCCTGCCAATCAATTATTTTCATGTTATCTATCATTTTCGTTGGCAGTTACAGGTTTGAATGAAAACAGATGCGTCAGTATCGCAGTATAAGTACAATATTTGATATCATCAACACAATTGTCACTGTATCGACTTCAGCAAAAAACCCTGGGAAAGCCTCAGGTGAGATCCACCCGACTCGTCTACGCTTGCACAGCATCCCACCAGCATTACTGCTCAACACAAAACTTTTACACATAAACCCTGCCCTGGGGTGAAAACCAACGGTTACTCTAGCTTCCAGAACATCTCTGTTTCAAATATGACACTATTAAACTCTGAGGCCCCTCTCTCCAAATATGGAGATATATATATCTCTCCCAATACTGTACACGATACATTTACAGACCTTGGGGTGAAACGTGATGAAAAGATTTTTTTAACGAGGTATAAGTGTGGGAAAGATTAAAATAAAAAGGAGACAGTTACAGAGGAAAGGAGTTGGTGACATCTATTTCCGACCTTAAAGCAAAGTGTAAATGGACACTCACAGTGGATTCATAAAATAAACTGGAGAAATGGATAGTGGCTGTGAATTGTAAAGTGTGTTCACTTGAATTTGAAAAAAGTACTGTGACGTACGATTATTAGCTTCAAATTGAGTACTCTTAGGAAGATTTTAAAGTCTTGGTTCTCACACAATTTTTCTCTCTCTTCATCTGTAATTTAGTGTAAACTTGGAGAGAAACAGGGCAGAGTGAAAAAAGAGAAGGCAGGGAGCCTCTAATTTGGAGCCCATCTGCCACATGTGCTGCCCTTCAACATGCTCTGATGTTGGAGGGAACTGCACTCTGGCCCCCGTGTCTCTGGCCAAAAAAACTCACTCAGTACCATACAGACACGACTGTGGTCCTGCAGCAATCAAACCACAGAGCATTAGCAAATAGCTTCCTATAAACCTAAAATAGAAACTGTAAATCATTTTTTTACTTAAGTTCTTACATGTTTTGAATGTTTTACTGCTTCGCTGTTTTAATAGTGAAGCACACAAAGTGTTACTCACGCCATGTAAGACTCCAGTTTACAGCAAACAGCGTCTGTCTTCCGGGGTACTTCAAGATAACAATGGCAATGGTTACCTTGATGGTCTCAGGTGGTACTCCGGGGTCAGGGGCCTTCTCCAGGTAAGTGGTCAGGTCCTGATCCACATGCTCAAAGACCAGGGTGAGCTTGGTTTCTCTGTCAGTCCGAGAGACTGTACACACGTCAAACAACCTGGAACAAGAGGAACAGGGGGAGGAGATCAATAATATAGATTTGACGCCGACTCTGCTCTGCATGCTGCAACAAAGCTTGAGGAAGACTGAACACCGGTCATAATATCGGCATTGTCATAATCCTTCTTTGTGAAATTAGTTATATTGCTCACTCATTCGCCATTTCCTTCCAAGCAATAGACATGTTAACCACAGGCTGGGTAGTATACTGATTTTAATTCCCTGTATTATATGAATTCCTTATATACCATGAAGAGCACCGCCAAGCACTGCGGTCACTGCAAACTGTGAGTGTATTGAGAGAGGACCCCCATTAACTGCATACCCTTCTTACTAATGGTTCTAACCTTTAACACAACAATTAATGACCCACAAACTCTCTCTTTAAAAAGGGGGCGAAAGACCGCTGTGATACAAATGTTTGGTCATACCGCCCTGCACAGGTGTAACTAATCATGACTTATGACTTACTGGAACACCTTAATGAAATGGAGCACTCGTTAATGTTATTATGCCTGTGTGTTTCCTGCTATGACAAGTCAAAATGTCTGCATAAGAAAAGAGTCTATTGATGCAGCAAATTTAACAAGACACAAGGGAAATGCTATCTTCCAATTTTCTTTTCTTTTAAATGGAGGAAAAAATCTTCCAATAAAACTTCAACATCTGAGAGTTGAACATATCTTTGTGGTTGGTCAGGAAAGCATTCATTGTATGACTTCAATCTTAGGTCAAGAAACTGAGACTCGGTATTTCATCTTACAGAAAAGTAAAAAAATACCCTGAAAAAGACTTCTTTTTGAAGATTCAAGGCCACTGAGCCCCAACCCAAAGGCTGTGTTTCACCAGGCAACAAACTACGGCCAAGAATCCAGATTATGTCGGCAGACCTGCCAAGGAAGGCTTTGGTGAAAAGATGAAAAAAAAAAGCTTTCCAGTATGTCCCCTTCAAAGAGCTTGGGGACCACAAGCGGCATTCCTCAACCGGCACTATGACAACTCCTGATGCTTTATGGGAAGTCAAGTGGACCCTGTCTGTAGCTGTTGCAGGGGCAGCATCTTTCAGCATAACAACACAGGAGATGAAGGGAGCCATGATGGACATCCATCAAAACGTTGTGGTGGGTTACAAAGTAACTGGTTACTGATATCACATTACCTTTAAAGCATGCCATCGTTATCTTTAAGGGAATGAGCCAACGACATGAAAGACAGTTTAAATTTGTAGGCTACAAAACATAAAGGGGATGGTTTTCTTTCACATTACTCAACTTAACCTAAATCTACAATATTTTTATTGACCTAATGGAACAATAAGGGAAGCACCCTGCTAAGATCTTTTAATGGTGGCAACCCAATAAGTTTCAAAGTTTTCAGGTAATGTTATCTGATTGAGGGCACAACTGGACGCCATCTTTAACAAACTGAAAAGGCATAGCTTAGATTAGAGTTGTTCTGATACCGATGCGAGTATCAGAAATTCCTCCTATAGTGCATGTTGGTATCGACAAGTATGCAAGTCTGCACCGATCCGATAGCACTTAATTTAGCCATGAAAGACATCTACTTTAAAGTAGTTTATTTATGTTCTTTTTCTGTTATGACTGACTGTACCCTTAGTCGATACGCAAGTTTGAGTATTGGAAAATAGTATCAGAACACATCTAATGAATAAAACATTTATGCCTAAAAGTGATCCTACTCAATGCCATATCAATAGTTTTATACATTTCCAGTACATGTACTGCTACAATTCAAACTGGCCAATCTACACAAGCCGTTTAAAATCAAGGCATGGAAAGAAATGACTAAACCTCTCCAGAAATGCTTTCATTCCTATCCAACAAGGCATCGTGCGTCCTTGCCAACCCCCTTGTAATCAGTGGACTTGGACGTGCTGGAGTCACTGCGGTGAGTGAGAGGCGATTCATTCAAGGTATTAGTACTGTGCATGATGTCACAGAATAGACGGCGCCCTGCTCTTGAAGCGCTGGGGTTAAACGCCCCTCACGGCTCGATTGTTGGGCTACAATGGGGGCTCTTAGCAGACACTGAACATATGGAATGAATAATGGGCCTCATTACAAACATCCAGGGGTTGCCTGGAGTCACACAGAAGGCCCACAATGCACCCTTCCTGGCCCGAGCTGCTTTGCTAGGCTAGGCTGGTTGGAGGAGAGTGAAGTTCTTTTGATTAGTTCAAAAAGCTGACGGTTTGCACCCTTGAACTGATTTATTGCAGCAAATGCTACTACATATTATTTAAACATATGCTTCCAAAGAAGTGCACAAAGTCAAACTGAAAACATTGAAGAAAATGACCTAAAAAACTTTGTGCCCACTGATGTATTTCTCTTGTAGCGAGAACAAACCCCATTGTGATACCATTAGGAGGAAAACCATTATCCTCTATTATTCATTTATACGCTGGGGAATTATTGTCAGAGGCACAAGGGCACTTGCCGTGCTTCTGAAACGTCCCCTCAATCCCAAAGCACTCAATATTCCATAATAAAAAGGAACCAAGGTCAGACCGTGGCTTACGCCAACATATGACGCAGTATCTGACTACTGACTTCTGAGTGAACAATTCATTGCAAAACTGAAAGAAAATGGCCTCTGTGTGCAGAGAAGAGAAACTGGGCTGATGTCTTTGAAGTAGCTTTATTCATTAGATACAGTCTGACTTAAAGTAACTGAGCGTCAATGTTTTGCTCAAAGTCACTTTGGCAGCATGGATCAGTATTGATTGGCACACACCAACGTTAAATATAAAATGCATCAAACTTGTGGCATCATTTTCTTTTTAAGTTGCATACTGTACAGCCTACAGCACCGATTCAGTACTGATCTTGGGAAGGCATTTACAATCAAATTATGGATTAATTGATAAATGGTAGCAACACAAACCCACACATGTTCACATGGGTTTTTAGTCTTTTCTGGTAGTCAATTGAATATCTTTTGACTGTGTTGAAATCATGTTAATGTGAGCTTAAGGAAATTCTGAGATGTGTTTTTCTGTATTTTAATAAAAAAAATAAAAAAACAGACCAAAGAATGAATTTAGAAAAAAAAATGGACAAACTAATCAACTGTGAAAATATTAATTATTTGGCACCCCAGTTCACTTATTAGCTAGGACGTGAACTTTAACTTTGAATATTTAATCAAAGACACTTTGAAGTGTGGCCATCGATGCTCATCTGCGCTGCCAAAGTGCTCTTAAGCACTGACTGCCTAAAAACAATATACTACTTTACATAATTGTGTGTTAATCCTGTTGGTAAACGGGTGATATCATGATCTCTTTCCAGGCGTTTATGCATATGCTTCTATGTCACTTTGTTCTGTGACCTGCTGCTTTCTTGGGGGCACAGTGGTGAAAGACCACCAGTCTGGGGCTGTTGGCTGTTGTATCTTTAAGGCAGAGCTGGCTCATTTCTATAGCTGAGTAGGTGCACCATTTTTAGAGGAAAGCGAATAAGGTGGATCAATGTGATTGGAGCCAACCGATACTGATGAATAAGAGATGTGGTTTCAAACTAAAAACAGAGCTGACAATGGTGTAGAAGTGGCGAAAGCTCTGGTCGGATAGGGGTGCACCTACTGCCCCCTTAACGGGCAGCGAGAGGCTATTTGTCATGAAACCGATGTGTTCATATTGTCAGTATTAAATAGCTTAAAGGGATGACTTGCTGCAAAACAGTGGACATGTAGGATATGAGTGCAGGCCTAACCTAAAGGTCAAAAGGGAAGTGTGTGTCATTTGTGGCACACATCTGCCCCTCTTCCTCTCTCCCTCTCACATATACAAACACACACACAAAGCTACCCACCTCTCCTCCTCTCTTACCTGACAACATTGGGGTGCTCGAAGGCTTCAAGCTGCCTCAGTACCGCCACCTCCCGGATGGTGGAGAGCGGCATCCCCTCTTCCTCCGTCTGGACCCGAACTCTTTTTAGGGCTACAAAGCGTCCCCCGTTCTTCAAATCTCTCGCCTTGTACACCTTCCCGTAAGCGCCTTCTCCAATCTCGGCCACAGGTTCATATTGAGTACCAGTACTTTCTTTGTCCATTTTTGCAGATTTTTTTTGGTGGTTTTCCTCGTCTCTCGTTGAAAAGATTGCGGGGGGAATCCCGGCGAGGGTGACGAGCCAGATAGTTTCTCACAAAGGCATATTCACAGAAAAAAGTTGGCACATGCAATGCCTAGATGACAGGGAGACACAGATGGAGGAAGACACCATCTTTGTCAGATTAGGTCAAACTGTGCTCCAGGTAGGCAATAACAGGACTGTCATCATGTTTTATTCCGACTATCAACACAAGAGCCCCGCTGCGTCCCAACTTCCACTCCTCCTCCTGTTACGCACGGCAACTCATGTCCTCCTACCACTAACACAAAGTAAAGTCACAATAATTCACATTAGCAACAGTCGACCTCAATTTTTTTGTAAACATAGGTTTGCACCAAATAAACAAAACAGTCTCGCGCGGTCAGAAATTCGCCTCACATGTTGAAGTTATGTTCGCGTGGGCTGTCTTTACTCTCTTAAAGGAAATTAACAATTTAAAGAACACGCAAAAAAGAGAGGACACACACCTTACACGCCGAGCTGTGTTAAATCAACAAAAGCAGCCGCTATCTAGTTCTCCTGTCCGGTTTTTATCAAAGTTTCTGTTTGAGGCGACACAAACTTCGCGAGCACGTGGCTGTCTACTGATTGCATTGTCTGAACTTCCTAAAGCAACAGCCCATTAAAAACACCGTTAAACTCGCCTTTCGACCCCCAAACCGTGGCGAATGTGTAAAACGGTGCAGTGAGTGAGTTTTAAAGATGTTTTCATCAGCCCACGTGTATTCCTCTAATTGTTTATAATTTAATTGCGCGTGCACTCAAATAGCCTCGTTTAAATCCTAGCAGGTCAGAGAATGGCTCTTTTCGGCTTTTCAAAACGTCATTGGACTGTAAAGCAACATTTCTAGCCTCGTAAAGACACTTTTTTGGCATACAGTTGTGCAGAAATATCCCCCACTTTCGGCGTTTACCTTATGTTGTCAATAAAAAATGTCGCAACGTCGGCATGTCCAAATAAAATGCTGAGGATGCATTCACTGTCTCGGATTTATGTATAAAAAATGTCCTGCATCAAACGCGTCCCCGTCCACTGTCCTCCATGCGGGGGCCACACAGGTAGTTGGACGGTGCAGGCTCTAATCCCCCATCCCTCAGACTGCACCAGCCCGAGCAGAGACACTCAAACAAGGGAGGAGGAGGAGGAGGAGAAGGGGGAGGAGGTGGTGGTGGTGGATGGTTGTACGAAAACTCACACACACACTCTCACTGCAACTTGGTGTGTGGAGGGGAGGGGGTTGTAGGATGGGGGGTCATATGGGACAAAGGGAAACGCGTGATACAGCCCTCCAAAACCACGCTCTTCTTTGAATTTTCTCCTTTCTTTCTTCTTTTTTCTTCTTCTTCTTCTTCCATATATCCCCGGGTAGGCCTATGCAACTGCAGGCCCCGCTCGCCTGTGTGTGAGCTCCGTCTCTGCCTGGCTTTCCCACGCCGGCTGAATGTGGCCTGACCCCCTTCAGAGAGGTTTGACACGGAGCGGGGACATTTCCGCATTCCTCCCCGACTACAAAGGCACACCGCCTCCTTTTTGCTCTCCCTCGGCCTCCTCGGTGCTTTACCATTCATAGTCCTCCTCCGCGTGTTTTGTCTCCTGTGTCAAAACCGGGAGCACCGCGGGGATCGGGAGAGAGGGGAGAGCGGCGGTTTATTGGATGGACGGCCACACTATCTATCTCCCTCAAACCTTTGAGGGAACTCCCGTGGCAACAATGAGACGGCCGGGGATGCAAACGTGACAAGCTCGCCTGAGATGGTCCTGAGGGGGTCAGGTTCAAGGCCCGGTGGCTTGATCTGTGTGCAGGAGGGAGGGGGGGGCTCCTCTGCTCTGGTGGTCGTCTGCAAGGCTCCAGGCATGATGTAGCCATGTGGGCTACTAGATTACAAGGTTGTTGGTTTTTTTTAAATTGTGGATAAAAAGGGAAATTCTGCAGATTATTATCAACTCAGAGTATTAGGCCTGCCTTTGAATAATTTTACAGTAAAAGATGGAAGATTATGAAATTTTCCCTTTTAGTTTAGGCTACAACAGGTCATCCGCATTATAATAATTAACTGTATTAAAACAAAATTAAAAACAAAAAACTATTTATTATTAAAATGTCAATAATAGCCCACAACTACAATATACGTATACATAGGCCTAAATATACAAGTTATGTTAATGAATGTTATTAGGAATATCTGCAATATTGAATTAATGTCTAATGTCACTTCCTAAAACCTCAAACATGACATCTTCTGACTTATGTAAATAAAATAGTTTACTTTAAATCTAGGCTTTAATCAATTCATTTTAATATTTGAAATGTTTTAATTTTTTATTAATTCTATCGTGTAGTTTTATTTAAATAGACGTATTTGTGGTTGAAATTATAGCATTAGGCCACATATTATATCAGGTAAAAAAAACTGAGATAAAGTTTGTTTCTCACATTTTTTCCTCCTCTTTAATGCTGGACACGGTTTAGACATGACAGGGCTTGATGTCAGATTATCCCAGTGAATAGCCAATTACAAGCGTGTAACCAAGCCCCATTTACATAACTTCATTGGAAGGCTGTATTAGAGATGCACAGAAGATCAGAGGAAGCACATTCTCCCGGTGCTGTTATTTACATGCAAACTTGTCTTGCATACTGTTTGTACAATCCACTGATTTCCATTGAAAAAGTAAAGTTGGGGGTAGATAATGACATGGGAGTATGTATGACAATCTCCCCAGCCCAACTTTTTAGGCAACCCCAAATTTAAACCATTTGCATTACAAAACACACAAAGCAGACAATGTTTCCCAGACCAATTACTGTAAATGCGGGCATTTACATTTTTCGTCATCATTGTTCATGTGAAACCAGTTCTGAGAGCCATCCTCCAGATTGAATACATTAGCATGCATACTTCTTATCTGGCTGGAGAGCAAACCAATAAGACTTGTTGTGTGCGGTATGAGACGATGAGATGACGAGAGAGACACACACACACACACACACTCATTGAGTAGTCCATATCTGACACATAAACATTTTAAAAGTGTTGACAGTCTGTGTTTGTCATGAGTTTACCTTGATGTGGCTCATGCTGGGGAGTCATTTTAGAAAAGTTGCAAGAACAGGATGTTCCAATTAAGAACATCCTGTTCTGGGTACAATATGGTCAGCATTTAATATACTGTTTAATCTTGTGCTGTACTTGAGTTCTCGAAGTTCCAATATTACAAATAATAGCATGCACTGACAATTCAAAATAAAACATTTTACACTTGTTTTTTCTATATACTTACTAATTTCAACACTTAACACCTATTTTGTAACTTTGACAGGAAACAGTCACAGTGAATGGGGAGAGAACATCGACTGGTTCTTCTTGATTTTCAGACACAAATAGTTGGGCTTATGTTAATTTGGTGATAGCAGAAAAATGTAAATCCTGCAGTAAAATTAGAAATGCCCGACTGCGTAACACTAATGTGCTGTAAGTGTATGTTGGGTTAAGATACAGACTTATATGGTGTGTTAATCAGAACAAGTACTCAGATCCTTCAGTAAAAATAGTGAAATAAAAATGTACAAGTAAAAGCTCTTTAAGTTAAAGTACAGACATTTCAATGGCAACAAAAAGTGACTATTATATATGATGTAATAGATTATTATGTTGGTGCTAGTTTTAATTTTATCTACACTTTCTTAGTTTAAGTCAGCTGCTTCCAACCTATGGGTCAGACCCCGTCTACAAGGTCACAAGATAAATCTGAGGGGTCATGAGAGGATTAATGGGAAAAGAAAAAACACAGGAAAAGAAGAAACGTTCTGCTGCACACATTTGAATTAAGTTTTTGTATCTATACTTTTTTTACTATTTGTGCAACTGCAATATGGGATAACTTGATCTACCTCTAACAAATAGTTACCTAAGTGAAACCATCTTAACATCTTGTAAATCCCTGGGCGGCTGTAGCTCTGGGGACAGGCCTTCAGTGGACGGATCAGCAAACTTTCTGTTGCTGCCGTTACAAAAGTTAGACCCAGCGGCTGGATTGAATTGCTGCAGTTGGGGTTGGGGTAGCTGGGGATCCATCTGCAGGGCTGCTGCCCACTCTTGTCCCAGCGAGGTGGTCTCCCAGCGGGGAGTGAGACTGTAGGACCCCAGGGTGCGTGAGCTAGCTGAAGTATACCTTCATCATATAGCATTGAGTGTGATTTCATCTGAAGTCGGTTGGAAAAACAATAGACACTGTCCGTACTGAGAATACAGAGCTAGCTTCTGGTACGGACTTAGTGTGGTTAAGAGGCGCCATTCTTAGTGTACCATCAAAATGATTTTGAAAGTTGCATAATGTCACTATATTTTTTAATAATGTAATCTTGTTTTATAAATGTGTCAAATGTTTTAATTTAAAATCTTGCTCTGAAATGCAGCTAGTAACACGAGTTTTAAGATATAGTAAAAAAGTACAATATTTCCCTCTGAAATGTGAAGCGACGTGTAACGTTGCATAAAAAGTAAATTAAACATACCTACAAGTATTACTTGAGTAAATGTACTTAGCTATTTTCCACAACCGGTGTTAGTTGCAGGTGTCTGTAGTTTTCCTGTATGTAGCTCAACCAGTGATGCTCTTAGAGTGTCTTGTGGTCACTGCTTATCATAACTTTAAACACTCCCATGCGACAGTTTAGAAACACAAGCCAAGTTGCTGCCAAACGCCCCAACTGGCACTGGCATTCATAGCATGCAGCAATGGGTCTTAACAGAGCCACTCCTTTACAATTGTTTATGAATAATTTTAAAAAGATCATGTTCACTTTATTGAAACTGCGGTCAAATGTCTGTCAGACGGCTTATCTAGACACTTCCTCAGGTACACACAGGTACACACAGGTCCGATAATAAGCTCTTTCTGCACACTTAAATGTTGCTGTGATAAGACAGTGAAAGTGTTTGGGGCAGATCTGTTCATTCTTCAGGTTCAAGTAAAAACAAGGAATCAAAGGTCAGGGGGAAAGGATAAACCAATTGTAAGGACAGTGCTGCTTGCTTTCATGGGTTTCTTATTTGTACCAGAGTTTGGTTAAAGTCTGGTAAGGCTATTATAAAAAATATTGATTAGTAGAGCTTTCATTTTTCTTTCACTTAATCAAAATGCTCATCAGTTTGAGGCCAGTACAGTAATTATGAGGTGTCACATTCACTAAGACAGGTCATTTGAGTCATAATGTGCCATTGCTTTTGTGCCCCCCAGAAAGGCCAGCCCAAACTTTCACACTGACTATTAGATATGAAAGGAAATGCCTTATGTTTGTGTTTGTGTGTGTGTGTGTGCGTGTGTTTGTGTGTGTGTGTGTGTGTGTGTGTGTGTGTGTGTGTGTGTGTGTGTGTGTGTGTGTGTGTGTGTGTGTGTGTGTGTGTGTGTGTGTGTGTGTATGTGTGTGTGTGTGCACATGTGGCAGCTGCTGATCAGTCCAGCCAAAAGAGAATTATGGCCCTCCCAAGGGGGACAAGAGAGGCCAACAAGGGACAGGTGACTCCCAGTCTCTCCCAGATCTCCTTACACCCACCCACACACACCGAACCACACACACACACACACACACACACACACACACACGCACACACACAGCAGAGAGAGGGAGAGATTGATTGTGAGCCTCTCTACTACGTCCCACCTAAATAGAGGGTCCTGAGGTAGACAGCTGTCACACCTGGGGAGGAATCGGATATAGGATGTGTGATATTAGATTCCTTTTTAAGTTCCAGTCCCATTGTCAGGATTTATAAGCATCACTTAGTCCACAGCGTTTCATGGGAGTCAGGCGTTATCCACCCATCAGCAGCTTAATATTTAAGTGACATTTTAAGTGTAAAGGACAGAAGTCGACATGGTGCCGACAGACAATCTGTTATGTGTCTCTGACTTGATTTCCTCTCTTCCTCTTTCTTGTCAAGCCAGACTGAAGTCCAGAGTGTGTGGTGCAAGTAAAGCCCCTTCTCTCCTCTTCCCTTGCCCTCCTCTTCTCCCCCGGCACAGGCCCCCAGACACAAGCCTCTTTCTGTTGGGGCATCGCCATGACAACCAAGCCACTAACTTGAGGAGGCGATATAAAAACCTGCTCTTTTAGGGGACACAGGAACACCTGCCACCTCCGCCGACGGGGAGGGCTGGGCTGGACGCCTAGCCACGAGCAGAGACACACACACTTACATACAAATTCATGTGGTCACAAACACAGACACACACACACACACACACACACACACACACACACACACACACACACACAAACATAAACAGAGGATCAATGTAACATTCAAATGAGACCTCTAGCTAACATCTGCTCCCCTTTAGAAACTCACTTATCTTCCGATAACATCTCAGGTTGTTTTGGTGGCTTCCTTAGTGCATGTTCTTACAAAAAAAAGGAAAGGTTTTTACAGACACAAAGAATCAATACTGATAAGGTTTTTTAGTCTCAAGCTAAGACGCATTTTCCTTATTTTAAGATCTTGATCTTGTTGTTTTTTTCTTGTTTTTTTTTTTTTACATCCGTGGCTAATTTGAAGTAATAAAATTGCTTGTAATCCTGAAGGACCACCTGCTACTGTTCAGCTGACTGACCAGCTTGTCCCACAATAACAACTGCGCCTGTAACCTCACTAGCTGAGCCTTGCTTGTTAACTGTAACCTCAGAAACCCAGAGGAAGGTTTCTTCTATCAGCATCTCTAAAGCTTACAGATAAACACATTGTATCATATTTGCTTAAATGTTTTACTATTAGCTGTTTTTCTCTGCTTTTTACTTTCTGTGCTAAACCAAGCTAACCCAACATGGGGACCCTTTCATCCAACTCTGTGCAAAAATGCTATTTTGATTATATATATAAAAAAAAATGTTTTATTGTCTACAGTATTATAAATAAGGCTGATGACAGCCAGTCTTCTGACTTTTTCAGGGCAGATGGGTGAAACTTCATCAAACAGACAGCGGTTTAAAGCTTACGCAGCCCCTTTGAAGGCCCCAATCAACAAGTGTCAGTTTAGGGTCACCTGGTAAGCCAAGGCTGCCTGCGTCCTCCTGTTGCAGGCGGAATATTCTGGAGAGACTGGTGAGTGAACCTCTGGTGCCTGGCTGCTGTTCATTAAGAGTATTAATGATTAACTGAGAGTGCTATTGTCCCCTCGGGCCCAGCTGTCCCTCCTCCGCCGTTGATCCACTCTGATGCCTCTGGGCCACTAAACTGACTCCATTCATGTGCTAAAGTGACAGCTGCTCCTCACATTCCGCAGAAAATTAACTGCAGACGCAAGGGGGGGGGCAGGCTGAAAGCAAATGAATAATATTTGACAGATTTCTTTTGTTTTTTTCAAGGAATGGACTGGCGATTAAAGGGTGGATCGGAAGGATTATTTTAAGCCTGCGTGTGGTAATAGTTAAAGAAGTGGAAGGTGTGTGTTTGTGTGTGTGTGTGTGTGTGTGTGTGTATGTGTGTGTGTGTGTGTGTGTGTGTGTGTGTGTGTGTGTGTGTGTGTGTGCCGGGATGTGAATCAAATGAACTCAGCAACTTTATTGCTGAGATGAAAGCAGTCACGCAGTGTGTATGTGACCAATTAAAGATGGAATCTGTAAAAAAAAAAATCCAGAATCAGAGTCAAAGGATGTAGGCTGAGTTATTTTGTCACCCGCTAAATGTTTTTTTTTTTTGTCATTCCTAAAGAGTAGCTCCTAATTATTATATTTGAGTGCAAGAAATAAAAGTTGGAAAGCACTTTGACTCGGACTTGAAGGTTGGACGAAATATCGTTAAGGCAACATATGGTATCACTTCCTTTTTGCGCTACATTATCGATTCACTGGCGCTTAATATCGAATTTAGAAATGTGTATTTTTGCAGGTTTTTTTCTGTAAAATTAAAGGTTGAATATGCAGAATCTTTATTAAAATCTATATTTAAAAAAATACACCCACAGGGCTTTTTGAGGGGTTTGAAGATGACTTTCTGTCACATTCTTTTTACATTGTACCAGCCAATAGTGGTCGGCATTGCGGGTTGCCTGGGTTTTCTGTTGTTCGGCGCAGCTAACGTAACTGTAGTCTGACACTGGGTGAAATGGATTTTGCCAATCCTGCAGTTGCGTTATTTGTCCCAGCAGCTGAGTGACTTTCCTGTTTACTTAACTGTAATGGCTAACAGTAACTGTCAGTCAAGTTTGCCTGAGGGGATGAGTTCAAACGGACTCAAACAGACTGCAGTCTCCTGTAGGCTACTGGACCGGGTCTGACGAACATGGCAACCCGAGTGATGGGATTATTTTTTGTTGTTGCGACTTCGATCTTGAGACACTAGATGGCGGTGTTCTGCTCGTTCTCCATATATTTGAACGTTAACGTTACACAAATTGAAAAGCTTTTATTAGCCAGGTTATGGCTAATTTACACTGGAATTACAATGCACATGACATGGACAAGTAGTCAGTGTGTGTTAAAGAGGCACTAAGCAAGGCAAGTAATACAGTGAATAAATACATAATTCTTGCTTTTTGCTTTTTAAGGGTTATTTTTTCTTTTTCAGTTACACAGATATTGTGATGTATCACAAATGATTGTCTTGTAATGTATAGAGTATTGCAGAATGTGCTGTATCGTGATACAATCATTATACTGGGCAAGTTACTGTGATAATATCTTATCTCAAGCTACTATTTGATTCCCACCGTTGCTCTTGAAAGGTGCTGCGGGGGGGAAAAAATGAATAAATTTGCACATACTTCACTGGCATTTTTGCAAAAGGAACAATGAACAATATAAGCTATAACCTGTTTTATCCTGTATTGCTTTATAACATCTGCAGTAAAGATATCAAAGTTGGTTTATCTTTCCGCAGAGAAAGGGCTTTAATTGGAGCTTAAAGGGCGCCGCTGGTGTTTCATCTACAGCTCTTATATTGTGAAGTATTGTTATTGTTTCACCTGGAAACAGTTATGCCATCTTGTCTGTAATCAGTTGAGTGGTCACAGATACTGCGTGTGAATGCTGTGGGTGTAATAGGACTGTGTTACTGAGCATGAACATATGGTCTTACTGTCCCCTTTCCTTTTATTTTAACCTCCTGGAGACAGGTGGGATCTAATTACTGGTAACACGATGGTTGTTTTCCACATCACTTTTAATTACAGGTTTTTTTTCCTGTCATTGTTTATGTTTTTTGCTAAAGTAAACATGAACTTTACTGTACATTCCTGAGTTTGCGTTACTGGATGTACACAAGGGTGGACAAAAGAGCAGAAAACACCGTAACACAAAACAATATTATAACTGTATAATAATTTGTTTTTTTGCTCAACGTGTTGGAGGTGTTGATACAACTGAGTGGATGTTTTTGAGGCTGTAGTTTGCAGTGTTGCTAAGTATTCTTCTCTCGTACTGTGGGTGAGGGTCCACTTATGTTCCTCTTTGCTGTATTTGCAGTATGTCAACATGAATTTTCCTCTTGCCACATTAGTGACTGATGCACCACCTGCAACTTCAGACAGCGACTAAACTTTTCTTCAAATCTCACTTGTTATTGTCAGACCCTCTGTTATAGCTGATGTGCTTATTGGTTCAGAATAATATGACTCATCTGCTTTTTAAAGTGTGATTTACTGAAGTCACACAGTTATGTAATGTAACAAAGAGAGACAGCTCTCTCCTTCCTCGGGTCTGATTGAACAGTTAACAGGATATTTGACCAACAGATTAAGGACAAACTATGCCCAATCCTGGAAAAAGCTGTCAAGACGCGTTCTCACATACTGGAAATACTCAGTTTGGTGTAGTCGAGGTGAGGTGCCGGGGGTAGAGTGTGCAGGAGGCTAGACATAACATAGATTACATGGCAGTCTCTTGCTGTTCCTTAAATTTATGTGACGATTTCTGCATTGGCCCCTCACCATCAGGAGTTGCACTGCGTCTATAGAATACATTTTTTAATAGTGTCTTCATGTAATTGAGTTTTTTTGCTAATTGATCCTCAGATGTTTGTTTTCCTTTGGTCTCACGCAAGCCGCATGATAGAAATGTTGTCGTCACGCCAAATTTAATGTCAGGACCTACTGATTTAGACATTTGCATTCTCACCTACAGCTCTTCTGGATAATTTCTAGATAAATTCAGTGTTACAGTGCATGTGTGAATGTGACTTATTACCCCCCCCCCCCCCCCTTTCTCACAACTGATCTAATCTCTGCCTATCCTTCCTTACTCAAAATCTGTATTGATACATCTGTAATGGTTGAAATGGGAAAATCCACTATCTGGATGGTAAATACGTAGCGCGAGCCAACAACATGTTAGGTTTGTTTAGCATAAAGAAAAAGGCACCTCTAAAGCACACTAATTAACATACAACTCCTTTAATCTCTACAGAAAACCCAGCAATAATAAAAGAAACAATTGTGAGTGTGGAGCTACGGAGGTTTAGTGACGTATTTGAGTGGGAGAACGGGTATTTCTGCATCTGTGCACACTGTATTTGTTAAGTTACACACACACACACACACACACACACATACACACACACCTCTTTCCCAAAACTCACAGAACATGACTACCAATTAATTTCCATTTTCCTTGGAACGACACTCAACAAACAGGTCACCCTGGCTTGTTTTACTTTACACCTTACTGATTATATTGCCACTGCGGGTGGTTCAGGGTATCACATCTAAATACCTTCAAACAAAGCAATGCCTCCATTTAAGATACCAGCTGTTCAGCCACCCCTATCAATACATCTCTCTTTTTTTGACAGGAACTATGTAAGCTCATACTTCTACGGTGAGAAATATTTTACCATGACACCTCTGGGGAGGGAGAGAGACCACCAGATGTTGGGTATCGCAGCGGGGGAAGCGGGATGCAGCATTACGTTGAATATTTTTGATATTTGATAGGAGTCCTGTACACTACACATGAGCAGCCACAGGCTTGTGTCGAGTGATGATAAACATTAGCACCTTCTATGACAGGAGAGAGGCCAATGAGGTGGTCTCTGTTGGAGCAAAGTTGTTTGTGTGTGTGTGTGGGTGTTTGTGCGTGTGTGTGTGTGTGTGTGTGTGTTTGTGTGTGTGTGTGTGTGTGTGTGTTGGGGGGCCGGGTGTTTTGACTCCTACCTCCCATGGCAATTCCATAATACAAAACTGGGCTTTCAGGAAATTAAAGGATACTTGGTGCTTGTGTCGGGACATTATGTTGCAGAATGTCACCTTTTTTCCTCTCAGGTTACTTGAGGCTGTTACTTAGCCAGTGAGGCCGGTCCTATAAGGTTAATATATATAGGCCTACCCTTTTACCTCTGATTGGTTCAAGCGTAGTGTTGTTTTCCTTCATCATGCGCTTTATGACTGTTTGAAGCAAAGACGACAAGCACAGACCTGAGCAAAGGGAGTACTGCCTTTCAGCCTGGGATTGTGGTCTGTCTTAACAGCCAACGGTTTGCTGCTGCAGGGAACATAGAGGTAGTTGTGTCCATTTTGACTCTGTATGCATGTACGTGCACCCACCCACCCACAAACACACACACACACACACACACACACACACACACACACACACACACAACGAAATGCTGCTGGGGAATTCATTAAAAAGTCACAAGTGTAATAGAATAACTGTGAACTTTCATTTCTCTGGTTTTGTAAATATACCCTTCGTACTGCAGAGACATTTAACTTAGTTGTGTCTGGAGTAGACACTTTGCATGCTTTAAGTCTAGAAACAATTTTTCTTCCCCCCAGTGTGACATACATCTAAAAAAAAGAAGAAAAGAAAATCGCCCATTCAGAGTAGGAATCTTTGATTTTAAATCTTTCTAAGGAACTCTAGACTGGAGAACAGGAAACAAGATAATACGTCTGTGTGCACATGGGTGTCAACTATGTAAACACAACTGTTGAGGAAAGTTTCTTATCAGCGCTACACCTGCCATTGACAGATACCGTGTCACATGTGCTGCACTGGAGTGTACACCTTATGTTATGAGTTATTTATGTAAGGAATTTAAATCAAGCATGTGCTCAATAATATTCATGCTCTGTCTTTCGAATTAAGAAACCAATTAATCCACCCAGAGATTAGGCAATGACAGTAGGGGAAAAAATGACACACATTACTGGGTAACAATGCAGCTATGTTGCTATAGGCTACATTTAAATTGAGCTCTGGGCTGTGGGTGTGTTTCGAGCACACAATGTCTTTGACTGGAAGCAGAAGAGGATCTGGGTTGCAGGCAGCAGGATTTGACATCAGCCTATTTCCTGTCATTGACTGCGGGTCACATGGCGAGTGCGTGGGCGCGAGATAGTGGAATGCATTAAAGGGTTAGGCTCTTGCTACCACACACAACACACACACACACACACACACACACACACACACACACACACACACACACACACACACACACACACACACACACACACACACACACAGCAGTACTTGCAACTTAAAGGAAGTCATTAAAACATGATGCTTGTAGATGCACAGGTTTGCTTTGGGGCACACTTGCATGATACACACTCACACGCAAACAAAATGACACACAAAGAATCACATTGACCCGACTCATGTGCCCTGGGTCAAACACTCGGTTCAGGAAGTCAAGGTGCTATCTAGGCAACAACAGTCAGATCCAGAGAAAGATATTTGGGTTTAACAGTGCAGCAGTAAAATAAGTGCTGTTCACATGCGAGCATGAGGGGAAAACATGCGCCTACATCCACCCACACACATGCACGCACACACACTGTACAGCGTGTGTGTCCAGCATTCTGTTTCCCACTGTTATAAATCTCTCTGTGTGAATGAAATGTTGTCATCCAATCAAATCACTCACAGGCCGTGCAGACATCCCCGCCCCTTTTCTTTGCTTCCTCTCCTACTCTCTCTCTCTCTTTCAGCTAAAGACTAACATTTCTACGCATGCATTTCAAGTTGTCATCTAAGGCATGACATCCTCTTATCAACAACCTCAAAGGCTCATCTGTACGCCCATGCTTCTCAGTTTGGTCGCACAGTAATTGATTTCATTCTGGAAAGTGAGTGATTGCTTTTCCCGTGAACTATTTAACATAATTTGACGTGGTGGTAAATGTAGGTGACTGTCACAGATGTGTTCATCCTGCACTTCAACGCCCCACAAAATCGAGGGACATTTAAAGGCCCCATATTGTCTTTTTGTTTATTATAAAGCAGATTAAGGCGTTAAATAAATAACGTGAAGGTATCAAAACACTCAGTCCACACATAAATGCACACAGCTGTGATGTCACATCTACATAGGTAGAAAGTGGTCATTCACTGGTTGATGTGATGCCGATGAGACACCGGGAGCACAGATGTAGAAGATCCAGAAACACTGACCAATCAGAGCAGACTGGGCTTAAAGAGACAGGTGCTAAAACGGGGCATTTCAGACTGAGGGTGAAGACAGACAGACAGACAGACAGTATAAGAAAAATAATGTTGTTTTTTTTACATTAAAGTCAAAATAAAAACATCAACCTGAAAATTTGCATAATACTGGACCTTTAAAACGTAACAACACAGCTACAGTTATACTTACACATTTCTATGAATTAGGACAGAAATATGTATGGGAGCCCAAAGTATATCACAGTAGGCCACTGACACCCTTCGTGGCCCCACTGTAACGACTGCTCCAGGCACACACACACACACACACACACACACACACACACACACACACACACACACACACACACACACACACACACACACACACACACACACACACACACACACACACACACACATATGCACATGCACATGTGTGCCAATAGTGCGGCCTTGATGTGGGCTGGTGTGCTGTGTCTGCTCTCAGTGTCTGCAGCTGGAGGCCAAGTTTGCTATGAGGAAAGGACAAATCAAAGAGTAGAAGAGGAAGGATCCAAAAGAAAAGAAGAAGAAGAAGAAGAAGAAGAAGAAGAAGAAGAAGAAGAAAAATATATTGTTGTACAGTGGAGAAGACAGATACAGGGGTTCACAGGGGGTTTGGAGAGAAAATATGATCAAGGGGAGCAAAAAGAGTAGAGGAGGAGTTTAAGTTGTAATAAGTCATCAAGAGTAAGGAGCATAAGAAAATATGATGGAGATGAGGTGGAAGAGTAGCAGGCAGCGGGAGGCAAACTGTCGAGTTGTGGTGAAGTGAGGCAACAGTCACAGACGTGGGCTGGGAGGCTGAAAATGGAAAATGTGACATAGGCCCCCATTTGAGGTTGTGTGTGTGCGTGCCTCTCAGCTGCTGTGTCCTGGTTTTTGGTTGGGCAGTCCAAAGCGACCATAACAGGCCATACCATACTGTAACATAACTAATACATAACATAATATCTGGGTCGTGGGGGAGCTGGAGCTGACATCGGGGTACACCCTGGACAGGACGGCAGTCTACCGCAGGGCACATAGAGACAAACAGAGACAGACAACCATTCACTTACGGTGTGAGTCAATTAACCTAACACCTGCATGTCTTTGGACTGTGGGAGGAAGCCGGAGAACCCGGAGAAAACCCACGCAGACAACATGCAAACTCCACACAGAAGGGCCAGGATTCAAACCAGGAACCCTCTTGCTGTTAGGCGACAGTGCTAACCACCACACCACCATGCCTCCCTGAAGGTCAAACCAGATTGCTAAAATATGTCAGATAGCTTGTGTCATTCACAAAAATATAAGAGGAAGAGCCCGGACAGGGATTGCAAATTCTCACTGGGCAGACGTGTGTGACTGAACATCCAAACGGCTATCAAGAAATTTGTGTGTCAAATGTTAGCTATAGATAGATCTACTTCTCTAACCCATCGGCCACCACAGCGGATGTCATGTCAAAATGTCACAGTGTAAACCATATTATCCTTACCCAGCCACCAGCTCTGTATATCTTTCTCAATATCCCCCAGTCTTGTAGCAATATGTTGTTCCCTTTTGAATAAATAAAATATTACCATTTTTCATGTGCTGTGACGCTGCTGCCAGTGGTCTTAACTGAAGATAGAGGGATAATCTTGAATTCTGAATCCACCCAGAGGAAGGGAATCATATGATGGGGATATAACATATCTTTGATGTCCTGTAAAAACCACGGCTATCCAAAAGCACTTTGTGTTTTCTGTTTTCAGTGCAGCTTGCAGATAAAACAATGTTGTCTTACGTATATGGTGTATTTAGCTTTAGATGTGAGAGGATTTTCACAACCCACAAAGGATCACTCAATCCTTCATTTTATTTGAAAAAAAATCACCATATTTGGAGCTATATGGTTTTCACATGATGACAACAAAAACATTTTTAACAGCATAATCATACTGTATTATTATTCGTCTTATGTCTTAGTATCTCATTTTTTTTTGTGTGTGATTTCTTTCTTATACATATTTATGAGTACTGTCGGAGGAACCCTGAGACCCAAGATTTTGATGTACACCGACTGTTTTCGTAATTGTTGTGAATTTGATAATAAATCTATTAAAACTCTAACACGTGTGGCAATACAAGGAAAATCACATGTTATGCTAACAAATCACAATTAGTTTTTTGATATTTTCTAAACTTTACAAGTAGTTAGAGTTTGATTAACAAGTACAAAGTAACTCTCAAACCTACTGTAAACTGCAGCTCACTTTAGAAGTCCTTTGGCAGACTTTGTCTAATACATGATGCACTGACCCCATCTAAAGGTGAAGAGGGAACTTGCAGGTTCTGTGGCGAGAGCCTGCTTCATCAAGTGATGGCAACAGAAAATACTATGACATGTTTTTAATGGTAGAATATTACCTTTAAAGTCACCCTCCACTCAATAATATGTATTTCTTCTAGTTCCTGTTTGGGGATTTACTGTACAGAAAGATGTAAATGCAGAGTTTGACACTGGAAGGCTGCTTTCACATTCATCTACTGAAAGTAAAACGTTTCTCTGTGGCACTGAAAATCTGATTATGAGTGGTGGGACTATATGAGTGTGGTTTGTGACATCACAAATGGTTTGGAAGTGAATCCCGATCCAATATTTAACTTATATTAAGTTTGATGTGGAAACTTGAAGCCTCCAGTGCACATACACTGAGAGTGGACTTTAGAGTGAAGTAGGAGACATCTTTTTCTCAACAGTTCAACTTCTTAAATTAACCATATTTACATTCATAGATTCTGGATTTGTAACGAGCGAGAACAAATTATTATTCAAATTAGAGTATTTTTATACATCTTAAAACATGTCTCGAGGGGATTTTTAAACATAACATATATTGTATATTCATTTTGTTTAAAGCTTTTAACTGTAAACATTTGGACTGCATTCATTTTCTAGTTGAATTTGTTGAACGTAGATCAAAATGCCCCCCCCCCCAACATGAATAGATGACACCCTCACTCAAATTTGCCAGATCATGTGTTCTGGTTAACAAATACGGTATTGATGAAACAAAACCTCCGCTTTATCAAGTTTCTCAGCAAATGCAGAGAATATAATCAGTGTATTTAATGGTGCTATCACCAAAGTAGGCACTCATTTACACAACCTACAATGGCCTAATTCATTCACTGTGTGCAGTTCGGTCCCAAGTTTGACCGCATCCTTTCAGAGGACGAACACGCAGGAAGAAAACTACTGTACTGAACAAGTCACTGAGGAGACATAGTGAGCGTTTAAGTGTTTACCATGTGACTATTTTGTATCTGCTGTGTGCACTTTGAGACAAACCTTTGACTGGGTATGATTTCACTAAACATATGCGGTATATCTGTAGCACAGATTACAACGTGAGATAATAGAAAAGACACTTTCCTCAAAGGAAAATGAATTGAAGTCTTTTATAGACTTGTGCCTAAAATAAAACAGACATTGGTTTTGGCACAACCAAGTCTTTGTTTTGCAGAAATGCAGACAACTAGACAAGGATTAACAACAGATTTCTCTCTCTATCATGGAATAATGTTTCCTCCACAATGACTCCCCGAGGGCTGAAAAATAATATAAAAATGACGTCAGTCTCTCTGGTCTTGATGAGTCCGTATCTTGAAGACATTTGAAAGGTCAGTGCATACGTGTGTCAGTGTCAGAACAATACTCCCTGGTTTTACCCTCTTTTTTTTTCAATCTTATATTTTCTTGACTACATTCATTATTGACAGAATAGCTGATGGCTCTAAAACTTAACTAAAATGAGAGACGTTAATGGTTAAAAGCTCTGTTTGCCCGCTATTTCTTAGTTTCACAGCCTGAGGGGAAGCAACCGACAGCTGGTGTATTATAATGTATAGACTCAACTATCCTTTTATAGTTTTATGTCTCAGTTTCTCTTTGACGGAGTGAAATCCTCAGCCTTAGGGCAGGTGTGTGTGTGTGTGTGTGTGTGTGTGTGTGTGTGTGTGTGTGTGTGTGTGTGTGTGTGTGTGTGTGTGTGTGTGTGTGTGTGTGTGTGTGTGTGTGTGTGTGTGTGTGTGTGTGTGTGTGTGTGTGTGTGTGTGTGAAGACCATGCTGTGCATGTCTCTCTGCCAGGTGGACGTCTTCTTCCTTCTGGTGTCACATGGGAGGGGCCTGGCTCCATGTAGGCTAAAGCTAGCTCCTCTTATTTCCCTGGCAAATGTTGTCACCACAACCAGTCACATTTCTGTCCTCTGCCTCCTCCTCCACCTCTTTCTCTTCCACTCCTCTCCTCCTTCCTACATCCCTCACTCCCTGCCTGCCTGCCTGTCAGAAGTCCACACATATCCCTAGAGGATAAGATGCCATGGAGGCCACAGGAAGATCAGCACTTTACGTCTGCGCTGTTCTCTTCATCCTAACAGGTGAGTTGCCCGAAGAGGGATGTTTTGCTCGAGTTTGTCTGTGTTGTGTTGGTGCAGCTATGGCAATAGCTGTGGTTGCTGTGTTATGTCTGGTTGGCAGGGTAAATGTGAGGGTAAGTTGAGGGAGTTTTTTTTTTTGTGGTGCACAGTAACAAAGTGTTCACATGTGAAAATCCTTTTTTCTTGAAACTGGGCTGCAAAAATGTAATAAACCGTTCAGTGAATTCAAGCACAATCGTGTGTTGTTTTTAACAATAATTTAAAAAAAGTTAAACTCAGCTTCTTAATACTGAACATTTCGGGCAATACAGAAGTTGGTCAATGAGTTCACTTGGAAGTATCTCAATCTTTTTCAGCTTATTTCAATGTAAGTTTGATTCTTCAATCAGAGTCTGTCTTCGTTTGTTTTGCATGTCCTTTCCATAGTCATCACCGTGTGACTTTACAGCATTTCTACTTTTGTCGGCTGTAAGTGCAGATATTAGGAAGATGTCAGTGGAAAGGAGAAATGACCTATGGCCACAGTGACTCAGATATGTGTGATAACAGACATGTACCAGTAACCCTCATGTGACCAGATGCATCTAACACAAAAGTCCCTAAAACATGGGCTCACCTGCTGTGTTTGTATGGTCAACGCTCCTTGAGTAGCACTATTTGTCTTATCTGAAAGAGGACAGAAGATGGTGGCGTTTGTACACGCACCGGGAGACTTTATTTAGTATCCAAACAACTCAGTTGTGTGTGTGAGGGTGATAAGAGGCAGGTGCTTGTGAGTCTCTACACAATAGTTGTTTGAATGTGTGTGTGTGTGTGTGTGTGTGTGTGTTTGTGTGTGTGTGTGTGTATGTGTGTGTGTCCACTAAATGAAGATATCCTCTCACCTCATTGTCACTGTAATCTCCTTGGTATCACCACAACAATATCCGCTTTGTTTTGGGGACAACAGTGAAGGAGCGGGCTCGGCACACTTCTCCTCATTCTGCCTTTTCACTGGATCTCAGCAGGTGTAAACACAGGCACACTCCTGCTACTGACAACACACACACACACACACACACACACACACACACACACACACACACACACACACACACACACACACACACACACACACACACACACAGAAAATGGCCTGCAGGCCTTTAAGAGTGGAACGTGTCAATGGGGTGTCTGCATTATTTAGGACATCACACGAAACACACAGTGGATCTATTGTGATGAGCAACATGGGCAGCAGTCTCCAGGGACCTGGCTGACACCAGCTGGACGTCCCCAAGGTATGGACAGGGCAGGGGTGGGTGACAAAGAAAAAAAAAGAGATTGGAGAAACATGGCTTTAGAAGCAGAGAACAAAGCTCACTTCTGAGTTTCCCCCTATTTTCATTCAGGATTTTATTGCATGAGATGTAACACATGTAAAGTAAATGAAGTGAAATCGTATAAATGAGCAGTCTTTCGTGAATATTTTCCAACCCCATCTGAGTTCTTTAATGCTGAAACAGCGAAGACACACAGCCAGAAGTGAGACAAAGGGACACAAGTTAGAGAAAAAGTGAGAGGTTTTTAGTGAGTTTGTTTCACAGTAACTGCCTACTCACATGCTGTCGCTTATTTCAACCTGGCATCCAAACTCACTGTCGCTCACTTTTTAACTTCAAACTGTCAAAATATATTTCGAAAGGGAAGTCTGAAGTTGTCAAAAACTTCCTTTCAAGTGATACTATCATTAGCTCTGATATGATATTAAAGATCCATAGATAAGGTATGGAAGATAGAAAAAAATGATAGGCAGGATTATTTCAGATGTATGTCATACTGAGAAAGTGTTTCAAAGCCTCCAGTTGAAATGACAATAGCGGCTGAAAAACAACCATAACTCCTCATATTATTGGTATTTCTTCCCCCAAGTTGTTTCCAGCTGGTTAACGACGAATAAACTACCATGGTAACTAGCCAGCAACAGCAAGGTGCAATCGATCAATGGTTATCTTGTTACTTCAGACAGCCCAAGTGTTTGTTTTGTGAGTTGGGATCTAAGAGACAGGCCTTGTCCTTGTCTGACAACAATGACACTCTAGTGAGCTGGGTCAATATTAACTCACTACGGTTTCAGGACCTGGGCAGTTTGAAGACTAGGATATAGATGATGAGTTTGACACAGCAGACCTAGGTTCATAGTTAAATGAAACTATCCCTGTTTTGCTTTCATATCGATATTGATATACGGTGATGCATGATACAGAAAATGTATGCGGAATTTGTTTGTGACAAAGTTTCCAACTAATTTTTAATCACAAATGGCTGACATTTGTAAATTTGGACTACAATATCTTTTAAAACAATAACACAA
Organism: Echiichthys vipera; assembly: GCF_963691815.1. Taxonomy (NCBI): domain Eukaryota; kingdom Metazoa; phylum Chordata; class Actinopteri; order Perciformes; family Trachinidae; genus Echiichthys; species Echiichthys vipera. The sequence continues at coordinate 14,632,847 of NC_139838.1, read as the reverse complement.
TATGATCATATAATCATGGCAATGCAAGTCGATAAATCCTTATTAATTGCCATGCCCTGACACTGAATGCCATGAAGCAGCATTGATATGTGCCATATGTTTCATCCAGATTGAACCGGCCGCTGAACATGATGTAGCATTTAGCAGCTAACAGACAGATATTTCCCTCAGGAGTTGGTGGAGATTAAAACAGAGCTAAAGGAGAGTGAACTCCAAATGAATGATAATTTTGCTGGATCTGTGAATAGGTAACTGTTTGCTTACACATAAGCCTAATCAAGGCAGGAAACCCTACCAGAACAAGCTGCTCACCCACACAAAAATGATTATACAAGATGGGTTTAATGAGGAAATCTGAATAAATCTTTTGATTAATATTAAGTATGGGATATAAATTACCTAAGTCTTGGTCTCCAGATCCATATTTTGAATTACAGGGGAAAATGAAGGGAACTAACTAAGTAACTAACAAACACTCTAGACATGAAAGCACAGAGTGTGTTCACCCTAAAATGACCCAGTTATTAAGTTCACCCTACAGCGATTGTGCAATAATTCTCCTGTTTCCCTCCTTCTCCTCCTCTTCCTTTTCCTGCCGACTCCTCCAACCCAGAAGTCAACTCTGAGCTCATCCACGTCCCTTCATCGGTCCATCATGGTATCGAAGGGAAGTCCGTGCTCCTGTCTGTTGAGACCCGCTTCCCACTGGATGACGTTGAGATCCAGGGAACTTGGTCCCACACGAGGCCGAGCGGCACCAGAACCACATTGGTGACATTTACCAAAGAGGCCACAATCACTGACATGATGTACCGCAACCACCTTCTCTTTAGAGAACCCAACGTGTCTTTGCTAATCCGAAAATTAAACCAGGATGATGAGGGGGATTACCACTTGAACCTCAACATAGCATTTCATAACAAAACAGGACTGGTCATCAAGGAGAAGAGAACCGTGCATGTAACAGTGGACGGTGAGTGTTTTCCTATCACGTCACAGTGACCAGTTTGATTTGATTGATCCTTACTTCTATTTGTTTATTTTCTCAGTCCCTGTATCCACCCCTGTCATTGAGAAGAGACCATCATATGCAGTTGTTGAGGACAAGGGAAACGTAACCTGGACTTGTTCTGTCGAGAGAGGAACAAGGGTTGTGTTCCAGTGGCTTAGGGACAATGTTGAACTCAGTCCTAGTGACAGATACCTCTTCTCCCAAGACAACTCTACATTGTTTATCAGTCCTGTGAGGAAAGAGGACAAGGGCATTTACCACTGTGTGGCCAGCAATGCTGTCAGCCAGGGCCGGCACAGCAAGGCCGTGGAACTCAGTGTCTATTGTGAGTAGATATATCCATCTGTATTTTCCTTTTCCTTCGCTGTCCTTGCACCAACACCACCTAAAACTGAAGACCTTGCTTCTATTTAGCTCATGGAGAATTGAAATGTGATTCATTTCCTGTGAGAATGAAATCTTCAGTGTTTTATGATATAAGGAGATAGATGTTGATGTCTCACAAGCTGTTTCATTATAAGAACTGTGGACAATGTCCAACGAACCAGCTGTGGACATTGTCCGAAGTTGTCCTCTCACACATGTACAACACAACAGGAGATTGTCCATGTCATTCTGTTTGATTTAGGCGAAGGGTGATGCCAGGGTAGAGTGTGTAGGAGGCAGGACATGCCAGTGATTTCATTACAATAATGTGACTTGTTGGTGCTCATGGAGGAATTTTTGTGTCTCTGTAAATCATAAATAAGTCATAGAGTTTGGTCTAGACCTACTCTATATGTAAAGTGTCTTGAGATATAGCTTCTCAAGCTCAGAAAGTCCGGCATTACAAAATGCTGCTCAGTCTTGATCACTTTTGTTCATGTAAAAGCTGCTGCTATGAACACCAGAAATTACGAAATTACAGAAAAAAACAAGTCCTGGTCCATAATTTCCGGCTAATATTACAGATCTGGTATCAAATTGTGTTTTATCTCCCTGCTGCCAAAATCTTGGCATGGCAGGTGTGATCTTCATTTTGCAAGCTGTTGTTAACTTGTATTTCAGCAGGAGAAACCTCAATGAAACCAAACGGAGAGAAATACCATAAAGACGACAATGCAGACAAAATAAGTCAATTAGAGATGTCGTGTCTTACACATAGAAGTCTTTTTAATTTGGCACTCAGTGGAGCCAGATATTTTAACTTTACATGGCCAGAATAGCCTGCAAAATTCATACACTACATAGAATATATCTTTTTTTGTTTTTGCCCTCTCATTGCACTGTATTAGGTCATATGTAAATGTCTGAGAACAGACTACTATGACAACTGAAACTGTCAGACTGTTATAGGTATTTGCATGGGAGCAGACTTATCTCACAGAGACGCTCTGTTCCTCTTTAAAGTGTGTAGATACACTAATAAACTGCTAATCTGAGGTTGCACCCAGAACCCGTAAAATCATTCAATGATTTCATTTGAATGTGTTGTAATTTTCCCACAAAAACGCATGTTTCTGTATTGACGGGACATAAAGTTGATGAAGTTCATTTGAGTGCCATCATTTGTTCCCACCCTTCAGTCAGTCTGCTCAAACGGTGTGTAAGTCAATAACATGGCACAGAGAACTGCAGCACCATGTAGCACTGCCATCATTTCTGTTTGCATAGACAGATCATGTTTGTACTGCGGAAAGCAAGGATCCAGTACTACCAGTTAAAATACCTCCCTCAGTTTTACCATGTTCAGTTTCAGTACTTATGTTCATGTATAACTCACAACGACTATGCCATATTTCCAGTCTGAATCAAGTCACATATACATTAAAACTGATTGATGTTACTTACTTTTATTATTGTCAAGTCTATCTTAACAGACATAAGATAGAAATCTTACTCAAATACATGGTTTAAATATAGAGAGACATTCTGCCAATGTTAAGATGAATCTTTTATGGTTATGATAAAATATCATGACATTGTTTCTTGAAATTAAACTGTACCATATTAAAATAAAATCGACTCTAATATAACAAAAAACATTTCTTTAGTGGTTCAGTTGTCCTCATAAGTAAAAGTTGTTATAATGTCTCCCCTGGAGCTGTTTTGTTGGTTAAGTTTACTTGTTCAAGGGCAAGCACGACTCTTTCACTTCTCCACCTGGAATTATCCTGCTAGACTGTGGATTGAACCTATGACCCTGTTTATACATTTACTTTGACCGTTGCTGCATCATGATGCATTAAGAGGAGACAATTCCTAGAAAAATAATCACTCTGTATAATAAGCACCATATGAGCAGCAAACTGTCATGTTTCCCTGACTCACTCTTGCCCCTGCAGATGGGCCCTACAACCTGGAGGTGAACTCAGGCCAGGGCCTGCGGACAGGAGAAGTGTTCACCATCAACCCTGGAGAGCTGGTCTTCTTTGAATGCCAGGCTGACTCCAACCCGCCCAACAGCTATGTCTGGATCTCCAAGAGCCGCAACTCCACCCAGGTCATCACTGAGGGCCCGCGGCTGGAGGTGCGCTCCTATAGACTGGCCCAGGCTGAAGAGTACCTGTGCCGCGCCTTCAACAACGTGACACAGAAGCAGGACGAGGCCCAGTTTACTCTGGTGGTGGCCAGCTTAGGAACAGGTGGGTAGAGGGTGGAACGTGGCAAGAAAGAGCAGAGCGTGGGTAGATTTTGGGAATCCTCTGAGATAAACACTCGGTAAACAGTGTGTCAGGCCAAAAGCAGAAGAGATTTACGGGCTATGAGAGGTATATCTTGACAATGACAAACATCATGGCCAGCCTTGGGAACTGTTGGGTCAATAAAATACTGTAGCTGAAGCAATGTGTGCACAACAGGTTAAAAATGAAACCAGGTTATGGATTTAACATGAAATACACACAGCTATTATGAAAGTGGCATTTTATCTCTGTTGCTAGGTTCAAGCCTGTATAAAAGTTCAGTGGCTGGGAAGGTAAACAGTAGCTAACAGCTGTTGTATTTGTTGACTAAGTTTTATAGCATGTGGAGTTTCTGTGTGCCGAATGCGACATTGATATGTTGTCTAGGTGATACCGAGAAAGGCTCGCTGATGGCTACTGATAATGCTGACTATGATTTGAAATGCTGTTTATTGAGTCAACAGAAGTCATGACAGCATCAATTTTTTATTGACATCAAAATCTCTTATGAACATTACCAAAGAACCTGAAGTCTAACCTTTTGGAGTAGTCATTCCAGCTGCTGTATGAGGCTGTATAGTGCATCCATGTGTTCCTCGGATTGGTCACATTTCCCAAGTTGGGAAGTTAATCCTCCGATTTTGCTGGGTTCATCGGCTTTAAGTTGTAATGTGGAAACAACGTGGAAACTACAAAGAAGATATATTTTATTGCTCAAAGCATTTAAACAACTTGTTGATTTGTTGCTTGCACCAACACATTCCCTAAAACCACTAAATATTGCTTTCGCTGACTTGTTATCCTGAGCAGGACATTGGTATACAATGCATGAACAAAGTCTCATACCATCAACCCAACTTTTACTTTTACTCACAGTACATACATAAAACAAAGGTCAGAAAGTATTGGGCAAATCCAATTTTTGACCTGATGATGACGCTAGAAGAAAAGTTATCACCCTCTGAATGTATCTTCTAGGGGAGAGCTCTTGGGTTTTAGTACTAAATTCTGCATCTAACAGTTGTCAAGATTTTTAAGGAAAACAACTCATTGTGGTGGTAGAAGAAAAAGTCAGGGAGACACTAAAGTCATTGGGATCATCCTATGGGAACCAGGAATGGCAGTACAAATGAAAATCCAACTACTATAATAGTTGTAGAGTTATTTCAGTCTGGACCAAAGTGGTGGACCAATCAACCAACATTGCCATAGAGTCAGCTTGGCGATGAGTGTTAATATCAGTGTCCCTCCTGTATTCATTTACAGGGAAAGAGAAGCAATCCCAGAAGGGCGGCCCTGTAACACCTCTGGCAGCCATTACGGTCTGCTCTTTGTTCGTCATCGGCTGTATGCTGCTGTTCTTCCTCAGGAGAACCTGCCATCCTAAGAGAGGTGAGATGTCTTACTCTGCAGATTTGACGGAGGAGTTTTTCTAGAGGTAGTTCTTGTTAATTCCTGAGTTCAGCCCTAACTGTGACTGCTGCAACCTGTTTAACATGTTCCATGTTTGAAATCTGCATGATAACACTAACGGCTTGCTGCACCAATATCTTACATATTGAGGTTAATACATGTAAATAACTTGCAAATGTCAAACTGAAGGGCAACTTATCTACTGCGTTTGTATATGTCAAGGTAATATTTAAAATATGTCATTTCGGTAATTTTGAATGATTATTTCCCTCTGTCTCTTTCTCTTGATTTTCAACAGTTCTTATGAGTATTTACAACAGGTAAGAGGCTTAAATGTGAAACCCATACAGACATTAACAGTAGTATTTTTATTATTAATAGTGTATATGCTTCAATTAAAAGCTTTACTTTTCTGTTTTTGGTAGACCGCTTTCCGAGCAGAAAAAACCACATCGTTCAGGTAAGCTACTGCTTGTTAACATCTGTTTTTCCCTGTTTATCAAGGACAAACACATTATAGAGTATGCATACATTATATGTACAAACAGTATGTGTTTACATCTTACATCATCATTTTCAGGGGATTATAGGGTTGAACAGAACATTTAACTTAAAGTAATTCCTAAAAAACTGGTTTGAAATAGGATTAGTCTAAAGAAGAAAAGTAAACAACATCAGGATGTCTCATTGATCACAACTGAAAGGCAGTTTTTGGTTAAATTACATTCATCAGGTCACTGTAAAGTTGAAATTAAAAATGGATATAAATAATATAACTAATGCACTGGTGTGACATTAAAGGCTGTGTATCAACAGGTCACGAGGACGCAACAGAAGATTTCGGCATCTACGAGTTTGTCTCCATACCTGGGAAAATGGAATCTGCACAGGTATTATACATGTTGTACATCGACATGGATTCAGTGATAACACTACAAGATTTGTAGCTTTTGTCTTTTGTTGAAAAAGTAAAAAAAAAAAAATGTTCATTTGCAACTGTCCCACAGGCATCATGCAGATCTCTGGCCCGCCTCGAGTCAGTTCAGGATATGCACACCACCATCTACGATGTGATCAGACATGTTCCTGAAACACCCAATCACAGTTTGCTGGAGTAAGCTGGAGAGTTGAGATGGAACTTACAGTCATTTTACTTGAAGACTCCTGAGTAGCTTTATTCTCTGTCATCAAAGCCTGAAACACTGATTTTGGGTGGCCTATTCTTTTTGCACAAGAGATGATAGAGACTTGTGTGAGTACACAAACTGATGGTGCACTGTTACTGTCCAGAGTTTGGACGGAGGTTAAATGACTTTTGCTGACATTATTGTGAGATGAAAGTGAAAGTATGCCTTTGAATGTTTGTTTTTTTAAAATGTGAAAGTAACAATTTTGTTCAGAAATGAAAATCACTTCAGGTTATATACAACCAAGCAAGTCTGTTGATATTATAAGGATTAAGGAAGGTTTTATTTGCCATTTGTATAATATCCTTAGAATTTAACATTCCCATCAATGAGAGTCTGTTTTGTGAGACAAGTGTTAAAATGAATGCATTTTCTTCTATAAAATATATTTAGGCTAATTGTAAATATTGTACATGGATTATAACTGCAGATACTTTATATATTATTCTATTTCTATGTTTTTCTCCAGTCTATTTATTCCCATAGAAACCCTTTACCCTGTTTCCACAAGTGTAGCATTTTTCTGCTCAACGTGAATATAATGAAATGCTGAAACAAGAAAAAAAGGATTAATGATTCATAAGATATTGTACAGTTTGCATTCACATGTTTGTTTTGTACTTTATTAAATATATAACTATTTACTATTCTGGGTCATTTTAAAATATGCATAATACCTTATTCTGTAATTTCTGCATTTGCACTTCTTTATGCATTTTTTATAGAACGGCAATAGCAGTCAGGACTTGAAATGAACACTTTCTCAATCACAGATCCTGAGGAAAAAATCCTCATAAATAACTGAAGCCAGTAAAGATGTCAGTTGTTCTGCTGCCTCACAGTCAGTCTTCGTCTGATGCCTTGGCTGTGATCTCTCTTCTCACAAGCGTTTGAGTTGTTGTTGTTGTCTCCAAATTGCTGCAGAGTGCTCGCTTCTCTCAGCTCTGTTGCATTGGTATGCTGTGTACCTGGCGTGATATGGAAACAGGCAGCAACAGACGGATGGTTCAGCATGTGGCATTGTGCCCTCCACCTGCTCCAGCTGATACCTTGTCACGAGTAGATAAAAATGTGTGCTTGCTTGTCTGTGTGTGTGTGTGTTTGTGTGTGTAAAAGAGAGGGAATGCAGCCCAGACACAAAGTCTTTTGTTAAGAAAATAGAGGTCAGAATTTATATGCAATCAGACTTCTGCACTTTTCTGTTCTTTTTCCCACCTCGACAACACAAACCGTTTACAGGCAGCAATCTGCTTTCCGCTGAGTCAGCTTATTACCAAAACATTGCGATGCCCCCATCGACTGACTTGTGCGGAGTGCTGCCTCCATAAAAATTTCTGTCAAATGGTGTAGCACAAAAATCCAAATACATAAGCTAATAGCTCTTGTGTGACTTTTAAGTGACTTTGAAAGTATCACTATATTCTACATTAATCCACAGAGAAATACACACAGCCTGTTTTCAGAAGCTGTGCCTTTAAACGAGCTGTCAGGACTTCTGTACGGTTGTATGTCACAACTATATTACAGTGCAGTTAAACTGCTGCATGTAAACATCTGGTAGAAACCCAAAATTCAAGCATGAAGCTGAAAATTATGATAATAATATGCCCTCTTTAAATCTAAATTTGAATTATTTTGGCACTTGGGTGTTTTGTTTCCAAAGAAAACTGGCCATTTTGATGGATCACCACAAATAAATGACATTACGGTGAAATTATCGTTTTACGATATTGGCAACAAGTTTTAGTTGTTTGCTGGATAATAAATTATCAAGATCTGAACCTCATACTGAGTCATAAGGTGCTGCTTATTATGATGCTCCCCTGCATAACAAGAAGCAGTTAATTAAAATCGTGCTCTAATGATAGCTGATGAACTGACCAACTGAGTGCACAGTGTCTTTGCGTTGGCATCTCCGGGTAGGGGTTGCCATCTGTTCCGTCTCAGTGTATGCTTTAAGGGAGGCTCCCGCACTGTGGATGACTGCCTAACAAACAACAGTGGAGTGAATTCACCTAAGGAGAGAGCGACTTCACCTTCATTTGACTGGGAAATAGCCTGAGGCATCATTAACCAGGAACTAGAGCTCACAGTGTCTGCTGTCTGCTGCCTGCTTTTAACTTAGTGCTGCTCCAAATAACACCCAAGGGGGCTATGACAAAACAGGCTGAATGGGTCTGCATGCACTGTTTTTGCAATCATTTTAAACCGTTTACAATGCAGAGTCAGGTCTGAGGACTTGGCGGGGATGGTGCTACACGGCTCATGGAAGGCATGGCATGATGGGCAAAAAAAAAATCAAATGTGACAAAAAAATGAATAAAAGTTATTTGTTGTCAATCTTCACTTGTTTGAGACTACATGATATGTATTCAATGACAAAAGCTACAGACGGGTGTGGAGGATGTACTCATGACCCTATATGTGATCAAAGTAGCAATAACACAATGTAAAATACTCTTTTAAAAAAGTACTTTAAGTACAAAAGTTAAAATACTGATAAAGCAATCCAACGCCCCCTGTCTGTGTGATATCATGACATATGGTATATTATATTGTTTGCTTATTATCATTAATGCATTAAAATTTAAGCAGCACTTTAATGTTTTGTGGTACAGGAGAAACACATTTTACTATTGGCAAGTTTAATCTCTAATCAAGTATTGTAATATGATCATATGCTTTCAACACTGTACTTAATGCCAGTATTTGACAGTTACATTACGCTGCTGGTTATGAAAACCATAATGTGTGAAAGAGGTCTGTCTCAGCAAGCACCACAGTCATAATACATTTTATGAGTTTACACCTGACAGCCTAATGGTGACTGATATAACACAGAAGAACATTTTCAGGAAGGCAAAAATAAACATGGCTCTCTAATATTCTGTTTCATTTCTATTTTCTGATGTTAAGTTACTACCATCCAGTGGTGTAAGAAAGCAATGCGTGTATGATAATGTAATAATAATGACACAACTCTTGAATATATAGTTTGTATTTTCTTTGCTCAGTACACCATACTGTATATTTTAATTCAATCCAAATGTTTTACACTCGGGGGATACTGACAGTAGGTCACGAGCACACCTCTTCATAAAAACTACATTTCCCAGCATTCCTGTGGAATTTTCCGGTTGCTACCGTACCAGTCACGTGACGGCCAAATATGGCTTCCTTCTCGTAGTGATGGAGGCGCATCGTTGACAACAAAACAAAACCGTGACTTTATTCATCTATTGGCCCACTGACACACAGTTTGGATCACGATGCAGAAGATCAAGTCTCTTATGGCCCGGCAGGTGAGCAAAGCGGGTGTACAGACACCGAGCTGCTGGCTGTTTGTCTCTGACAGCTGCAGGTAGCTATAACATGACAGCTAGCTAAGCTAACTGGCTAATTTGACAGCTTATCGTGTGGCTCATTAAAGCCCGAATAAAAGCAACTTATTTAACGAGTGCAAGACAGCTACGAGCTATTTGCCCCCACATGGAGTCGATACATGTAGTGGCAGTTTCACCCGCGGCCCCAGTTGTAAGAGTTTCCCATTAGACACAGAAACAGGGCAGAACAGGGGGGACTGGGCGGTCAGGGAAGTTCTCACCTTGCACTGCAGTAATGTTACACTCACTGGTTCACCACAACACAACACAGCAACAGAGCATATCACTTCACAAATCTCCCCGCCTCTTCCACTTTTTGTTAAATGTGCAAGCTAATGTGACAACGGGAGCAGCTGAGAGAACCAGTAAATGACACGTTACTTGCTTCACTTTTCTGTGGCTTTTGAAGTCTTAACAGTGACTCTTATTTTGACAGGGCCTGAAAAGCCCCCAGGAGAGCATGGCAGACCTCAGCCCTGTGGAGAACCTTAGAATCCCGAGCAAGGTAATCTTCGTGACAAGGCTGGAGCTGCAGCTTTCACTTTTGTTGTTGTCACTGATGCATTTGTGTTGCATATTGTAGAAAAAAATAACTTTAACCACAACTAATGCTGTGCTTGAGTAGTTAACAGTAGAAAGCTACCTGACCTGTGTTTAACTGCTGTCACTGTGTAGTAAGGTCTGAGTAGCTGAATGCTTCCTGTAAGAATTTTGTTGCCAACTGAAATAGAGCTGAAGTTGAATTCATTTCAATCCAAAGTAAACACAATCTGCACATTTATAAATGTGCTTTAGAATGATCATCTTATGTGTTGTACTTGTTGTGTATGGAGTAACTATTTTGGGGAACCTGACTATGTATATTATTTACAGAAGATAATAACGTGTCAGGATGGTTTTAGATTTTAAATGTTAAATCGTAAATGGACTTGTACTTATATAGCGCCTTTCTAGTCTTCTGACTACTCAAGGCGCTTTCACACTACTTGTCCCATTCACCCATTCACATTGACTTTCACACTGATGGCAGTGGACATCTACATACCATCTAATCTAACCATTCACACCACATTTACACACCCATGCGCAGCAAGAGGATTCGGGGTTCAGTGTCTTGCCCAAGGACAATTCGACATGTGGACTGGAGGAGCCAGGGATCGAACCGCCGATCTCTCAAATGGAGGAAGACCTACTTAACCAGACATATTGTAAAATTTAGTCTTTTGTCCGACATGCAGTATATTTCACTGAACTATTCTCTGTAAAGGACATTGGTTACATAATACCTACTGAGTTTTCGAGACAGTAATGTAAATAGACTGATGGCTCCCATTTATATCACTTATGGACACACTTCACATCAATCTTAACACCAGGAGTGTGAAATATGGTCTACTGTAATGGTAGTTTAGCATTTTGGCATGGCAGCGTTTTTAAATGCTATCAGTCACGCTCAGTCACAGGAAGAATTTGTCATTATCCACTTGTACAAATTCAATTTGCAGAGAACAGACAGAGCAAAGCTGCAGAGTGGCTCTATATAATGCAAAGTCACTTACTCACTTACACCTCAGTGCACTGCTAGCTGCTAGCTTTGCTTTGACTTTGCCTTGTAGTGATGACCTTCTGTTTATGTAGCTGCATACAATTTGGAAGGTGACCAATTCCATGTATTCAAAGTGCAGTGTGATATCAGCTAGGTCAATTCAACAAGACGTTTAGTTTCTCTCCTTCTAAAGGCTTTTTTGTTTTTAACGGTTGGCGTTGTTGTAGTAGTTTGGCCTTAACTTGAGTGGAACCATTTACCATTAAAGTATATGCTGCCCAACTGGAAAAACACAGCAAAAGATAAGACTAAAAGGAAGTGCTTTTCTGTTGATTCATCTATGAGAGTTGCGAAAGTCAAAGCTGAGAGCTGGGTTTGAATACATTTCTTTCAATCTGTCGTTTCAAAAGTCCTGTTGTCATGAGAAAAGAAAAAGACAGAGCAGCATGTGTCAAACACAGTCTTTCTCTTTTGAAAGGCCCATATATAAGGGTGAGTGGGTCATTATTGCAAATTGAATCCCTTTGGGGTTATGCAGGCGACTTGCATAACCATGATGGGGTTTAATGTAATTTGCTCTACATTATTCCGCTTATTACATGCCGACTTATTAAAGCAATCAATACTTTGACACAAAATATTAGAATAAATATGAGTTTATCTATTTAAAAACGGTCCTCATAGTCTATGAAAGTAAGTGTGTCCATATCAACAGTGGTAGAATGCAATAATTGACGAAAGTATTCAGCAACGCTGTATAATAATACATAAGAATGGATTTTCTGGACAAAGATTGGGCTTGTGCTTGGGTTTATTGTTGCAATAAACAACAAATACAGATTCATGATGGATAACAAAGATAATACGTAAGGGTCTAATAATTCAGCTCATTGTATCATATCGGTGTAAACGATATTCAAACCTGTGATTGCAGAAAACCACCTAATGGCACAGATCAAGCTGATAAGCAGTCATCTATTCTTCACGTGTAATTTGAGCCTGAATGAAAGCAGAGAGGAGTTTTTCAAGGAAGATTTGTGTCTTTTCATCGGATGACTGTTTAACCCCTGGCTTTGGCATTGGTATCGGGTGATGTGACCAAACTGGATATGCAGGCATCAAATTAGGCCTAAAAACATTCACCTTTGTTTCTGCTGGCATTGTATCCCTCAAGAATTACTGTTATGTTATCATACCTTTTCTATTTAGCTTATGATATGAGGCAGCATAGTATACGTAGACAGAAAAATTGGGAGAAACTTAGTATGCATGTGAGGATTATATACAGCTCAGCCTGCCTCATTGTACGACAGATGAATTAAGTCTCCTGTGTGTACTGTAAACACCTGCCTATCGTGTGTTCAGCCAAAACACTGGGCTTATTATTTGATATTATGCACTGAGTTTATTTACTTTACTGCAGGGCCTTTCAGCGTTCAGGTAAACGAAATAGGACCCACACAGGCTTTGTATACACCGAAACCCACGGTCCTTTTTGATTAAAGGTGAATAATCGTCTCAGTATGTTATGGCCACTGCTGCTGTGAGGAGCACTGCATTACTTAGCCTAATATATTGCTCAAAGTAGGAGAGTGAGACCAAGGTTGACTGTGTGTGTGTATTATTCTTGTTCTGCTTCTTATTATTGTACCTAATCTGATACATACTGCTTAGTACCAGTCGTGTGTTACCAACCATTTTAGCCGTGATTCACATCATTTATCATCCTCCTGACAGCAACTCCAGGCTCACTGCAGGGGGGTGGACTGATGCAGGGATGATTGAGAATTGATGCTGTCAAGTCATTTTTTGCCTTTAAGGGCTGATGGTGTTTGAGTGATACGTTGGGAAAAACGTTTATATACACTACTAAAGTTAGCCTGTCGTTGTAGACTTGAGTGCGGGAAAGGCACACGGGCTGCATTTATACAGCGCTTGTATCCAAAAGCACCCATTCACATACTCACACATTACTATTCAAGGGGCTAATCAGATCATTGTGACATCACCAGAGATTCCTCACTTGGTCGGTTTGTCGTCATTAACAGGAAATGGCGACTGATATTTTACAGAGCTGCAAAGACAGAAAAATAATTGTTAGCTGTTATAGTATTTGATTAGTGGTTAAAGCAATTGTCATGCAAAAATGGCAGAAGTTGCTGTTTTCAGCCTCTGAAATATGGAGATTCCCCATTTTATTTGTTTTATATCATATTAAACTGAATAACTAAGACATTTAAAGACATTACCTTGGCAAACTGGCATGGACATGTTTCTCTATTTTCTGACATTTTATAGAACTTAAAATGAATCAATTAAAACATAAAATAATTGTCAGATTATTAAATGCTGCTAGAGCCAAAGGTCTGACCTCTGTCTGCATACAACGAGCCAAGGACCTAAATTGAATAAAGGTTTGACCTTAGTCGAGATTTCAGTGTGATATATAAGATTATGATAAGGACTTTGGCATTAAATAAAAGGTCATTTGTAGCATTCGCTGTGTAAAAGAAAAAGGCAAATTAGCACCAAAAACTTTAAATATATCACAGCCTTAGCTTTTTTTGATCACTGTGTTGCTTTTGTTAATCTCTCTTGGTTTCTGAATGGTATAAGCTGCTTTGTGGGTTCACACTAAAACAAACAAACAAACCTTTTTTTCCCCTCTTTCCAGTCCTTGTTCAAAGCTGCCATCCCTCTGCGATTCAGTTCTAAGGATTTTCTTTGCTACTGCCGTTTGCTATATCTCTTAACCTCTTCAACTCTACTGAACATTTCATATTGTGTGGTAAACCTGTGCTGTTATCAACAAGACATTATAGATATAAAATACCTTTGTTATACTGACTTCCAGTGAAATCCACAATTTCCCAACTTAAATAGTGATGCAAAAATATTTCAAAAATATAAGTAGAGCTGAAACAATGCAATAAGTAGTTTAATTCATTTTTCAAACAAAAAAGCAAACATATGCTAGTCCAGTTCCTAAAATGTGAGGAAATACTGATTTTCTTTGTTAGCATTATTGTAAATTGAATATCTCTAGGTTTTTTTTGCTCTTACTCAGACTAAGCATTTGAAGATGTCACCTTGGGTGCCTTGCAAGAATGATGGACATTAATTCTCAAATGTTATCATCTAAACAAACAATTCAGGTAAACAACAATAGGCACATTAATCCATATAAAATGTATAAATTGTTTTTGCAGCCCTCAATATAAGTTCGACACAGGTTTAGTGAAGCTCTGGAACTGGCTGGTCCATAATATCTGTTACTGGAAAATGTTTTATTTAACTGAGGAAAGCAGCAGTTCCTCAAGGTACATGAACCTACCATTTCCCACCAACAGGGGTCACCCTCAGTTTACCTATTGCAGTTCTTTTTTACAAGAGTTCTTTAAAACATTAATTCACACAGGCTGAGTGCATCGCCTGCTCAAAATTATATACCTCTTCTTTTTTTTTTGAATGAGTGCCTCCAATGTGCAGTTTGTGTTTTATGAAGATGCTGGGCTAAAGCTGTGAGGAGGGCTTGTGTGATACACTGTCATTAGTTAACACAGACAATCTTTAGGGGAACACAGCTCATTTTGTTATGGACTTAGGTGAACCAGTCAAATTTGTTTTGGAGATAAGATATCATCATCATCATAATTATTATAAGGGCCTGCCTACACACCCATAAAACAAGTGATGGACAGTGGAGTATGACTATCAAAGGTCTCAAACTGTAGAAAGTGAGATGTTCATGTCTTTTTTTGAATATAAAACGGGTTGAGGTTCTATATGAATTCCGTGATAGTATGAAGAAAGATGCACACAGCCCGTATTCAGATACTGTGCCTTTAAAGGAGCCAGTGAATATACCTGTATTCCTCCTCTGAGCGTTTCAGACAGAGGATGAATACAGACAGTATGAGAAAAATCATGTGTTTTTGAACATTAAAGTATGTAAACAGGTTCTAGTATAAACCCAAAATAGAAGTATGAACCAGAATGTGCATCATATGGGGCCTTAAAGGAAAATAATCACATACTCCCAAGTAAAAATTCAAAAGGATTACTTGTTAGCCCGGCAACTGACAGCGGTATTGCAGCCAGGGGTATTACTGTTAGCCGTGATTGTGTCCTAATGTCCCAGAACACAACTGTGTTAAACCCTTGTGTAGGAGCAGATGAGGATATACACCCAGTTGGTTTCGCATAAATATTCAGTGCTGATTACAATGAGGAGGTTTTGATTTGTTCATCTCATGAATCATTCCATAGTGGAAATAATTGGTCCTCACCCCACCGTCTTTTTCTACTAGCGTCTCGCTGGATTTTCCACGTACCTTTTTGTTTATTCAGTCTTCTGTTTTTTTTTTTCACGGCCCCCCTTGTTGTTGAGCACCGTTTTGTTTCTTGCTCGATTTTCTCTAGACCGACATCCCCTTTGATTCTTTGATAACGCTTGTTAAATGTCCCGTATTATGGATGCAAATAGATTTCTAATATTTCACAACGTGATGAGGATTTCATTAATTTGCAGGGGTGGGGTGGGGTGAAGGTGGGGTTTGTTTGTCCCTCATCCTTCAAAGTGAAATTTGATCAAAGCCTCACAGCGGCTGATGTTGGGGCGTCTGTTTATCCTTTTTTTGTGCCTACGCAGCGGAAGGGAAGGAAAGGTATGCGCTTTACCCAAGGTAGCCTCTCAAGTATTCATTCACCTAAAGATCTTGAGAGTTTTGTATGTCACTGCGGGTGGGAGACTGAGAGGGAGGGAAAAGAGAAAGACGGTGACACGGGAGGTGAAATGCTCTAACCACTCTGGAGCGGCTTCACACTGTCTTTTGTTTGGCTCATTCCCCTCTCTTTTTCTTTCCGCTCTAACTTTCGCTACCAATGAGTCATCCATCCCCCCACACCCACCCCCCTTCTCACTTTCCTCCTCATTTGAGCTGATTTCCCACCCACCCCTTTTGATGGCAGAGCGTGATCTCCTACCCATCCTTTTCAATCTCACACCCACCCACACATTCTCCCCGGGGCCTTTGCTCACTCCTTTACCTGATTTAAACATGGCAGCACACACACACTTGCCTGAAGGTCTGTGCAATGCACACACGTTGAAATTCTTTATTATCATCCTCCCAATTGCCCTGTATAAAATGTATACATGGTATATACAAGGGATTTTGCTTGATTAATTGAATCAAATGGATCTATATTTTACTGCCAACAGTAACATTACTCACAGCAGCATTCTCATATAAATGTCACTCAGCAAGACACATTCTCACCCACAGAAGCAGATTCAGTTATACGGGTGCCACACTTCGCCATGCTGCACGCTTCTTGCTGATAGTAGCCGGGAAAATATTTGTTGTGAGGCAGGTGTGTAACAAGGTTTTCCCAATCAATGTCTGCTATATCATGAAGTCTACATGAGATGTTGTGTGGAGATCTTTGATTTAGTTTTATGTATTTTTGCGTAGTGGCGCGCATACGTAGATTGCATTTATCCTATTATTTCACATCCATCCTCCTGGTTCAGCTCCCTCCCAAGCCTGTGGTCTATTTTTAGTGCCATTGTGCTTTAATGTGCTTTTCGACTCTGCATTACCTTAAATAAAGGATTTGCACTCGGGGCTTAAAGTGAATCCACCTAGCATGAGATGTTCTCTTTATATGGGATAAAATATTATTATGTAGTTTGTAGCTATATGTAGGATTTTTAGCCATGCTAACAGCGTGAGCCTAGGGATGGTATTGATGGTTTGTTGGTTGGTCGGGGACTGGAATATCTCAGTATATTATAGAAAGAGGGAAGCTGCTGGGCTTATTTCAGGCACACTTGCACTGAGCCAAGGGGTCAGTAAAATAGCTTTATTAGTTTAAAGCATATAAAAGTTAAAAAAATCAATCTCAAAGGAGACAATGAGGAGTTCCAACCCACACAGGGTCTTCTTCAGGGCATGACTGGAAAGAGGAAGTCTACTTTAAAAGTAGTTTATTCTTTACAACTGTTAACAACTATTTTTTGTCCTTTTTGCATCTGTACCTGTACATACAGTATATTCATGTACCCCTGAGGAGGAATCCTAATTACTTTAGTAATGACCTAACTTTTCCTCTAGGCTCTAACAGGATCATGACGTTTGCTTTCGTGGTATATCTCAGCAACATGCTAAGGTGGTGAACATGGTAAACATTATATTTGCATAATATTGGCATTTTAGCATTATGCATGTAAGCATGCTGATGTCAGCATTTAGCTCAAAGTGCCGCTGTGTCGTACGCAGGCTCACAGAACTGCTAGCATGCCTGTAGACTCTTTAGCAGTAAATTGAGATTGGGACACTTCTGAATCAACATCATTTGGTGTCATCACTGATAGGTGTAGAGTAGCACACCGGTCATTTTTACGTTTCTAAAAATGTAATGCATTTCCATGGACACTACTTCTTAAGGACACCATTAAGAGCATAAATTTCACACTCTGACATTAGGACGCTCAAACAAAATGGCGGAGGATAAATACAATGCATTGTAAAGAATAGTAAATATACCTTGGGACACAGCCTTAGTCTTGTTTTAGTTTTTCTTGTTGTATAATGCTCACACAGTCATCCTACCACTTTTTGTTATTGACCCCTGACGTAACTATATTCCAGCAGGTTTAAAAGCCTTCATCTAAAAGACTTACTGCCTCCTCACAGACTAATGAGCCTCGGCAGATGCAAAGCATGTTAATCAATAAGACTCTGATGTTTCTCAGAGACGCTCTGAAGGGGAATCCCCGTAGTATTTTTCCGGTCATTCCTTTCTTCTCATCTTTCCTCTCAAGGCTCCCTTCCATCCCCCATGACAGCTGTCCAACGAAACAAGCTGCAACCTTCTCTCAAACTCTGTGATTAGAGTCTTTCTTCTTCCCTTTTTTCCCCCATTAAACACCTCCTCTTTCTCTCTGCTTGCCTCTTGTTCTCAAGCTCATTGTCATTCTGTCCTCACTTTGTCCTTCACCCTTGCCCATGTCCTTAAACTCCTCTGTGTTCTTCTAATCCTATCTCCATTCCATTTATTTATGTTATTTGTTTATTCCCTTGTCATCTTTCTCTTTCTCTCTCTGTTTTGATGTTTTTTTTTATTGATGTTTATATTAGAGATTTAGTTTGTTGTTTTCATGGCTTTTTTCAACCCATTTCTGTTTGTGTCCCAGTGTGTCTGGAACTTTCTAAACTTACTTCAAGGACATCTTTTAAATCTCTCTCTCGTTGTCACTGTCTTTCTCTCTTTTAATCTGTCTCAACCCCTTCCCAGGAGGAGTTGCGTGAGCTGAGGGAGCGGCCCATCGACCCCCAGGCGGAGCAGGAGATCATCGACAGCATCGAGGAGGTCTACTTTTCTAACGACTCCTTCGATATGGTGCAGCACGAACTTGAGGTCAGATACTTTCTCTATGAATGTCTAGGCGTTATTGACTGAATGAGCACCACCCACTTGTAAAATGATGAAGAGAGCCCCCTCCATAAGATAATAATTCCATCAAACCCACCACATTTCAGTAATTCTGATAACGGTAATATTGCATTTCTAATGTGAATGGATATGGTTCCATGTGCTCTGAACCTCGTCTGACTGGCAGAGTTAAAGCTCTGTCTCACCTGAGCTGCTGTTTCTTGCACTTCCACTGAGCCACATGCGTACCATTGACGTCTGGATTGATGGATTGCATCCACTCAACAGAGGAAGGGTGTGAAATCTCATTAGATTTATCTTGGTATTGCTACACCATCTGAAATGAGACTCTCAGTCAAGAGGAAAGTAATTACCTATCATCCTTTGGGCCATGGATTTGTAATATCTTCTTTCCTTAGCAGAGTTTGTTTGCTGTTTACTAAATAACTCACTCTACCTTCTTCACTAATCTTACTAATGATCTGGCAAAGTATATTTATTGAACTTTTGTTTTTTTTGAATGGAGAAAGAGCTATAGCTTTTCTTATTGAAACACGCTTAAGCTTTTATTTTAATGCCAAGTGAGCTATCTTTGAAAAATTAAGATGCTCAGGAGTGAAGATTAGCTCTCTCAAGATAAATGAAATCCCTGCCATGGCCCTGAGTGCCAGAAATTCCATATTTCCATAGTTCTACTTTGGATATTTCTCTGTCTAAGACATGCCTAGCAGGGACTTTTACTATGCTGCTGAACAGCAGAAACATTTGGAAGCAGCTGCATAGAAGTAAGAAGGGCTTTCAGGGCTGTTTTGCAAAAGTCTAGGATGCTTTCACCTCTGCAAAAGGATTTTCAATTTCAATTCAATTTCCATACATAGTGTTAAATCATAACAGAAGTTATCTCAGGACACTTTTCATACAGAGCAGATCTAGACCACCATCTATGATTTAGAGAGACCCACTCAATTCCCCTATGAGCAACTGCACCTTGTACAACGGCAGACAAAATAAACGTCCTTTTAACAGGCATGTATTGTACACAACCAATGTATTATAAACTAACAAAAATGTTGTATGTTTGTGTTTGTGATTTCAGAAACTACCACCAGAGCTGAACCTGCAGGAGCTTGAGGAGTACAGAGACAAGCTGAAGAGACAACAGGCAGCAGTAAGTGTCTCCTTCTCGTACAGTCCACATACACCTTTTTCCTTGACTTTCAACTGTATCGCACAGCCTTCATTCCCATGGAGTGTGCTCAGTGGTCACAGAGAGATCTTCTGACATGTGAGCTTTTACAATTTCACATTTCTTGTAAGTGTCCATATGAACGTACATTCATTCACATATACTTCTCGGCCAGAACTCCACATGGTCCATTTCTCAAATGAAAGTCCGAAGCAAGGTTTGTTTTTGTTGCATTGCTAACATTTGAGCCTGGTTAGTTTCACACATTGCAAATATGCAAGCGCACCCAAGAACTATACATGACTACATTTTGTCACCCAACTGAGCTGCGTTTCCCTCTGCTGGAAACTGCTTTAAACCAAACGCACTGACTTGCGCTGCTGACATGAAACACTAATACATCGGAGAAATAATATTCCAACATCCTGTTTTCATACAGATTAAAGCTTTGAGTTTCTGCATTTGCTCCATTATCTCATAGAAATCTATTTCAGGCTCCTGCAAATCACGTGGCAGCCCAAAGATATTGTCTGCCTGCTTCACAACTACTTGTGTCCCACCCCAGTCAACAGTGCCATGTTCCGTTTGTGTGGGGAACGGGGACATTAACCCCCGTGAACACTGTGTGATTTGTTTTGTTGATTGGTGCAACTTCAAGCTGATAAGGTCCTGCACCCAATAATAGCCACACTTTGTGCTTTATGCCTAAACTCTGATTGCAGCATCTTCTGACGTCAGTGACTGCGTTTTATCCTCCTGCGGCCACAGCAGGACCACTTACACGGTGGTTTTCATTCTGAGGGCAGTCAGGTACTCGCAGTTTCAGACTGGAGAGCTGGACTGTCAACATATTCTATTTATAGAAACACGTGGTAGAGAAAGCAGCTCTTTCCCCCCCCTGGACTCTCAATCTTCACAGTCCAGTGCAGCTCGCCCTCTCTCTCCCAACAAGCTTCTGTATTTCCGCACACCTTTTCTCTCCATTCCTCCCCCACTTTAACAGTTGCCCACAGAGCTGTCTGACTTGTTGAGATGATGCGCCAGACTTTGTAGCCTGTGGCATGGTGAAACCTACAAGTTAGTAAAGCGCAAGAGTACAGAAACGCACCGTCACACTCTGTTTCTCTCTCTGGCTGTGAGCCGGCAGAACCTCATTGTAATAGCCGTGGTAATTGGTCCAGTGGCTTTCAGGCAGAAAATCTGCAGCTATGTTTCTCAGCAAGCTTGTCAATAAAGACCTGCAATCCTGAGCCGAAAATGAGCTAACCCTCACCTGTTCGTATACCTCAATGCCCTGGAGGCTTCTGTAAATTATTTTCAGCAATACTCTTTTTATCTGTTCATATTTGTTTTTTTTCTTTCTAGCTAAATCCAAAAATAGAGAGAACATTACATAAATACAGTAGTGTATAGTATAAACAGATTTAGTACACCAATAAGTATATACATATTACATAATTAGGAGAATGCCCCATAAAGTCCAAAGCAATACAAAAGAAAAATGTACAAAAATATAATGTATCTGTGTTTTTCCACTTTCTCTCAAGTATCACTATGCCATCAATCAGTCAGACCTTTTCAGAATAATGACCAGGAAATCAAGATTATACCTGTTGACATTAATGAATAATGGCTTTCTTTTATTCTGCAGTTAATAATTTTAATAAATACTGATTTCTTCAGGTGAGAAATCAAGTTGAAGAAGTGGTTGTCCACACATGATTTTCAGATAATGCAGAGGTGGAGAAACACTGAAATCTGCAGCACGACTCCTTCTGTTGATGCTAGAGTTGGCACGCACTTGAGTAGTGTCATTTGACACGCTGCAGAAGTAGCGTGTTTTCAGCTTATCACCTTCAGTTTAGAGGTAGAGAGAGGTAGGGAGAGGTAGAGAGAGGTAGAGAGAGGTAGAGAGAGGTAGAGAGAGTTAGAGAAAAATGACAAGCAAGCATTTGCACATGTATGTATATGTAAAGCCGATTTGGGGAGGACCCAACCACTAGACATTATCGGGGGCCCTGCCATTTCTGTGGGCCGACCTGCTCCTGCCATGCACATGTACCTTTTTTAAAATAAGTTTGCTACAGAAAAAGAAATTGTTGTTGTGTATCGGCAAGACATCACTGTTGCCATAACAGGGAGCTGGTGGTGTGATCGATTTTATGCTTTGATTTGGTTCACGGGGAGTTCTGAGGCTTGAATTCCAGTAAAATCAATGTAATTTAATCGCAAATGAGATACTGGAGAAAGTTGGAAATATGCTAAAAGAGCATGGCTTTATTGTGTGTGTGTGTGTGTGTGTGTGTGTGTGTGTGTGTGTGTGTGTGTGTGTGTGTGTGTGTGTGTGTGTGTGTGTGTGTGTGTGTGTGTGTGTGTGTGTGTGTGTGTGTGTGTGTGTGTGTGTGTGTGTGTGTGTGTGTGTGTGTGTGTGTGTGTGTGTGTGTGTGTGTGTGTGTGTGTGTGTGTGTGTGTGTGTGTGTGTGTGTGTGTCGAAAGTGAGCAAGATACACTTCTGTACCATGTGCAATGCGTGTACTTGTTTCTCTGTTTGCCACTCCTGCTGAAGAGGTGTGTATGAACTGGTGTGCTGACATAAAAATCCCCTTGCTTCCTTTTTTTCCCCTCTCCTGAGTCGTCTGCTAGAGTGTAGATCAGAATTTTTGTGGTATTTGAGAAGAGAACGGCCCCATTTCTCTGCCACAGCATCCAAGCATAATTGGCATCTTCGACACATGCCTGGCAGAGGCTCATCTCAGGGCTAATTGCCTATTCGTGCAGCGAGGCTTTGGCACATATGAAAAAAATGTCAGGGTCCAGATTCACAGTTTGTTTGTGTGTTGTTGCCATATTTCCCATGTAAACACACAAATGGTAGAAAGTGTGTATTAATGTGGACACATACTGTATGTTTGTATTATACTTCTTAGTGATTAATGACTCTGTGTTATCTAAACCCTTATCTATTGTACTAACTATTGTAGTGTTATTACTAATACTTGTAGAACATGAACCAAGTCCTAATGATTTTAAAGTGCCTGACGCCTTTGTAGGTGCAACTTATGAGCAGTATCATAACATTCTGCATTCCCATGCACCGTCAAAGTGACTTTCTTCACACAAATGTAGCTGTGGAAATGTCAGAGGAGGCAGTGTTGATAACTTTGAACATATTCAATTTTTAATGAAACTTGAAAGCTAGGGATGACTATCCCTCCTGCAGCAATAATGAATTCTCTCCCACCGCTCAGTTTCAAAAAAAAAAAAAAAAAAAAAATAGTAATGCTTATGCAACCTTTGCCTTAGCCCTGCGTGGCTGCAACGTTTCTGCCTATGTTTAAGTCAGGCTGAAATCATGTCCTGCTGTGCAGGGGAAGCTTCAGGTAGTGTGTGTGTGATTGAAAATGGAGCTGATGTCATTGCATGAAATAGTGATATATACAGCTTCATAGTAAAAACGCCTTATGTTGCTCTGTGTTATCAGTGCAAACTGTCACAGATGAGTTTACCCCCTTGGCCGTTAGCTTTCTTGATCAGGAAGACTGACCTTTTCTATAATTCAGCTGCTTGAGACTTTTCAATGCAACCAACCCTAATTAGTGCTAGCTAATTTAGCTGTAATTACCTCATACATCTCATCTCAGTATACACTTGCAAGAAGTAGCAAACATGTTCTTATTCAGGCACATTTATTATATCTATAGTATACAGCCGTTCTGCTAATGAGAAAACTGTCCAAACATGTTCAGGCTCTGTTATCAATTGTGTTTTGTTAGTTGTTTCATTCTAATAGATGATGTGTTTGAGCTGCAGAGGCATCTGTGTTCTCTTTAATGGTCCTTACTGTGTGTTTGAGTTGATGATGTTCGTAGCCAGTCACTAGTTTTGGACAATATGTACTGCACTTTGCTTGCTTTGCAACACAGTCACTGCAGAATTAGCCTCCATTTGTGTATGTGAGGGCGAGCTGAGAACTAATGACTGTGGCCTTGTTGCTCAGGTGGGAGGTTTCCATTATGCGCTTAGACTATTTTACAACTTTTAAAAAGTTTACTGCTAAGTGTTATAGTCTGTTGGTTGCCAAAAGGTGGCGTTATGGCCCTGTGAATGGTTTAGGGTGTGTCTTGTGCTTCTTCAACACAATACCGCTTTGTCTTGCTTGTCTAATTTCTTCCACTTTTCCTGAATAGTACCCTCTCATTCGGGCATTTGAATGTTAAAAGACTACTTGTGTGAAATGAGCAGTTTCAGTTGAGCAGCCTTCGCCTTCTGTTCAGGTCTCTAGTCAGCCACCATGTTGAAATATCATCCCTGCCCCAAACCTGGTCTGCTGCATACTAGCAGATATGAACACCTCTTCATTGCTGGGAATAAACTCATGCCTGTTGTGAAACATCTGCCGAGTGTGTGGATGTGTTGGTCTGTGTTTAGTTACACAATAATAGAGATGGAGGGTAGCTAGCACACTGTGAGTGGGAGAAATATGCCTGGTTACATCTACTGGATGAGTGTTTATCCTTTTGTCGTTATAATAAGCGGCACATTCATTTCCAGCTCATGTATTCGTAGTAAGATTTGAAGCATTTGAGCTTCATTTACTCTTGACATTGAAATTAATTGTTTTTCATGTAATTGTTACAGCCCACCAGTTCTAGAAATGTTCTTTCTGTAAAGGCTCATTTACAGTATGCTCAGGCTGGAAGAGAGGGGGGAATGAAATGTGTGTGCGGTGAGGACCCCACATTCTGCCACAAATTATTGGAATCACAGACTCAATTTTAAACTCTTAAGCCTCAAGTTGCATTGTTTTACGTTGTGTCATTGATGCTACTAAAATTCCTTTTTATTTATTTTTATTAATTTATTTTATGTAAATCACTTTGAATTACCATGTTGTTGAAATGTGCTATACAAATAAACTTGCCTTGCTTTGCCTCATTGTTGGATACAGATACGGATGGAGCCTTCTGTCCTTACTCTGAGTTCATTCTGTCCATATTTGTGTATGTTTTCTGAAAGCTTACACATACTGGCAAAATGGAGCAGTACCACAGCAAATCGTAGGGTCAGTGTAGCCTATAGTTCAAGCGAGACACTACCATAGGAAACAACAAAGACATTTTTTTTAAATTGCAGAATGTAAGAGTTGCGTAATTAAAAGATAAGGGTGTTACAATACCAGAATTTTAAACTTCAGTATAATAATAAAGTATTACAATGTTATTATGTCTTCCTTGTTGTTTCTTCTGTGCTACCTTGGGTTGAAAATCCCATTGTACATCTGCTTTTTTTTTTTATAGCTCGGTACTTATGAAACTATATGAATGTGGATGTCCTAACATTTTGAAACACGTGGTGTTGAAAAGTATCAATACTTTTGACAACCTTAGTTATTGAAATGTTTTCTTTATCTATGATGTATGAAATGGCCTGACAGACCATTGCTGTCGGCAATACTGCCTCCTCTTTTGTCTCTTTCTTAAGAGGTAAATTATTATGACCCTCTCCACCGTTGCCATGTCTGTTTTTGGACGTAGAGATGTAGTATTTACCAGGCAGGGCATTACACTCTTGAGTTGCAATATTATACTACAGACACCTGACAATCCTCTCACTTTATAGAAAGGTATTGAATAAGAGTCATTGGCAGGTAATCACCATAGCTCTCCCACCAATCTTTAAGATGTTGTTTTAATGGTCCTTCAGTTTGGGTGGTGCTACTATTCAATTTCCATTGAGCCCCGGTGATCTTCACCTTTTTCCTTCTCCGCTAAAAGCAGCGGTTGACAACACATAATAGCGGGGGTCATAATGATCTCATGACCTTGCTGAATACTGTGCTTGATGCCATAAGCACCATGTGTTCTTAGATAATTACAACTTCACCTCAGATGTGAAAGAAGTGTCAAATTGGTAAAAGGTACAAAGGAGAGGAGAGAACATTAGAAAGCACAATAGGAACAGAGGCATCTCTAAAAGGAAAGTAATGCTATTGAGAAAGACATTGAATGAAATGAGACTGAGACAGGGAGATGGTCTTTTAAGAGGCTTTGGCTATATTGCACTTTAGATACAGACATCAGCGATTGTTATTCTAGCTCCATCCTTGATAGCAAGATTGCACTGCCCAAACCGTTTTTCTGGGTTGACACTTGGGAAGCACATCAAAATGTCTTTTCACTTTCTTTTTTTTATGTTCTGTTTCTCACCCCCCCCTTTTTCTCTTTGTCTCGCTCTGTAGGTTTCTAAAAAGGTCGCTGACCTCATTCTGGAGAAACAGCCTGCTTATGTCAAGGTAAGCTTCCAGTGTCAAATCACGACCACATTAAACAGTCATTTCTGTCTTTTCTTGGCCATTCAGATTAAGAAAAAAAAAGGGATTTTGACATCAAGGTGTAAGTAGATGTGTTCCTGTATCAGCAACAACATATGGTAGACTTTCTGTAACCATGGCATTTGGATCTCTCTCTCTCTCTCTATCCATGGAAAATTATGTAAGGAAAGGGGGCAATGATCTATTTTTATACTCAACGTAGTCAGGTTGTGAGTTAAAACTAAGTCCATAAAATCCCTTCTTTGATCACCGAGTGAAGTTTCAATGAACTGAAATGGACCAGTGACATCCTCACATGTGTGTGAGGATGTCTTTATATAAAGTAAGAATGTGATCTAATTCGGTTTATAAATGATCATTTGAGCAACAGCAACACTGACCTTCAAAAAACATGAACTAGTAGTATTTCGAACCAACTGCCACATAGAAAAGAAGAGCCATGATGAGCTTTGATGTCAACGCTTGTTAGTAAATGGAACAGTAGACAGACATGAGTGCAGCAGCAGAAGCCACACTACATTGTATGTGATTTATAGCTGCATCAAGTGGGCTTCCAAATAAAAGTATTTTTGCAGGAGAACAAATATGAATGCCTAAATGGGTTTATATGTGTGTGTTGGATTAATTAAAAGAGTTGGTCTTTTGATGTATTTGATTTAGCACTCAAACTTGACTAGCCCCATCAGATATATCAATTTTGAAGTTTGGGTCGTCAAATCTCTGTTTAGTCAGTGATGCTATGATCCCAGCAAGACACATCTAACATCTGACAGTGTTAACAAGTTTTGTGTGTAGTGAAATTGCAGTGGAATTACCATCGTTGTTAAGCCTCCTGAAGGTCAGTCTATGAATAGCAAATTGATCATTATTTTCTGTGACCTTCCCTGTGACTCTGCAGAGTCAAAATGACAGCAGGCCTTATTAGTAGACATTGCCAGGGATTTCAGGGCCATTTCCATTGACCCATTCCAGCCATTGTTCACTTAGTTTACAAATGCCCTGTGGAGTTCAGAGGGCACATCAGTTTCTACATCCATGTCACAATGAAAATAAATAAGGAGTTTCCCTTCATCATTTCCTAGCATTTAGTGATGCCAAAAGTAACATTGGCTGGCTTGCTGCTTCTCTCTTGATTTGCATACTTGTTTAGTATAATACTGTATAGTATAATATGCTTTACTCTGCTTTACTCTGCATCTTTGAGGCCCTCACTGTTCTGTTATCAGTTTCTCCACCATTTTTTGTTGTCTCCTCTGTGTGCTATTTTTCATTCACAGAAACACATACTGCTGTAGAAACAAAGCCACAGGGCAGAATGCCACTTCTCCTCAATTCTTACGCGCCGTGTATAACACAAATTGGTGAATACATAAATTGTGCAACACATACACTCACGCCTCAGCGCCTGAAAATCTTTGATGTGAGTCATTGCTATGTAGTGACTAACCTTTCTTCTGTTGGGGCCTGTGTCTGATCACTGTTGCTGCTCTCAAGCTACACATGCACTTCAAAGGGTCAAAAGTGTGATCGGACTCACTCAAGTAGAAGGTTACATGGAGGCCGGAGACATTATCACTGACTCAGTTACAGTCGGTCTTTTTTGTCATTCATATACTTCTACTTTTGAAATTGGTATTCTTAAATTGCTGGATCAATAAAACAGGGAGTGTGACAAATTTAATATAACTGCGCTCTCTTATGTGTCCAGCTACAAAAGAGACAGGTTATAATTGACCAACTGCATGACCCTGAGACCTGTCAGGAAAGAAGATTGACTTCTGGGAGTCCAAGTTGTAATGAATTTGCACCAGGTAGCCCTGACAAGGTCACTCAACACCATTGGAAAGAGACTTGGACTGGTATTAAATTATTTTCCACTTGAAGCACTTATCCATCACAGTTACTGCTAGTACCTTTATTTGTCTTCCCCAGTTGCCTCCTTTTTTCTTTTTTTCAAGCCTTTATTAGATAGGACAGACAGGAAATGGGGTGAGAGAGAGAGAGAGAGAGAGAGAGAGAGAGAGAGAGAGAGAGAGAGAGAGAGAGAGAGAGAGAGAGAGAGAGAGAGAGAGAGAGAGAGAGAGAGAGAGAGAGAGAGAGAGAGAGAGAGAGAGAGAGAGAGAGAGAGAGAGAGAGAGAGAGAGAGAGAGAGAGTGAGAGAGAGAGAGAGAGAGAGAGAGAGAGAGAGGAGAGAGAGAGAGAGAGAGAGAGAGAGAGAGAGAGAGAGGAGAGAGAGAGAGAGAGAGAGAGGAGATGGAGAGAGAGAGAGAGAGAGAGAGAGAGAGAGGAGAGAGAGAGAGAGAGAGAGAGAGAGAGAGAGAGAGAGAGAGAGAGAGGAGAGAGAGAGAGAGAGAGGAGAGAGAGAGAGAGAGAGATAGATAGATAGATAGATAGATAGATAGATAGATAGATAGATAGATAGATAGATAGATAGATAGATAGATAGATAGATAGAAGATAGATAGATAGATAGATAGATAGATAGATAGATAGATAGATAGATAGATAGATAGATAGATAGATAGATAGATCAAAGGGTTGCTGGTCGGACCAACGCCCGCTGCCTCGAGGACCTTCAGTCTGTGTCTCGTCCAAAAATTTGCACTTGAACACATGTCAAAGACTACATCGAACGGTAAACTTGCATGTACGTTCTTAGCCTGCATGAGAAGAACTACGTCTCGATACCAGCAGGCGATGTATTTGTCATGAAAGGAAGCCTGCAGGATGTATTCATGACTCTGGTTAGCACATTATCAACACAACCCGATGTTGAAGAACAAATTTTATTTATTGTGGGGGAGCAAACAATAACTATGCTATTCTGAACTGTGCTCAATGGCTAAAAAAACATAATCTTACCTGGAAGTTTGTTTTCGATCTCACAGCCTCTTGTCTTTAGCCGTTTGTTTACTTTCCTCACTTTCACGTTTCTCTTTTTGTGCACTCATTCGCTTAAGCTGAACTGCCAATCGGAGTGATTTGTATCAATGACGGGCTCTGCCACCGATTCAACAATCTGAATTGTCTGGAAAAAATGCCTGCAACAGGCCGACTTATGCCAAGGGTGTGGGTCACATCACAAAAACTAGGGCAATGGAGGCTCACTGACAGCCCGATATTGGCTGACGGCCTGATGTGTCAAGGCCCTTTAAGGCTGTTTTTAATCGGGAGAGTAGAAATTGACAGGAGACGGGTTTGTTAATATGTGTGGAGGTGTTCGAGAATGGTCTCTATGTACAAAAAATTTAAACTCCAGCTGTGACTCCCAAATAGCAGCATCATTAATGTATAGGCAGTTTGGGTAACAAGGAGCCAGTGCATAGTGGATGTACCCGAGGGTCACAGGGAGAGGACCTCTTATGAATACATACATAAAGAAGTGTGGAAGGAAATCTCCCTTGTGACTAAACATCTCCTCCTTTTTGACCTTCACTTCCCACACCGGTGCCTGTGTCTGTGTACGTTGTAGGAGTTGGGTTGTATAGTTTCATTGTGGTTGAGTAGACGCACATTTCCTGTATGTGTACAGTACGTATAGATCTAGCTGCATTTGTGTGTTAGATAGTGGAATTCAGGCTTTCTTTACTTGTTTTAATCTCATCCCAGTCATGCACACCAACTGTTTAACCTCTTTACCGCTTTCTGTATTTCCCGTTACACAATCTGAGCTGATTTAGCTCTTTTGTTTGTCAGGTTAGGTGTAGCTCACAAAGAGGATAGATGGCTGGAGTAACAACAAATTGGAGCCTCAGGCGAAATACTGAGCACTGTGTGTGTGTGTGTGTGTGTGTGTGTGTGTGTGTGTGTGTGTGTGTGTGTGTGTGTGTGTGTGTGTGTGTGTGTGTGGTGTGTGTGTGTGTGTGTGTGTGTGTGTGTGTGTGTGTGTGTGTGTGTGTGTGTGTGTGTGTGTGTGTGTGTGTGTGTGTGTGCGCGCGCGCTCAAGCTGTTCTAGTCTTGTCCTGCGTGTATATGTGCACATAGCTGAATGCATGAATGCTTCTACATTACATCACGGTCTGAGTGTTTGCACAACTGCTGTGCACAGTACTACCTGTGTGATGATACTGTCATAACAAGGGGTAGAGTGAGAGCCAGACTGTGTTTGTGTTCGTCTGGTGAAGCGAAGTAATAGCTCCTTTTGGACACAGTGAAAGAAATGGCTCTGTGATTGCCCAGATTTGGTCCTGAGTGCACTTTTTTTGCAACTACACTGATAATAGTTGAACGCTTAACTGAATTAAACCAACCAGTACTATGCATTGACATGCAAACCATTGATTCATTTTACTCAGACTTTCCATCACTTTCCTGATATGAGTGAAGACAAGATTCTGGGATTTTGGGATGTCTATATAGCTTGATCCCCTTCGCTGTGAACTTTTGAATGAATTTCATAGATCATCATAGAGTGTTACAGTTGCAGTGTGGGTGCTAAAGACATGGCTGCACTGCCCACATCAATGTGTGTGTGTAAAAGTGTAATAAGCTGTGTCGTAATTTTTTAATTATTTAAAAAAAAAAAAACTGAAAACTACAAGAATTAGAAGGCACAGACCTCCGCCAAGGCATACTCTGTCTTCCAATGTTAGTGCAATGTGAATTTTCCCTATCTCGCAAAAGTGAATGATAATCTCTGCTCCATGATTTGGAAATTCAATTGGTTCTTCCTTGGCCTGTGCTTCGCTCTTCCAGGTTTTCTGAAAATTGGGCCAGTAGTATTTCAGTAATCCTACTGACAATCACATAAACAAAACGTGTGTTAATTTGTAAACTTTAGAGGTGCTACTAGGTGGATTTTACTGAATGTTACCTTTAGACATAGCTAGGCTAACTGTTTCCTTGTTTCCAATCTATGCTAAACTATGCTAAGCTAACAAGCTGCTGGCTGTATCTTCTCGTACAGATATAAGAGGGTTATCGATCTTCTCATTTAACTCGTGGCAAGAAAGCAAATTAGTGTATTTCCAAAAATGTTGTAAATACTTTATTAATTCTTTTTAATAAATGAATTAAAGCTAACTACTAAAGCTAAAATATTCATATTATAGCTTTCTTAGACATTTTCATTCAACCAATTAGTAATGTTAACAGTTAACTTGTCCAACAGTCCGAATTTTTTAGGCCCTTAGCAGAAAAATAGTCGCATGGTGCATGTCTCTTCGGAGAAAACCCTGGTTATTGAATCAACCCTTTGAAATGTTTCCGAGGACTTGTCAAGATCTTAATCAACACTCGAGATCATGAGGTCAGATTGGTTTGAATGGGAGAATTGATTCGGTACCCAAAGCTCAAGTGTCACTTCATGCTGTTGTTGTTGTATTTTTATTACCGTTGAAAATCAATGTCCTCAGACTATATTCTGTTGGTGAAAGGTTGTTTTATGTCTGACAGTATTATGAGGACATTTTTGTGATCACTGGACCTTTTTTTTGTGGTGGGGTGATGCAGCGTTAAAAAAATATCAAAAAAACAAGCATCTCCCACCTCAGGCATGACATCTGGCAGATCAAGAGGATATAAACCAATAGATGAAAAGTTGAAAATATAATAGCCCTTGGTCCTACTTTTGGCTCAGAGAGTGCTTGTTCTCTACAGAGGTTGCTGAAGTGGGATAACAACTGAACTCTCAGGGCAGAGCGCTCATTGAGCCTTTTCTAAATGTCAAACCTCTCCCATTTCCTGCATGTTTTTGAAAGTTGTTCTCTTTACGTTTTGGCACTGATGATGCATGCCTCACCATAACAACATCATCTACTGTATAGTCTATCTTCATAAAAATGCTCACAGCAGGATGCATTTCACTAAAGAGTGCTCTCCTATATGTGTTTGTGTGTGAGCATTGCTGTTCCTGTCTGTGCAGTACTTAGTGAGGGAAGTGATTTGCTGGATAAATGGCATTATTACAGGCATATTTTACTGATGGCTCAGTAAATGAAGTTAGTCGAGCAATATCTTTGTGGCGAACAGATTTTTACAAGCCCTCAACTATAATAAGGCTATGGGGCTGTTTCGTGGCACTAGATAGACATTTCAATAGTTTAAGTGCCAAAAAGTATATAAATCCTTTGGATTTGAATCAGTAACTTTGAAATATTCCAGTGTTTATAGATAACTCTATTCTGCTTTGTCTTATTTACTGTAATATTAACTACTCATTTCTGCACTGTTCACAGGAACTGGAGCGAGTGACGGCCTTACAGTCCAACCTGCAGCTGGCAGCAGTCATTTGCACTAATGCAAGGAGGTAATAGTGTGCTATTACATACTGTCTATTCGCTAAATGAAATAGCTGCTGGCATAGCCCATTCAAACCACATCTGCATGTTAAGTGCTTTCCTCATAACCATGATAACATTCCCTCCCTTTATATATTCTCTGTTGTTGTGGATAAATTATCCCGGCTCAGACTATAAAGTTCCTCAAAACACAGTTTTCCTTTTTTCCATATAACGTAAAAATCATACACCTGAGGGATGAAAAGCACTTCTAATGAAAACCCTGGAGTCCAAGAAGTTCTGATGTGAAGAGATATTTAGTCAGAAATCGTCATGATTGCATGAAATAAATCAATCAGCCTTTCCTCGATCAAAGAGACTTAGTCAGAGACTAAGGTTTTAACTGTTGTGCACCTCATATTTATATGCGCTCGACTCCTCCATTTACCAACCATATTGCTTTGTTCAAGTGTCACGTGGTATCGTCTTGCCGTTTGTTTTATCAGCATTTTCTCATCCTTATCCGGACTCCTGGAGGGGTATGCACATATTATGCACGAGACCCTCCTCAAGCTCAGTATCCTTATAGGCACTCTTCGTCACTTTTAGACACTAAGAAACGTCCTGTGGGTGATGGCAGGGCTGATAGCAGCGTACGCCTGCTGTTCTCCTCTCACTCTTTCATAACCTTTCTACTTGAGGTTTTGAGGCGTGTTATTATGTTGTTAGGGGTGATAAGATAAGACATTTTGTTTTAGTGTTTGTAAAAGTTTGGGTGGTAATACTAAATATGCTTTTTTAAATAGGCTTCTTTTGCTACCATCTCTGCATTAACTGCAATAATTGCCGCAGCACCAAGAGCATATTTTCGTTAGTGTGTTTATTTTGTATAGATTACATAGTATAGATATATCAGTTACAGAACGTGCCGTACTTAATACTGAGTTCTGCTGGTGTATATTGTCTCCTAGTGTAGATCATCACAGTGTATTGAACTTTTAAATGCCGTCCAAGCATAATAGTATTAATCTGTATTGATGCTATTTTCTCCCTGTACTGTGATATCTTGTATAAAGGCAACTGAGCGTGTCGAAGGAGGGATTCACAGAAGCCAGCTTGGGCCTATTGGCCAATCAGAGGAGACGACAACTACTGACAGGCCTACTTAAGTCACTGAGGACCATCAAGACGCTGGTAAAATTTACACACATAGTTGACACACAGCATATTTTGTTCGAAACTGCATCTTACTATAGTATAAAAAGGAAAGTGGGCTTTGCCACAATGTTGTTCACTAGCAGCTGAAGTGTCCATAATCTATCTATCTATCTATCTATCTATCTATCTATCTATCTATCTATCTATCTATCTATCTATCTATCTATCTATCTATCTATCTATCTATCTATCTATCTATCTATCTATCTATCTATCTATCTATCTATCTATCTATCTATCTATCTATCTATCTATCTATCTATCTATCTATCTATCTATCTATCTATCTATCTATGCGTTGCATTTTTTAATTCAATGAAAGCTGGATGAAACTCTAGCTATCTAGAGCTATCTCTCTAAAAGCTATCCTTTGGATTAAATATGTAAAACATGACTACTTATGGTAATAAACACACCTTTCTATATATATGTGTATATATGTACTTACATTTCATATATATTTTTCTACCGTTATGGTTAACTTATATATATATATTTATATTTATGACCTGCAACATAATCTATTTAGACTGTTAGTCCTTAGGGAGGAGGGATTTTAAATCACCTTGGGAATATGACCTCCCTACTGCCAGACTCTCCCCTGAGCTCTGTTTGTTTGAAATACCGTTATAAGCACACTGCGTGACATGTCACGCTGGTGAAACAAATTGATGTAGTTGAAAAGAAACCCTTGCAACTGGTCTGCAACTTATTATTTATTTCACCAATGTGGTCGCAACTCTTAATATTGTGGCCTGTGACTGATCTTTCTGCTTCATTAATGTCTTCCTCTTGCCATTCTTCCCCTCACAGCAAAGAACAGATGTAAGACTCAGCGAGATGCTTGAGGTACTGTAATCCCATCTACGCACCCACACACATGCAGAAATGTGTTTCTAATTGACTTGAAAGGTCAAACACCAGTAGAGATTCAGTATTGAAAGCCAAACCCACACAAATGCGAGACGCTCCCACAAATGCGCATCTACTTTGAAGGTCAGCTTTAGCACATACAATGGATTTGACTACTGTACCACTGAGTGTAATCCTTGGTTATTGAGCACTGTATCTGCTGTAAAAAAAAGCATTTGCATAAAGATCAAACAAAACTGATGCACAAAAGAGGTCATGATCCAGGCTCTTGATATATATGGTTATACAATAATTTCACTATTCTGTTTTTCATACATTAAATTACCTCACTTCTCTTTTCCTTTAGGAGGAAGACTATCCAGGTGCAATCCAGCTCTGTCTGGAATGTCAAAAGGCTGCCAGCACCTTCAAACACTACAGCTGCATCAGGTACAGTATGAAATGATTGATAGAGTGATATTTAGTTGTATCGAAATGAGAGCACGCATGAACTTCATTTTCTATAGGTGGATGGAAAGTTTATTGATCCTAATAGATTAAAGCTGCTTTTACTTCTAAAGTAGTTGTTGGATTGAAAGGATTCCAGTTACAAGATAAATAGAGACAGGCAGGCAGTGGGCTTGTCATACCATACATAGGGTGAGACACATAAACAGAGACCGGGCAGACATGCAGCCGGTCAGAAGCATATGAGACACACAAGAACACCTGAGGAACAACTGTGAACCATTAGGGGTACACAATGATATTTTCAACGACTATTATAGTAAACCCTCTTCTCTCTCGCCTCTTATTTAGGATGAGCGTGGGATTTAAAAGTATAGAGGGTGTACTCGCATTGAATACCAGAGGGGCAATCTTCCCTGATTTTCTTTGTTCACCAGGGAAGATTGCCCATCAATTGGTGGGTGCCACAGTGCTCCTTTTTTAATGTATTGATTAAAGTCCCTCAACACTCCAACATGTGTTTTTCATGTTTATGACTAAAATGTCTGACATTGACTAAACTGATTCGTATCTAAGCAAAGTTTGTCAGTAGAGAGTTTTCTGTACATTTTTCTGAAATCTGAGTTTCAAAACGTACTGTAGCTGGTGCGTCACTAATTCATAAATCAGTCTAATATGTGAAACACAGCCACTGACAGTTAGAAGCTAACAAACAAAAGAAACTAATAATAGATGGTAACTACACTTACCATTCTGATACATCTGCTAGTTGCCTCAGCTGAGTCTGGCACTGACTGACCTGTTTCAGAACCATAACTTAGTTGCAAATCACTAACGTTGGCTCAATGGTCTTGCAGCCCGGACTCCGTGTCTGTCCATTCACACATGGGGCTCTGCTCCTCGCTGCCTCCTGTCTGAAGCCGGCTAAAACATGTAGGTCTAAGGCTGATTCTTTCCGATGTGTTGATTCACTTTGATGGTGACGATTGCGTGCTTGTCAGCCTCTGGTAGAAGCTAGAATGTAGTCACCGAAGAGTCTAGGACAAGCAGCAGTGGGCGAGTTGAGGCCCGATGCAGAATTTCCCAATGAGGGAGAAAGAGCAACACCAAGTCCAGTGTCAGACTTTGTTACGTCGGCATGGGATGGTGTTCCCATTGTCAATTTCACTGTTTTCACATGCACTGCACAGGTTGGTCTATTTATGGAGCGAGCACTGGCGTCACAAAACTCTGAGCTCCCTGTCAACAGAGCTCTATGTAAACACACAGTTCCTCCTGCAGATACAAACCCTTTAAATAACACTGAGCATCTGCTGCACCTCTACATTTAACCATTCCACCTGGCTGTGACAGTTGAGTTGGAATGACGAAATGACTGCTGGAAAATGGTGATCAACATTGTAATATTATGCACAGTGGATAGTTGTCATGTGGAACATTCTCCCCACTGTTCTTTTTCACTTGCAGCTGCTGTTTATCTATGTGGCTGTCACTTTTGTTTGGGTCATTAATTTACCATTCATGGCGTTCCATGTCCATGGTAATGCTCTCTGATTGTGCTGGCATTGGTTGTGCACAGAACACAGTCGGTCACCATTTTCCACCAATGATACTCATTGCAACCAGCATGTTAGCGAGGAAATAGGATCGTGATCATCATCATAAAAAGAAGCAATTGCATTCTTTATAACCGTCCGTAACTGTGCATTCACACGCAGCCTGGATGTGTAATCAAACATCTGTCTGTGTCAGCTGGGTAGAAATTTGATTGCCCGGTTCACCTTTGCTTTCCTTTACAATTTGCTAATACAGCTGTCTAATTTAGCAGTTTTTAACATTGGTGCATTCATCACATATCTGTCAAGCATTGCATCTTTGCCCTTAATTGCAAAAAGAACCCTGACTACGGCATTGCCCCTCTCTAAGCAGCTACTTGCTGGTCTGCTGCACTTTTATTTAACCTTGTAGCAATGCTTTTCCAAGCACAGCTGAATGCCCTACGCAAAGGCGTGGTCTCATGCCTGCCCTTTCTTTGTCCCTGTCCCCAGACCTGCAAAAGTCAATATTGTTTCCCCAAGAAGGCACTTAAGCCTCATTCTCTGCTCAGTCCATTTTCATTAGGCAGTCCATATGGGTAGCTGTTGGGGAGCTTAATCCACACGTCAGCACAGTGTTCATGAACTGAACTCTGAAAAGAGTAAAAGAGTAAATGGAAAAAGAAGTTCATTTTTGTACCCTACACCAGAAATGAATTAGGATGTATGCATACATGCAGGGCTCAAAGTTCTCAGGCAGCATGCCTGACTTCAGACAGAGCAGTTTTAAATTCATATAATACTTAAATATATAATCGGTAAGATTTTAATTTAGTTAATTGTCTTAATATATGAAAGAGTCAGTTAAAACAATAGTGATTGATCATATGACCCACTAATGAAAGCACTTGCCACTTTTCCGGGTATTTTAATCTTTGTGTCTGTGGCGACATTCCCTCTCTAAATGCATGTTAGTTAGGCTGTAAGCAGCTGTTGGCCTGCCCAGGTGGAGCTTATGCTGCGTTCACTTGTGCTCGGAAATTGTGAACTTCTAACTTCTGAGTTAGGCTGATGGATTCAAGAGGCTAACATATAGGGGATGGACTGGAAGTAGAGAGGTGAATGTTTGTCAACATGCATAGCGACCGAAAACACGTCAAGATGTTGGGCTCTAAAAGAACAGGCTCGCCTACAATTAAATCTCACCGCCAAAGAGGCAGCTAGAGACAACGTATCTCAAATCTTACTGATTACAGCTTTAATTCAATACATTGAACGCCTTTCATCCTAGACAACTTTTCAAGCTCACAAATCATCAGCCTTTTCTCTTCACGTGGTTAAGATCAGCAAGGCGGAAAACATAAAACCCTTTCACACAATTGAACTCCTAAAAAACAAGAGTTGTAAATCAAAATTATACAGTTATCTCTATTCTCTGCCACAAAAACACATCACTGGAATTTAATTTTAATTCACTTAATATTCCTTTTTAGTTGTACTTTTTATACCACGTGTCATACAAATTGTTGGTTATTCTGGGTGAAGCTCCTCCAGATCGCCACTTCAGCTCATTGCCATCTTAGTAATGAGGAGCTGGTTTGTTCAGGTGTTCTAATCTATTTGAAGGACAGGTGGTTCAGCTGCACGTTCAAGAGGAGCAAAGTGTAGGAAGAAGGGCAGAGTGCTGCTACGTTAATATCTATGTCAGACACAAACAATTTGGTGAAGGCTGCCCAACATGACACTGCGAGCACCGCAGCAGTTCACCGATTTATTCAGAGCCACGGCCTTCCACCTCCTCTATGTGGTTGAGGCATATTTTCTTTTGGAAGCTGCATGATTGCGTGCGAGTGTAGAGTTTTAAGAAGATCTCCGTGTGTATCAGCTGAAGTAGTGTGTCACTTGGATTTGTGTTTATATGCAGCACTTGAGAGATCTTGATGAAAGTCTCCCAGCACTTGCCACAACAACATGATCTTGATATTCAAAGTGTTTTACCTTGATCTCAATGACAAGGTATTTCAGATTTTCCCACTCTGACAAGTTTGGTTTTCAGACATATATATTCAGTATTCTAATTTATAGCCACCATCACATTTTTAGTTACATTTGTATGCTTGGGAGAAAGAAGATGCTACACATTTTTAGTTTTAGTTTTTTTTTGTGTGTCTCAGACTGCTGCCTACATGTGAATGGATGGAATTGGATGTTCATGTAAGCCACTGGACTGAATACTCACTAACAGAAAGACTAACAGCAGATTATTATATTTTTGGGCTAGCATATATTTAAAGAGATATTTTACCCATTTTAATCCAGGTCAGTGTTATGGCAATGTTGGAATCGAATGGTGTTTGGCCTGCCTCTTTAGCCTCTTTAGCGAAAGTCCCAGAGTAACGGAGCATAAGAGATGTGTCAAAATCCATAAAGTAACCCTTTTATAACCAGTGTCACACTCTGAATAAACCTTAAGGGTCGCTGCATATCTACAGTATGAAATCAGTGTAAATATCATTCATGAAGCAGACTCTTACTTTCCCATATCTCTGATGTGAAACTTTTCACATAAGAGATATGGGAATATAATAGATATGAAATTGCACCTCATGAGCAGGTCCACACAGAATCTGTTGCTGCAGAAGTACAAAAAAATTATACGAGTTAAATAATTTGTAAACAAATATCTACCTGAAGTATAAAAAAAACATCAACAGTCTGCTAAGTTCCACACTCATAAACGCATACGATGATTTAAACGTTCATAAAACATTAGAGATGTGACCTATGCATACTCTTGACTAGATATAAATTAGAGGTTAACTGATGGGGCTTATAATACATTATGGCAATATGCTATAGTTATTCATGCTGTATCATAACATATAGATATTGATGCATCAATAAAAATGCATGCTTAATCATAATGTTTCATTATTGATGGGAAGTGCAGTGTAATGCATTTTCATGCATTTAAAATAATCTATCCTGCATCATAGCATACTGAGTTTTTCCTAGTGCTCTTTCTACAACTTCTTTCTTGAAACTTCTTTTTCTTAACCTCCCTCTTTAACGTCCCCCTAACCTCCTCTGCTTTCTCACTTGCATAATTATGGTTGATGTAGTCCCTTTGGCTGTGTTACAAAATCTGAGCATCCTGCAGAACCACAGAAGCACAGACTCCACACAATTTAGCAAGTCAGCAGTGACTGAGGAGCCGGTTGCCTCAAGACCCTGTGGACACCTATTGCCAGCAATAATTGAAAACCGGGTTTAAAAAAATTGCCCTGATTTTAACCTAACTCTATTCAATCCTTCTGTTCCCTGCAAAGAACAGATTGTTAATTCGGTTTATCTCCTCAACCCATCTGTTATTTATGAATTATGCCTGGTCGTGTCTGTCAGCTAGATATGGAGCTAGATCCAGCTAGCTAAGCTTTGCAAAATGAGTGCAAGCAGGGAGAAACAGCGAGCCTGGCTCAACATTAACAATCTGTCTACCAGCATATCTAAAGCTCACTATTAAATGTTTTATATTGTTTTCTTAGTCCGTATGGATCTCCATGTAAATGTAAAGACAATTTGTGGTTTTACAGGGAGTTATGTTCTGAAGCTATTTCTTGGCTAGGCCAGTGAGCCAGTCATTAACTGACTTTTATCCAGATTCAATTTTCTCTCGATTTATCTATGGACATACACACCTGTCCTCAACATATTGGAGGTATGCATGGGCCTTCACTGTCAAATTTGGTTTACACAAACAAGATACAATGTGTATGAGCTTAGAGGTGGAATGTGTAGTTTCAAACTTTGGACAGACCCAGGCTAGCTGTTTCAAGTCTTTTTGTTGAACTAAGCTAATCACCTGCTGGCTCTATTTTTGCATTGACTGTGCAGACATGAAGGTGGTACTGTATCAATTTTCTCATCTAACTCTTAGCAATACAGTCGATAAGCAATTTACTCAACTTTTTCTTGCATTCTAGCTCCTTTGACTAGCCGGTAATATTAGGCCCTGTCGCTCCCTAGTTCTTAATATTTGTTGGATGTCTGCCAGGTTGTGATGGAGACTGCGTCTTGTTCTGGGAAACTGCAACAGTTATCTTACTCTCAGGTGTGTTGGCCCATGAACACTGGTCTTGTGGGATGATGTTTCTCTCATATGCTCTTCCATTATTGTTCAGTTTGTGGTTTAACCTCTGTTTCTCTCCCACACAGCAGTGTGGGCGTACAAAAGAAAGTTCTGCGATGCAAAGGGCATTTATCCTGTTGGCCTCTGCTCCTCTGTTGTATCTCCTTAGTGTGGCTGCCAAAGCTGAAAGCCTGTGTTTATTAATCTCCGGGGCCTTGCATATGGACATTCAAATGCATTTCTTTAGTAGCCATGGACCTGACATTGATCCCCTCAGTCCTCTGTAGTTGAGCCAGCTTATTTACTCTGTGTTTTTTCTTTATATTGGCTTCCAATTGTGGTTTTCACTGAGGATACTGACTATTTATTGTCTTACTGAGCTTGTAGCTGGTGTTCTTGTTGCTGTGGTGCATACAAACTTATTGGATTCGGTTACAGTGTAATAGCGAAGGTGTTAGCAGTCCCTTTGCAATGTCAAACTGTTTGAAATTCTCAAACATCTTTGGTAGTTTAGTTCAGACACAGTAAGTAGCTTCTTCTAATGTATCACTCTGATGTCAGCATTTTAATGTTAAGCTCATTTGTCCACTTTATTTGAGTCACCATCAGTCTCTTTACTTTGTGTGAACGTTTGTTAACTGTCATTTTCCAGTTGATATGGATTCCATTCTGTCACTCATCTATAATATTTCTCTTGCATAGGCAGATAAAAAAAAGGCTTACAGTGCAGGCATGCTCATTTTGTTACCTGTACGACACATGGCACTGCACCTGCAGCCTCCTCTCAGTTTCTCTGCTCCCTCCTCCTCACTTTCCTCCCTCGATACCCAACTGGAGCTAAGATGCTTAATTAGCAATTTGTTAAGGACACTCTCTCCCTTGGGCGCTGCAGTCTCACAAGGCACAACATAAGTGCGGGCTGACCTGAAAATAACCCCAAGCAAAGCAGGGACAAATGCAGGGACATGACGGAACAGAGGATGATTATGAATGGGCGCATTGCAGGGGGAGTCACAAGGGAATTGAATTGGTGTCTTGGGATGGGCAAAATAGTCGTGATCCTTTGTGCTACTTTGCAGTTTTTTGAGTTGAAAGCATTTCCCAGGATGAGGCAAAATCTGAGCACGCTCCAAGGTATCCGTGATCGTCTTGTACACAATCACACACACGCACACACACTTAATTACACCCTCTCAAATTATTAGTTGGAAATACATCCAGCTGTCAAACAGTATCCAAATGGGCTGACCCAAATGTAAAGAGATCAGGCAGGAGACAAACTAAAGAATAAACTGTTTATTTTCCCAAAAAACACAAATTCCAAACTAAAAGCACTGGTAAGAATACAGGCTGAAAACGAGGATCACGTGAAGCTTCCAACACATGAAAAAACGATGACGCATTGACAAGGAACAAAAAGAGAATCAGAAAAGACACAAATGGAGGGTGAAGGAATCTGAAATACAGGACACTGATGGGGGACACTTTGATTGAGGACAGTCAACACAAGGCACACTGACGAGGGAAGACATGCTACAGGAACATGGATACACAGAGGTATAAACGGGAAAAAGAAAGTTCTACTTAGATACAAACCAAATAGAACTGAGACAGTAAAAAGCACAAGGAATTGATAAACTACTGAAACACAGGTGTGGAGGAAAACAGACTTGACATGAGAGAACAGTCATTTTCAAAATAAAACAGGAAACAAACTAAAGCAAAATCTAAGAACATGACAGTTTTGCCCTGTTTGTATGAAGAAGGAGAATTGTGAGACACATGTCTGCAGCTTGTTGATAACGTGACTTTGTAAATTTGGCAATATGAATTAATTAATGATTGATACTTAATTGATGACAATTTTGTCACTGAATGTCTTTTTTTTATCATGTATGTGTTAAAAATACAAAATATTTGGTGGTTACAGGTGCAATGATTTGCTTGTGTGTTTTTTGTAATACAATAGGTAAAACAACAAACTAAGAATTGTAATGATTTAGCTCTGACTACAATAAAAAAAGATATGTTTCTGATATTTTATTTCCAAAACTATTGATATGTTAAGCCGACATTAACTAATTAATAGTTAGTCGATTCCATATTCTTCTTCAGAACTGAGGAACCTACACTCAACAATCTTTTTATTTTTTTCCTCCACAGCGAATTGAATTCCAAACTACAAGACACTCTGGAGCAAATAGAGGTATGTGCTTTCCTCCTTTATCTCTAATTCCGTTATTTGATAGCAATATCAGTTTAGCAGTGAATAAGAGTGCACTCTAACCTCATTAATTTTGCAGAAGGCCTCATCTGAATGAAGCAATTTATACTTCATTTTGACATTATGATAGTTTGCCTTTCTCATTCTGGGTCTGCCAAATATTGACACATTCAGAAAGTCATTATTGTTAGTGTGCACAGTAAATTATATGTATCTATTTCATCTCTAGCTGTGTCGTGATATTTGCGTGTGATAAATGGTATGCAAAGCAATTTACCGTGCACCGCTGCTGCTGCGCTTGAGTAGAATAATTACTTACAGGTTTTTGTCTGTACACGAAAAAAACAGCTGTGCATGTACACACACTTCCATAGTCACGTAGCAAGGTGCTCGTTTGTTTATCTGTCAGCACGAGTTTGTGAATAGACAAAGCAAAATCCTCTAAACTCATAAAAGTAAACACTTGGATGCACAGACACACACACATCAAGAGTATCCGACAGAGGCTAAGAGCAAAAAACGCTTATATAAATATACATATACTCCACACACACACACACACACACACCCACACACACACACACACACACACACACACACACACACACACACACACACACACACACACACCCACACACACACACCCCACTTTAAGTAGCATGCTCGCCATCACCAACCTTCCAGGCCCTTTTATAGAAAAGCAACCAGCCAGTCAACCGAGAAAAGCAATTTTTCTATGAATAAAAACACTATCTGCTCTCAGCATGATTAGGCTCAGTAGAAATGCAGAGGATGTGTTATCAGTGAGGTTTTGTTGCTGTTGTACAGGTACTATTGTTTGATGTACTTTTCAGTGGGCATCACATCGGGTTGATAGTGTTTTTACTAGGGCTTATGTCTGCTGGTCGGTACGGTATGTACAGTTGTTCGACCCAAAAATTTGGGTCAACTAAGATTTTCTTTGGTTGACTCCAGTCACCCTTTAGTTTTCACTAAAAGTTAGTCACGATAACCAAAAATACTACAGTATCACTTTATTTACTACTTTGAGCTTGTTTTCCTTCTGCATATACTGCATTTAAAGCATTGAGAAATGATCGAAAAACTATATATAACAATATAAGGAACTAAGCAAAGGTTTGTAAATGACCCCTCATAAAACACCATTGTTATACCAAAACGTATCATTTGAACAATTCACAGTGTCACCATGTTGTTTGGTTTGTCTTTCCTAAAGGTACTTTGGACTACAAATTCAGTTCAAATAATTACTGACTACCAGAAGTTACCTTCTCTCAAGTAGTTGCAGAACGTATGTCAGCAGTAATCATTGCATCATGTTAAGGTACAGCTTTAGACATTAGCCGTGAGAAAAATGCGCTGTTATGCAAGGCGTTTGATCAGTTACAGCCTGTGTCAGCGCTATCTCTGAGGTCGGCTTATTGTGTCAGGGTCGTTACTTCCTGCTAACCTTGATTCATTTTCTTACCTCTCTTTTTTTTTTATCTCTTCGTCAAAGACTTACACACACTCACATATGTACACTCACATCCACATCAAATTGCTTTTGGTCTTTTTTGGTAGCTATACATCTGCACATATAATTCTAAATCCCTGGTCTTAGCGTTGTTAATCCCTTTCTTTTCCTTTCCTTTGTCATCTTTCTATTTCTGGCTCCAGGAGCAGCTTGATGTCGCCTTGTCGAAGACTTGTAAGCACTTTGATGTTTCGCACTACACCAAGGTCCAGCTGGCTTACACGCTCCTGGGCAAGACACAGGTCAGTGGTTTGTCTAATGTACAGGGTCACAGGGAATGGTTAAACATGACTGGATGTGATGGTCTGATTGTTGTCCTCACTTACTGCATATATCCTTTTGTTTGACTCTGTTTTATTGGGGATTTGTTAGGGGGGATTGAATGTCAGCTGTTTTGAAAAGATTGTGTTCATCTTGGCTGTTCCACTTTCATTATTTCAGGGTTGTGTTCTTTCAGCCTGCAGCGTTGCTTTCTTTCTTTTGACCTTTTGCCACCATTTAGATTTGACCAGCATAAAAAACCCAGGCTGTTTAAAACATCATTGGAAACATGAGAATGTAATTTGTTTTAGTCAAGATTCTCTTTGTCATTATTATTCCTTCTTGCCTCAGTGGAGTGTTTTCACTCCAGTGAGTGAATTCAGGGTCTTCTCATTG
Organism: Echiichthys vipera; assembly: GCF_963691815.1. NCBI lineage: Eukaryota > Metazoa > Chordata > Actinopteri > Perciformes > Trachinidae > Echiichthys > Echiichthys vipera. Next base: position 14,587,848 of record NC_139838.1, on the reverse strand, counting down.
GTAGGAGAGAATATTTTAGGTCCACAGGACATGCATGTCATCCTTTGTGATAACGTTATGCTCTGCTTGCTGTCAGTCAACCAACTGACACCCACAGAAATCACCCACAAAAATGAACTTCTCCAAAATAATCTTTGGATAATTTAAAATAAGCGCTCGTAACATCAAAACAGCTGAGATGATATGGTCACGACATTTTTGTACTACCCCGAAAAAACCCTAAACACACTAACATCTGGCTTTTTTCTTTGGTAGGAATAGTTATAATTGTCACTTATTCCCGGGATAAATGACAGGTGTGACCAGTATGGGATGTTTGAGACTGATACTGATTTTGCAAGGGAAACCTTAACTGATGACTTATATAGTAAAATTTTGAGCTGTGATGATAATAAACCATTTTCTATGTTGATTGTGCACCAAATTTGCACTGATATGACTGAAGCAAAGGTAATCCTAAAGCTGCTTTCATGAACAAATAGCTTAATTAAAGGGTATTTAACGCATACATACATTATACATACAATTTAATACATTGTCAACCAATTCTATAAATGAACACCAAGAAAATGAAGATTAAATAAAAATAAAATAAATAGCTCAATAAAGATCATATTCAGTTTGAGTCATTTGCAGGCAATTTAAAAGAGAATACATGAATATGCAGATATTCATAATATAAATAGCTATGTAGTCAGTCACTGGTATTTATCGGCTCCAGCTCCAATCTGCAGTGATGGAAAAATGACACCTGAATGGACACAGTTTTCGCTGCTATCAGTCTGTGACTCTTCTCATCTCAGCCATAAATTCCATCTGTCTCTGTCCATGCAGCGCTCAAACAGTTGAAAGAAGACTTCGTAAGTAAGTCACTGATCTCCATAATGCTTTCTATTCTTTACTAACCGTGTTTGTCGAGCGTGCTCTTGATATTGAGCATGACAAAAGAGAGAAAAGAAAAAAACAAACAAAACAGATTATTCTTCTGGCAATGAGAAAGGAGTCTATTGCCTACTTGTATAGTGTTTTCCCGCGTATAAAAACCTGCATATATGCGCTAATTCTGGTGTAAAATGATTATATGTTGTGACATCGTTTGCAATTAGTTTGAGGCTGTAAAGATCTAAGAACAACAACAAAATACTGTACCGCCTCTGGAGAAATATAACAGACCGTAACCTAAAATGACACAGATATTATCTTTTATTACTGGGACTTTCTGCCTTATTCTCCTCCTTATTCTTCATATCCCATTCGAGCCCTCACTTTTTTTGGTCAAAAAGCACTGATCTCTAATGCTAGAGCCTCTCTCTTTTATAACCTGTGTACTCCATCATCATCTCACTTGACGCTGATGTCATTCTTCTGCTTCAACTTACATTTCTTCTTCCCTTCATATGCTTCCTGCTATGGTATAGAACGAGAACTCCCTACTCCTGTGCACAGGTGCTCTTGGGTATGGGCAATCCATCAAGGCTTGAGTTGTTAATTGTTGGAATTGAATTTACATTATCTTAGTCATCCTAGAAATAGCTATTACTTTCCTGCTCCAAGAGGTAGCAGCTGAAATGAGTAGCTATGTCGGGCTATGCATGGTCATTTTGGATGATGTTTATGAGAGTGCCATGTCTAAAAAATAACACCTTTTCAGTTTATAATGTATATCCACAAACGCTGTTCTGAACTTTATCCAGCATTTTGAGCCCTCGCACATTTTCTCTGAGCCTACATGTGATGCTAATTAAAGCCTGTGAGGGTTCAGTGCTCACGGATAATGGTGGGTGTTGGAGCTGGGGCAGATTGTACTCGATTGATGTAAATGGATGGAGATACCTGCCACTCTATAAATTGAGTTATATTGAGTGAAATTATGTTCTGCAACCATGGTGTTTTACTCTACAGTTTTAACATGTTATAGCAGTGTGAATTCTGTGAATTAATGGCACAGACATTCAAAAAATAAAGGTATATCACCTTCTCCACATTCTAATTGGAAGTACTAATGTGAGTCGTTACAAGGATTTTTCATTCAAATAAGCTGTATGCCTCTTGACATTACCAGACATCCTTGAGGTGGAGAGATGTCCGTGCTTGTGGAGAATGAATAGTGTTTTTGTCATTGCTGCGATAATGTGTATTTTCAGACTCAAAAGTTAAGTTGTTGTTCTTGACTGCCTCTTGCCACTGGCCCTAAGGGCTTGTTGTTGTTTTCATCCTTCCTCCTCCTTTTTTCTTTATCTTGGACTGAATCGGTTTGTCACACCCTCTCTGCATATGAGTTTCTCACATTCAGCTATGATATAAATCTAAACACATACACACACGCACAAATGTACACTTTTAAGAGGACGGCGCAATACATGAATGAACTGTCACCCATGAGGTAATCAGCATCACATGACTTTTGACCAACTGTAGCATCCCATCTCAGACAATTTGCATGTTCTTTTCTCTTGGCTCTCATGCCCATCACCTAGCAACAACAGCCTAACCAACTCGACACCCGGTTTGCTTTTCCAACATTTTTCTGAATTAAACATCTGCTTGTGTGGTATAAGGAGCTGCACAAGAATGAGTTTGTTTCTTGTCTGCAATCCATACTTTGTACAGCCAGCAATTTTTATGGTGTTTTTTGGACAGAGGAAGTGAAACACCCTCAGATTTTTTTTAAACACTTTTTTGGCAGTAGGCAGTCAGAATAGATGTGGGCAACATTTTGTGTCTGTGAGCTAGCGGTTAGACAATCTAACCATTACCTAGGGTATAGCTCAACTCTCTGCCCACGTCTCCTGCAACTTTGTTGTCCTCAATTCACTAGGGTCCTGTAGTGGGACTGTGGGGGGAGCTGCAAAAAAAGAAAATGTTGGTAAATGTAAATTTGCCTTTGAAATTCAAGACTGTTATCACTTATTGTCTGATCCAGGGATCCAGGGAAGTGAAGAAGAAGAGTTCAGTTGTAACATTCACATATCCAGCATCCTCGGTCAGAAACCCACACTGTGAAATGCACTTACTGTAGCTGAGGTCTTAAATTAGTTTCCAAATAGGCTTATTTAAGTGCTTGCTTTGACATAACCACCGGATTATAAAGTATCTGTAACCTGCTGCTGACGACACGCTCGGCTCCCTGAAGCCTCGTTCCCGCTGCTGCCAGGCAGTCCTTATGGTTTAGTAAAAGTGTTACGTATTTATATTATCGTGTCGGGTGTCCCAATTGCACCAAAATTGACACAACATGTCCTTGGGTCCCCAGCAATACATCTGCCAAGTAGGTCGGATGAACGGTTGAGATATGAGATATGTCTCCAATTATATTAGCAGGGCTAAAGCTCTTAGGTGCCATGCCTGTATTAAGGCATAGAGCAGTTGTAAAATCAATACTTTATTCAATACAATGTATACATTTCAGCCTCACAAATTAGTTATTGCTTTAACCCCCTGTAGTAATAGGATGAATGAAGCAATGAATAAACCCATTAATAAGATCCATCCATACGTTTTTTTTTAAAGCTGCTCTAATTAATATTTTTATATTAACAAAGGATCAAATGATTACCCACAGAAAATTACCACCCGACTCTGCAGAGCCCCTCAGCTCTACAAAGCATTTGAGTATCTATTAACTACAAATGTATTGTTTTGTTTACTTTCATTGTTCTCATCAGGATCACGGCTCAGGACATACACATCCAGTACTTGTCGCTAACATGATGGTTCTGATATTCAGTTTTTCTATTTGTTCCTCACTGTTTTTCCTTCATCACTGACACTTTTCAAAGCAAACTGAAATGGTTTCAGAGAATGAAAACTAGAGGCAAAATTGCCATTTTTTCCACACATTTTCCTTAATGCCATATTGTGTAGCTAACATGTCTGCAAATAATTCAAAATGTCAAGTATACAGCCTATTTCTTGAAGAAGTTTGATTTGCAATTTCTCGACTGCCTTTTCACAGATCCACACTGGCACATGACTGACACCTTGACATAAGTGTAATTATAACTGTGTCTTTGGCTCTCTGCAGACCGCTATGGACCAGCTGCACATGCACTTCACCCAGGCCATCCACAACACGGTGTTCCAAGTGGTGCTGGGATATGTGGAGCTGTGCGCCGGCAACGCTGATACCAAATTCCAAAAGATGCAGTACAAAGACCTGTGCACGGTAAGAAGATGAGTGTGGGTAGGTAGGTTTTGTCCTCTTGTTAGATGTTAGTGTGAAGGCTAATCCATTCTATACTGGGTTAAGTGGAAACTTGCAATAGAACAAAAAACACCCAATGCAAAGTGCTGTTATAAAAGAATTATATGACATACTCACACAGCTGCATGCCTTTAGCTTTCTTATTAAGTTCTCTTTCTCTTAAGTGAAAAATGCTATGCTATTTCATTACAAGGGCATTCTACAGATCCCCCATAATAGAAGGAAATGCATTAGTAGAGGCAGAAGTGACTCAGAGAAAGGAAAGGAAAGTATATTGTAGCCCCTCACTATGAGATAATTAATCTTGCTCACAATGCAGAACCAATGCACTACAGCAGCACTTTTTGACTGGGCTCTCCATACTGGCCCAAACGCCTCAGTTCCCTCTCTGACTTTTTCCCCCTCCCTCAAGATCAAAATAAATCGCATTTGCAAGGCCAGCAAGCCATAACTTGGTCAATTCATCATTCATTTGCTGGGAGTGAGTCCCACTCCCTAGGACTTGTCTCAGTCTGACCTACAGTGTGGAGTGGTGAGAGTGGAATACTGTAGGTAAAGGTTATCTCTGCCTGATCGTGGGTACAATTTGTTTCTTTACAGTCCCTCCCGATGAGTCAGCTGTCAATGTTACTTTCCTCCCTGAGCCTCTAGCTCCATGTGTGGCCCTGCTGTTTGACTGCAAAGCTTTTACTAAGGTCATTGCCAGCTGTGCTCATATCAACAATGCCCTGCCCTTTACTTCTTACCTTTCTTGCTACCTCCTCTTTACTTCTCATCCCTTCTTCCACAGCTTCCTGCTTCTTTTTCTTTCTGTTTTGCATGTTAACCTACCCCAGTTGGTAAGTGGCACGGAAGGAGCAAAATTGAGTTTCTAAAGGCTGGGGGTTCTAGGTCAAGGCTTCTTTTGGTTGCACCTAGTTTAGATCCAGATTGCATCAAGCTGGCTGGCGGGTTGTTTTCAGTGTAGGAGCTGAATAGAATATTTAAATAGCAGATCTTCTATCACTTCAAACTGTGTTTGAGCAATTGTTTTGTCTCACCAGATATTTCATAAAATAGAATTAAAAATGTTTCAAAACATATGAATTTGCCTCTTTTACCAGAGAGTACAGAGTGGCTATAAATACCTCAAAAGAGTGACACGATGGATAAACTGTACTACAGGATTCTTGATAGTGGTTTATCAACAATCTTAAATTAATTTTGAAGGACAAGAAGACACAATTCCAGAGAAATTGTATGTTTTAGATTCTTTTTGATTTAAGTAGTGCTGGACTATATGGTCAGAGTCTTCAATTATGATATACTGTAGGTCATTTACGACATTTCATGATATAGCATGTTCTCTGGTAATTCAATAAATAGTCCACATGATAAAGCCTTTTTTTATACCGCTGTGTGAGTTTAATATGTAACAGATGAAACATGTTCTCCTTTTAAGAACTTAAGTGCAAAATATAAACTCAAAATATTTAGCATTTTATTTTCTGTTAATGTTTGTGTTTTGTAATTTAGATGACATAATCATATATCACGATATCTCGATCGATGATTTCATCACGATAAGATTCCATTGAAAGACGATAAATTATCATATCGAATTAGTCCTCAGCCCTAGCTTTAAGGCTGTTTTTAGGAAAATGACTGGAACACTCATACTTCAGATATCTTTCACACACCTTTGTTAAGTTGTATATAGTGTATTTTATATTCAGTTAAAAAAAACATTCCCTTAAGCTCAAGTGTACTTTTAACTGTCCATATCTTTCGGTTCTTGACTCTTTTTTAATTTGTTTTTACCCGTGCACTTCACTGTCATTAGTCACTGGAAATCTGTGTCACGGACCCCCTGAAATACTGTGTGCATGCAACTGTACAGTAGTTTCAGACCCGTCCTAATGCTCACTTGTGTTTGATAGATACCCTGTCAGTACGGCTTGTTGCCTGGATGATTCTACTCATACAGCAAATGTACACACATGTGCCGTACAAACATTCCTACCAACTTAAGATTGATGGGATATGTCCTCACACTCTCGGCTGTGTGATCATGATCGATAGGGCAGTACATCCACACACAGGCGCACACTCAAATGAAGAGATATGTGAACACAACGCACAGTTCATTCGAATCACTGACAGCATTTGCAGCCTGTCTGCAGTGACTTTTATGGGGAGATCAAGTGTTTTGTTTACTTTAACTCCTCTAGGTAGATTATTGTTTTCAAGGCACTTATTAAATGTCAGAAGGAGAGCTAACTGAAGTATGTGAAAATAAGTGTCTTTGTAGCTCATGTGGTGCCCATACTGGTCCGAGGTGATTTTGAAGAGCTGCTAAAAATCTGAAGATGAGTTTGTCTTTTTTGAGTATTTAAAATGACCTTCAGGTTCCCTCTGAGGTTGTTTGGGACTTTGCAGCATAAATGCATCCATTTCCTAGTTTTGAAGATCTCTCTGTTTAGAAAAAATAAGGACAAGGACAAGTTTCAACAAAATCATCAGAGGGTGTGGCTGGGGGGATCAGCCAGTGGGATTAACAAATACTATTAGTTTGCTCTTGAGCAAGGCATTGGACCCTCACCTGCGCCAGTGGAGCTGCTCACTACACAATGTGTTAATGTTGTGGAGCTGAATCAATAGAAACCTTAGTGTTTGTGAAAAGGGCAAACTTATGTGTCTGCTGTTCCCCGATAAACAAAGGTTAAAAATACAAGAGCCACATTAGACCTTCTGAACTTGCTTCTTAGTTATGCAACTTAAAATTCAAGGAAATGGAAACACTCAGAAAGGTCGGTTCTGATTGTGAAAGGGTCTTATTATCTTATTAATTTTACATCACCAGTCTCATTCCTTATCAATCCCCCTGTCTGACTTTTCTCCTGACGGAAAAAGGACAGTTCACTCTATGAATCTTTGGAGAGAATGAGATGACTGTAAAGGCTGTACTGTATATTCATATTGTATTTACCGCAGCAGTTACAGTACTGATATTCGTCCAGACAACTGGTGGTGTTCTAGACTTAAAAATATCTGAAAATAGGAATACTCTATTGTTTCTGATAATTTATCTGAACATGGAAGTCTCTGGAAGCTGCTAGTGCTAGTTTTTTCCCCCTCTGTGTTAAACAAAGCCATTAGCTCTACTGATAATAGAAAAATCACCCCGCTAATATCAAACAACTGCTCCGTAACTCATAAGGATCCCTCCCACTCTCTATTGTGCAGTGTCCCATTATGTAGATATCGGCTACCTTCATTGCAGTTTTATATCTGAAGGATGAACCATTTTGCGCGGCTGTTGAGGGGATGCAGGCCATGTTGCTTTTTCATGTTAAGCAGAGCCATGATCCAAGGCTGGCCTTTGGTGTTTAGTTAATCATGGTTTCTGATAGTTTCATCACAGAATTAAAGTAATCTACTGCCAAATATTGTGCATCTCCTTCATCCCAGCATTTGGATGGAAATGAGTCTCATGTTAGTTGCCATTACTCACCACGGTAGCGATAGACTTCTAAAGACTGCAGCTTTTAATCTTCTAAAGTGTTTTTTTTTTCCTTTTACCTGAGATTTTGATTTTGATTTTCAGGCCAAGACACCTCATCAGTTTGATTTTTTTTTTCTTCTGTTTAGTTGCTTGGATTATTCTTGTGTGTTTCTGGGGAATCTGTAGTTTGAATAGCAACAAAAATGTCTCCCACTGAATCCCAATGAGTCAGTGCCTTTGACAAAGTTGACATGTGCAATGAACCGTGTTGTTGCGCATGAAAAGTTCTTGTGATGAAGCATGATAAAGTGCAACATGAATCAGGGAGCAAATGACTGAAAACATGTCCCTGTGCGAAATTTCAATCTAATTCCCTAGTCTGGTTAAAGCACTTGACAACTGCAAGTAAATTGGTGATGATAAAAAGGATCAATGCCTTAAACTATTAATTGAATTATCAAAAGAATGTCCTAGTGTGAACCATCATTGTTTTTCTTAAAAAAATGATGGATGTTGGCTTCGACAATAATATCAGTAAGTAACAACTCAAGCAGACACAGCAATCCATTTTTTAAAAAAAGTTTTAAGGGTGAGCCACAGGGCTCTATATTGGATCGTGTATGTGTCTACTTTTATGTCAGTGATAACTGAATTTCACATTTAATTGCTGAGGTCTTTAGTAACTTACAGACTGATTTTATGTCATTTAGAATGCTACAGAAGATTGGAAACTTTAACCTTACAAAGACAAAAAATGTCCTGTTCATTAGAATAAACCAGTATGGATCAGATTTTTTTACAGAGTCATTCTAAGACTTTTTGAATACATAGGGACCTCGTGGTTCTATGCTTAACTGCACCAGGTTGTGTTAAAGAATGTGTTTTTATGAGAAAGAGAGATTCTTCTTTAGGAGTGTGTATTAAACTTTGTTTTTTGCACAGCAGGTCTACAGATTGCTGACTATGTGTTTAATCTCTTGCAGGTTGATCTGTTTATTTATTCTTTTTTGAAAGGAGGGGGGTGTAATTGTCTTTCCATAAAGCATGTGAATCAGCTAAATCAAGGTTACCTTCCCTTGCTTACGCATCTCTTTTGTAAAATATGTGTCATTTCTTTCATGTTCATTCCTCCGCACACCCACAGGAAATAAAAAAAAAAAACATTCAGCACTTTGTCTATTCAAAAACTCACTGACACAGCTTGACATGTATTATGTGCATAATGATAGGTAATTGTCTTCAGAAAAGCAAATTGCTAAAAATTGAAAATAGATGCCTAGCCTGCCTCAATCGAGCTCTCATCACTGTACTTGTATTGAAGGCTTTGTCCAGCAAGGTGGATGACAAAAGTTTTTTCTTTGTAACCCTTTGACGGGCAAACACTCTTGCAGCCTTACACTCACACTCAAACGCACATACACACACACACACACACACACACAGACACACACACACACACGCACGCACACACGCAGGCATGCATACACACACACACACACACACACACACACACACACACACACACACACACACACACACACACACTCACACACAGACTCAACAATACAGCAATTCTGTGTTGGTTCACTTCTCATCCCCTGAACATTCTTACCCGACACAGGCACACTCTCACACCTCTTACCACCACATTGTGTCACTTCACCTCAGTTGCCAGGCAACATACTGCTTTGATATGGTTGACTGGTAGAGAACCTGGGATATCAAATGTAAGCCTTGTTTTCTCCAAACTGGGGGGGCGCAAAATAAACATGACTTGCAATGCGTTCTAATTGCCCCTGTCTTACCTAATGGCTGGTTGATACTTTATTCAGGGTTTGCAGTGTTCGTGGCACAATCAGGGCTGAACTCATAAATGACAGCCAGTATTTGTGTGTAATTAATGTTGGAGGTCTGCTACTCTTTATACACACCTTACTGTATATCCTGCATAGTAGTTGCGCTGTTGCTATAGACTGCTTTACTAAATAAACAAAATAAATACTTAATTACAAATCACATCAATTGTGTGATTGGCTTAGTGTACTATTAACCACTATGAACAGTTTCCTGTGGTCGCAGAGGTCTAGTGGTTTATTGTTTTGTTATTGAAATGTTAATTTTGAGATAAGGTGCCACTGTTGTGGTTAAAAAACATCCTATTAATGTCCATTGCTGCAAAGGTATTAAAAGCACTTAAGTTTGAGTGCAGTAAAAAAATAAAAATAATAATAATTTAAATGTGGATTTATTACAATGGTTAGAGCAAGATTGACTATAGTCATTGGAGGGTTTGTAGGCTATGTTGTTTTAAAGTGCTTTTGGGTGCATTCAACAGCGAAATGTGTATGAAAGCATCATTTTACCTAATACCTAATATTATGTGCTTTGATGCAATATAGTAAATTTCAACTACTTAATTTTAATATTGCTTGCAATTTCACTTTTCCTAATTTTTTTATTTGAAGCGCTAGACTAATTGATTACCTGTTAAACTTTCATGTTCAGTGTTGTGATTTTAACACAATCTCTAACAGATGTGCTTGACAGTAGTGGAGGCTGTTGTGCAATTTCACTGCCTTGGGCAACAGCTCTGTCATTAACATCTTTCAATCTTTCATTACATGATTTCTTGCTGATGGCTTACAGTTGTGATTGTACCTCAGATGTCTTATTGAGAGCTGAGAGATTGGCCTGGTGAGTGGTGGTTTGTCAGTCAGGGACTCATGCCAGCGTAAAAAAACTTTGACATGTAATGCTCTTTTCTTTCTCAGCAATCATCATTGTGTGAGGTTTGTTTATATTTACAATGCTTTTGTGAAAGAAACCAGGGGTCTACAACCATTCATTATCATGGTTTAGACCAAGTAAAGTGCGGCTGCTGTCGACAGCACCGTTTCATCTGGCAGTGATTAATTTGTCTCTGGACATGTTGACAGGTCTCTATTGGCGAGTTATTCAGTAGAGCCTTGAGCTGTGTCAGTGGCTACTATTGTGCCAGCTGCACTTTTCTTTGGGCCAATTTTTTATTTAACACACACATTTTTCCAGGCAGTCTGGCCTCCTAAGAGGTGTTCAAGTGTTGGTTGTGTGCAGGAAAACCGGCACTGTGTATTATCCTTTGAGTAGCTTTTATTATACATGTTAACTGTTTTGTTTTAATTTCAACATCACTGTCAATTTTTTTTTATCCTGAAACGACATATTTCTCATCTCATCTCATCTTCATCCGCTTATCCGGGTTCGGGTTGCGGTGGCAGCAGCTTTAGCAGGGGACCCCAAACTTCCCTTTCCCGGGCCACATTAACCAGCTCTAACTGGGGGATCCCGAGGCGTTCCCAGGCCAGTGTGGAGATATAATCTCTCCACCTAGTCCTGGGTCTTCCCCGAGGCCTCCTCCCAGCTGGACGTGCCTGGAACACCTCCCTAGGGAGGCGCCCAGGGGGCATCCTTACTAGATGCCCGAACCACCTCAACTGGCTCCTTTCAACGCTAAGGAGCAGCGGCTCTACTCCGAGTTCCTCACGGATGGCTGAACTTCTCACCCTATCTCTAAGGGAGACTCCAGCCACCCTCCTGAGAAAACCCATTTCGGCCGCTTGTACTCGCGACCTCGTTCTTTCGGTCATGACCCAACTTTCATGACCATAGGTGACGGTAGGAACGAATATTGACCGGTAGATAGAGAGCTTTGCCTTCCGGCTCAGCTCTCTTTTCGTCACAACGGTGCGGTAGAGCGACTGCAACACCGCCCCCGCTGCTCCGATTCTCCGGCCAAACTCACGCTCCATCGTCCCCTCACTCGTGAACATGATCCCGAGGTACTTGAACTCCTTCACTTGGAGTAAGGACTCATTCCCTACCTGGAGTAAGCAATCCACCGGTTTCCTGCTAAGAGCCATGGCCTCAGATTTAGAGATGCTGATCCTCATCCCAGCCGTTTCACACTCGGCTGCGAACCGATCCAGTGAGTGCTGAAGGTCACTGACCGACGATGCCATCAGGACCACATCATCTGCGAAAAGCAGAGACGAGATCCTCAGCCCACCGAACTGCAACCCCTCCCCACCACGACTACGCCTTGAAATCCTGTCCATGAAAATCACAAACAGGATTGGTGACAAAGCGCACCCCTGGCGGAGGCCAACCCCCACCGGAAACGAATCCGACTTACTCCCGAGGATCCGGACACAGCTCTCACTTTGGGTGTACAGAGATTGGATGGCCCACAGAAGTGACCCCCTCACCCCATACTCCCGCAGCACCTCCCACAGTATCTCCCTAGGAACCCGGTCATATGCCTTCTCCAAATCCACAAAACACATGTAGACTGGATGAGCATACTCCCAGGCCCCCTCCAGGATCCTTGCGAGAATGAAGAGCTGGTCCGTTGTTCCACGTCCAGGACGGAATCCACATTGTTCCTCTTCAATCTGAGGTTCGACTATAGGACGAACCCTCCTTTCCAGCACCTTGGAGTAGACTTTACCAGGGAGGCTGAGTAGTGTGATACCCCTGTAATTGGCACACACCCTCTGGTCCCCCTTTTTAAAAAGAGGAACCACCACCCCGGTCTGCCACTCCCTTGGCACTGTCCCAGACTTCCACGCAATGTTGAAGAGGCGTGTCAACCAAGACAGCCCCTCCCAACCCAAAGTTTTCAGCATTTCTGGACGAATCTCATCAACCCCTGGGGCTTTGCCACTGTGGAGTTGTTTGACTACCTCAGTGACTTCCGCCAGGGATATTGACAATGATTCACCATCAGCCTCCAGCTCTGCCTCTACAAAAGAGGGCGTGTTAGTCAGATTAAGGAGTTCCTCAAAGTGCTCCTTCCACCGCCCGATTACCTCATCGGCTGAGGTCACCAGCGTCCCGTCTTTACTGTAAACAGCTTGGACGGTTCCCCGTTTCCCCCTCCTGAGATGTCGAATGGTTTTCCAGAAGCACCTTGGTGCCGCCCGAAAGTCCTTCTCCATGGCTTCTCCGAACTCCTCCCACACCCGCTGCTTTGCCTCTGACACAGCAGAGGCTGCAGCCCTTTTGGCCTGTCGGTACCTTGCAACTGCCTCCGGAGTCTTCTGGGATAGCATATTCCGGAAGGCCTCCTTCTTCAGTCGGACAGCTTCCCTGACCACCGGTGTCCACCACGGTGTTCGAGGGTTACCGCCCCTTGAGGCACCTAAGACCTTGAAGCCACAGCTCACCGCTGCAGCTTCAGCAATGGAAGCTTTGAACATTGCCCACTCCGGTTCAATGCCCCCAACCTCCACAGGGATGCCAGAAAAGCTCCGCCGGAGGTGTGAGTTGAAGATCTCTCGGACAGGGGCCTCCTCCAGACGTTCCCAGTTCACCCGCACTACTCGTTTGGGTTTACCTGGTCTGTCCAGAATCTTCCCCCATCCTCTGATCCAACTCATCACCAGATGGTGATCAGTTGACAGCTCTGCCCCCCTCTTCACCCGAGTGTCCAAAACATGCGGCCTCAGATCAAATGATACGATCACAAAATCGATCATCGACCTTTGGCCTAGGGTGCTCTGGTACCACGTACACTTATGAGCATCCTTATGTTCGAACATGGTGTTAGTTATAGATAATCCGTGACTAGCACAGAAGTCTAATAACTGACGACCACTCGGATTTAGATCAGGGAGGCCGTTCCTCCCAATCACGCCTCTCCAGGTGTCTCCATCATTGCCCACGTGGGCGTTGAAGTCTCCCAGCAGAACTATTGAGTCCCCTACTGGAGCCCCATGCAGGACTCCATTCAGGGTCTCCAAGAAGGCCGAATACTCTGAACTGCTGTTTGGTGCATATGCACAAACAACAGTCAGAGTTTTCCCCCCTACCACCCGCAGGCGTAAGGAGGCGACCCTCTCGTCCACCGGGGTAAACTCCAACACCGCGGCGCTCAGCCGGGGGTTTGTGAGTATCCCCACACCCGCCCGGCGCCTCACACCCTGGGCAACTCCAGAGAAGAATAGTGTCCAACCCCTATCCAGGAGAACGGTTCCAGAACCGAGACTGTGTGTGGAGGTAAGCCCCACCAGATCTAACTGGTAGCGCTCCACCTCCCGCACAAGCTCCGGCTCCTTCCCCGACAGAGAGGTGACATTCCACGTCCCAAGAGCCAGCTTTTGCTGCCCGTGTCTGGTCCGTCGAGGCCCCTCACCTTCACTGCCACCCGTGCAGTATTTCAACATTAGAATTATCTTAAAAGACATCATTACTTAAGTCATATTACTGGCATAATTATCGGTAATATATTCTCTTCATTTGTAACTTAATACTCTTACTGTTTGACACTGTGTCTCAAACTGTGCAGAAATGATAAAGTCATTTTATGAAAGCAATAAGTCACTTCAGGCCTTGGGCATATCACCTTTATATAACAGCGTATGCGTTACTTTTTGATACACAGAGAGTATTTGAACATCCACCTGCATAGACATATCATATACAGTACTGTGCTTGTTATACAGATTCTCTAACTTAGATATTATAGTGCTTTCACCGTGACAACCATACACTACATTATTGAATGAATAGCTCTGTGAGATCCTTTTGAAAAATAATTTGTGCATGTTATGTTGTCACGGTATGATATAACGTCAGCCATATTAGACACTCTCCTAATAACATTATTATTTTAATCAGCCTACATTAATTAGCTCTTACATAAGATGAAAGATTTGTTATGACACAGAAAATAGATGTTTTCCAACACAGTGTCCTTGAATGATGAGTATAAGCAGGCTTTAATTAGATATAACGTAGAGGATTTTTTTCTCTCGAGTCTCTTACTGAATCTTTTAATGTATTTTAATGTAGTCCAGCACTGTCTTTCATAGCTCTGAAACTATAATATTTTTTCTTTTAGGTAAATATAATCAAATAGAGGCATATGTCACACAAATACAAAATACGACACTGAAATTCCGATTCAAATTCAAATGTATTCATACTGTAGAAAAGAGCATCGTTGACCTTGTTTTCATCACTTCTCTCTTGGCAGCATATCACCCTGGACAGCTACATTCCCTGCCTGACGGATCTATGCAAGGCATTGTGGGAGGTGATGCTGAGCTACCACTGCACCATGCAGTGGCACGAGGAGCATGACAAACAGGAGACCTCACCCACTCCAGGTTAGACACTATACTTGTTTAACCCTATGTAACTTTTTATACATCTATTTGTATTCAGCAACACTACTCTTTTTTTTTTCTGACCTGCCAAAACACAACTTAAAGGGGCCCAGTTTACTGTCGCAGCATACAGATTCACAACTATAATAACCTCTAGAGAGAACACATGCCTTGTGCACCTTCTGCCATGCACATTATAATATTTGGTGCCTCAAACTTTCCTCCTTTCTTTCATTTTAAAACTCTCCTTGTCACCTGCTATTTTTTCATTTAGATTAACTCATAAATCACCAACAAAATCTGCTCCCTATAACCTGAGCCGAAGAGGTAACTCACAAATTCAGTTTACAAAGACTTGATAAAAATGGGGTCAACCTCCTCTGCAGTCTCAGGAGTGCCGCTCTTTCCTGGCTCCTTAGCTCCTTGATTTCAGTATACAGTAGGTTTATCAGCTTTATAGCTCACAGAAAGGAATGATTTAATTTTTGTGTATGAAGAGAGAAGGGAGTATTGAATGTGTGTGCAGCAGACAGTGTAGTGGTACGGGTACTGAAGCAGCATATCATTTTCAGCATTTACTAAGCTCCCTTTCAGTGTAGAGGTCATTGAATCAATTACTTTCTCTGTGGTGCAATAATGCATAATATGTATTTATTTAGCATTAGCAAATTTACATTGGTTCGACAACTTGTCCTAATGACATGAATAATAGTTACATGTACGCATTGTTGAATTTTTTATTCAATCCGCATTTAATCTATAGGAACCATTTGAGGATGTTGAGAGTTCAATTACAAAATAATAAAAACACACACACATGCACACACATGCACACACACACACACACACACGCACACATGCACACACACACACACACAAACACACACACACACACACACACACACACACAAGGGACTTTAAGCACTAGTTAATCACTTGAACAAGTCAAATAACGACTAAAGGACCAATTTAATAAGGAAGTGATATATCATGGCAAGTTGCCATCAAGGGCTTTATAAATAAATAGAAACCAATGCCTGTCACGTCTTACTGTTAGAGAATTTACATTGCAAAATAAATATGACCTAGCCATATGGTTTCAAGGATAAATGCACATATATGCACGTGGTGAAGCAGGAATGAAGCGTTTTTATCTTATGGAAATGTATCATGCATGACTTTGAGTTCGCTCTTTGTCCAAGCCAATATAAAAAGGCTGTATCAGTTCACAATGTTGCTGTTAAAACAGATCAATGTATGATGTTTTATACATGTTTTTATGTCATCCAAAGTGACATTATTGACTCTGCGATATAATTTAGGTCACCAAATTGTACTAGCAAGTTAGTTGTATATTTTAGGGAAATTTTGGGACGATAACAGTATAAAGTACACTGAGTCTCCACTGGAAGATCTGTAAAGCTGAACTCATGTTACGGCCCATTGAGAACAGCAAGATGACTGAACACCACATCTTTCCAAACCCAAAGCTTACGTCTGGATCAACAAGAAAAGTCTTGCTTGTGTCGCAGCTTCTTTTCATCCTGCCTTTAGTCAGCAAGATGTGAAAACATCAGCCTCAAAAAGCTCAGTTGTCAAGGCAATACATACTTTGCGGTTCAGCAGTAAGCTCCACAAGAAGTTGAATTTCTTACCAGTGTAAGAAAAGAAAATATACTGGATTTGGTTTATAGCCCTTTTCGCTCTATCACTGTTTCATATGATTTGTGTTGCCAAAGACTGTTGGATATTAGCTGCAAATACAGAATTGTCAAATTAGCTGCTGCCTTCCTACAGCATATGGAAAGATAGCTCATTTCCATTTCCTATACTATTTAGAATTCATTAGGCAAATGGGTGGACACCCAATGATGTCCTGAATGGCTGGTGACATGCTAAGTCCTCAGCATCCTTCATTGGATACGATCCTCCTCGAGAGGGAAAGGACATACACCACGTTCCATTTCATGAGACCCATCGATCAGCTCTCTATTTGATTGGCTGTCACCTCTGTCCTCCGTTTAAAGGTGTCCCCGACCCTGGCTTTGTCCTGGCTTTCACCTTTCTCTTGTTACCCTAACACGTGTGTGTGTGTGTGTAGGGTCCATCAGAGTAATGATTCACTGAACAGGCCATGTCTCATTTGTCGAAGGGTATGACCTCCATCTCACACAAGAGGCCGTCAGACTCACTGAAGATCACTCCTCTTTTGACACACACACACACACACACACACACACACACACACACACACACACACACACACACACACACACACACACACACACACACACACACACACACACACACACACACACACACACACACACACACACATACACACACACAGACATACACACACACACACCTCTCACCTCATTTAGATGCTCAAAAAGAACATCCCGTTGAATTTAAGCCTGGGGCCACTTGATATATTGAGCTGGTCAGTTTCAGTAATTAATCTTGCCACTTGATGAAAGGAAAGGTTGTTTCAGGAAGTAATATGGGCCAGGGTCGTATCTCTACCTGACAAAATAGATTTGCTGCCCTGTCATGTTTGATCAGCACTGATGGCCATCGGGCACAGGCGTGGCTCCATGTGTGTGAGAGCACTTGAGTGTGTGAAAGTAAATATAACCATGGCCGGTTTGTGCACATGCACAGAGAGCATGGGCATCATCAGGACCATGTAAGCTAATATTGAAATGTATAGCGGCTGACTGCTCTGCTATGATAAAGAAAATGATCCATTTTCAGCCGTCAGGGTGAGAGGTGGCCTTCACACCTCATTGATGTTCAGTAGTAACTGCCATTAAAACTAAACTGGGGAGCATGCTATGTGAAATCACTCATGGTTTGCTGACCTCTCTCAGTACATATTGCAATTTGTCTTTGTTTTTCTAGAGTGCCACATTTCATCTTCTCTTTTATTCATGCATACCTCGAATAAATCAGGGAGAAATCCCTTGAAACTACTGTACAGTTAATTAAATCAAATCAAATCAAACTTTATTTATAGAGCACATTATAAACGACCAACGGTCGACCAAAGTGCTGTACAGTTCAGTAAACAATACAATACAACGCAATTAGAAAAAAAAAATACACATAAAATATAGTGGACGAGTGTCATGCTCAGCCTGAATTAAAAACCATGGAGAACAGGTGGGTCTTCAATAAGGACTTAAAAACCTCTAGGGTCTGTTGATCTAATATGCCAGAGCAAGCTATTCCAGAGCCTAGGGGCAGCCGCCCCAAGGGCTCGGTCCCCTCTGGTTTTCTGTCTGGTCCTGGGAACTTCCAGCAGCCTTTGATCTGCCAACCTCAGCACTCTGGCTGGAGTGTGACAATGTAAAAGTTCAGTTAATTACAGCTGTGCCAGTCCATTTAAAGCTTTAAAAACAAATAACAAAAGTTTTAAATCAATCCTGAAGCGGATAGGAAGCCATTGTAGTGAGTTAACCATATGGTGCAGTGCTAAAGGGCAATAGAACCCAACTAGGGACATTTTTAAAAGAAATATCTAAGTGCAATAATTTTGACTGTTATTGCAATTGTGAAATATTAAAGAGAATTATCATTTCTGCATCATTGTCCTCATTTTTTTGAAAATATTAAAAAGATCATGGAATGAGTTTTTGTGAGCATCTGCACCAAAAAGGTTTTGTCGTTTCATATATATATTTTGCAGTTAACTAATTTTACACCTCTAATTTGAATATTGCAAAAGTCCATATTGCGATATCAATAAGATTGTCTAGCCCTTTACAAAACCGTATGCTAGTTTAGAGTTTTTTTTATATGAGAGATATTTTAGATCAAAGTTAGCTGTACTTTGCTTATTTTCATTATTTGACACGTGCAGCATGTGTGGGGAATATCATGCCATGTACTGACTTTTCAGTTGTTAAACTTTTACAAAAATATGCAAAGTCATGCCCAAGCTGCCTTTCTGTGAGTAACAGTTTGAAACCAGCAGGGAGTTAAGGCCCCTGTGGATCTTTGTCCTGTGAGTCACCAAGAACTCCGTTACCCACAATGCCACCAAAGGTCACACGCAGGTGACCACCAACAGACTGAAAAAGGATGGCTTTCCCTATAATTGACCTTTTCCTCCCTCTCTGTAATAACTGTTTTAATGACTATTATTAAATCTTTCTAAGTAGATAACCTGGGGAGGCTGTCAAACCCTCGCCAGTAGGAGTTAGACACCGGCAACAACCGCAGAGTAGGAGGAATTAATGGGCATATAGTCGTTTGAAAGACTGTTGGAAAAGGGGAGAAAAAAAGAATACTTTCTTATAGGGATTAAATACATCAATATATACTGTACCTTTTTACCGTACGTCCTTATGGCAGACTACATTTTGCAAGCTCACTTGGTGCTGTGAGATTTTAATTTGAAATCAATTGAGCCAGCCCCCCAACCATGTGCTATGTACAAAACCAAGTTTTTGTTGACAAGGTTATTCTAATTTTTAATCAGTGTACAGCTTTTAGAAATATAAGTCAATAGTGAAGTATTAAAAAGTACTTTTCCGTTGACACAGACTTATTCTTTCTGCTGCACCCACTGCTCCCAGTTTTGTGTTATCAGTTTATCCTGTCACATCACTTTCACTTTAGTCAGGGCTCTGTTTTCTCAACCACAAGTGTCACTTGTCTTTACCAAAAGATTTTGCTCTCTCTTCATCACACCCACTCACTCCCACTACTGTCCTTGTGCTCATTAAGGGAAACCTAGTTACTGCACATCAACTTGCCGTATCGCAATGCCTCTCAAGCCCTTTGTTCTTTTCTTTGTCTCTTGTGTGCTGCAATTGTTTAAGCCAGTTCTGTCCTTATTTAATGACTAAAATTACAACCAATGTTATTGGGGTTTCAAGAACAGTGTTTGAAAACCCCCATTTTAGGTCTTCCTTTGAAATTCCGATACATGTTTGGTTAAACCCTGCCACAATGTTATTATCAGAAATCATGACTAGTAATGGCTGCAACATGATAGTATTGGCTACTGAGGTAATATGTACAGTAAGGATGAGAACGGATTGAATTTAAAATGTATTATGAGGTGAAGGTCAGAATCTGAGAGGAATAAGAACTGTATCCGAAAACCAGGGAAAAGCACAAGGTGTCATCTATTATCCATTACTGGTAACAGGAAACGCTACAGTGATAAGAGACACGTGATCATGTCAAGTTTATATGTGTATCAATGTTGACTGTTAACTGTTAACGCTCATGATATTGTTCATGCCACAAGGTTCGTGTTTGATGCACTCACAAGATTATTAACAAAGTTCTGAAATTGTCAATCTTTTGGACACTGAATCAAACATGTTAACATACATTTAGCTTTTAAGGCTTACACACTGATGATGTTTAAAGCTGTAAGCTATTCATCTAGTTAATTGTCTGTTAAGTTACTGTCTATCAAAAAATACTACAATGGTAATTGATCATATGACCCGCTAATGAAAGCGCTTGTATTTGGTGCTTTGCCGAGAAATACGATTTGAGTGTCTGTGGACTTTCCCACGCTAAAATCAAATGTACTGCACAGTTAGTGACTCTTTTTACGTCGTTCCCTTTCTCTCTTTGGACCTCCAATCAGTGTAGAGCATGCAAAGGCATCACGCCGCATTTCCCTAGGTGAAAGCCGCCAATCTGCTGATGTCATACAGACGACAGAGTTTGTTTTTCAAAAGGGACTCTGGGAGATGAGGTCCTAGAAGTGCGCCTGCACTTACAGCTTAACTCCAAAGCAGCCGCTAGAAACAACATATCTTAATTCTACTGGATGACAACTTTAAGGGGAGCCCATTGTTCCAAGCTATTGTATCAAAGAAAACTTCCTCTTTATTATTCTCATCTTCCGTGTATTGAGCCTACTGTCAGAATCTATAATAAGGTCTGGCTGACACTCTCTGCTGCTAACTATGCCACAGAGTACAATCCTGTGGGTAAAGTGATGATCTACATGCAGACCGACGAAAAAGAAGAGAGGTGATGCGCTAGGGATGTTAATGATTCATTTGTGATTAATGAATCATAGCTAAGAGTACTCCAATTTAGCATTGCACTCCTATAACACTGTAAGACTCTGGACAGTTTGCAGCAGAACCAGACATATTGTCTTTTTTATCCCACGCATTCTTCTCAATGTCAAAACCTGGCACCTACAATACCCGTAACCCAACTGGACTGCCAACAGTTCGGTCAGATATTTGGGTGTTAATTGTGTGTAATGTAGCTTCAAGCTGAGATGAGGAGTGAGCTACAGAGGTCTGATAACCTCACTTCTTTCCAACTCCAAAAGCAGTTTTGAAACCCCAACCGACGTTGACTCAAATAGTCTATCTGTCAGACTTCACTCAACTGCCCTGAAAGTGTAAAATTAGAGTTCCCCTTTAAGAATACAAATTGAAAACGGATCGATAATGCGCAAAGTTAGCAACCCCTGGACATCGGTTCCATCGGTCCGCCATCCATCATCTGTACGGCATACAGTGGATTACCCTTCTATATATTTGAGTCACAAGTGAGAAACCTACTGCTCTTTACAGCCAAGGAGTGAAATGTTAAGCACCTCATGTTGGTGAATGAAACCTTTCTTTTTTTCTGTATCACCAGTAATACTTTACAGATTGAGAGGTTTCTGAGGAGCTTTGATTAATCCAGGTTCAGTTATCCCCCTCTTGTGTCTTTTGATTTAGGTTTTTCCACATCTTATAACCTCTTGAGGTTTTTTTTTCCTTTAAGGTGCTCAATAACTCCTCACTCACGAGTCACGACATCTTGGTTGTGAAGGCTTTCTAAAACCCTTCCTGCTCTTTCTCTTGCTCTCCATCATTATATTCATGTAATTAGATATGCACTGTGTGTGGGTGTATAATAAAATTTAGGTTTGTCCTTTATTTCAAAGGATGCGCTTTTTGTTCTGCTGTGTTATTATGAGAGCACCCTCACTTCCACTATGTATCAGGTCAACAGTGGTATGTTTGATATGCAATTTTGCTATTGAGGACCATTTTTTCCATGAAAATTGGGACAGTGTGTATAGATAATTTGTAATGAAAACAGGCATAACGGCAATATATTTATTGTCTTACTCACAAATGACTCACCCTGCAGGCTTAGTGTAAAGTTGCTCTGTTTTGACTACAGCTTGGAGATATTTGAGTCATTGTTTGTTAAAGACGTTAGGTCTTTCAACCATCTCAGTGCTTCAGAATAAGAAAAACACTAGCCATGATTTATGGCTGTCTCCCTTGTTTTCTTTGACTAATGTGTCTAACTCTCATCTGGTTTAATGGTTAATGAAGGGCAATGTGTGTGATCTCAAACACAAGAAATCCACATGTATTCTGTCACTGACACATTTATGTTTCCTTAAAAGCTCTTACACGGAAGATTGAAGACTAAAGTTTTGGACATTCTTGCCCCTTTTAATGTCTTTCTCATCAATAATCCGTTTTCCTGTCCGTGATTGGCACACATGGAGATGGATTCACTGTGTGGATTCACCAAATTGTTTTGGTTGCCTGTAAATATACGCTTGTCCAACACTCAGAATGCCTTTAACTACAGGTGAAAACAAACTCTAATAGCAGATGCTGAAGCAGAATTTAACTTTGGGTTTTTGTTTATAGGGCCATGACCAGAGTTATTTGTTTCTCTACTGCTTAGAAACTGTTGTGACTACGTATTGGCAAAGGCTATTTACACCTGCATTGTTGGCTACCGACACCCGGGTACAAATAGCGTACTTTTATATTTGTACCCGGGTGTTGGTAACCAACAATGCTATTTTTTCACCCATTTTTTTGCCTAATCTTAACCAAGTAGTTTTGTTGTCTAAATCTAACCAAACTGCCAAAAAAATCCAGCCTGGATTCGAATCATGGGCTCCTGGGTGGAAGTACTATACTTAATGCAGTGGACGAGGGGTCTGGTGTAAATAGACACTCCGTTATGTATTTTGACTTGTCATTTGGGGTATTATACATTGCACTACGCTGAATGTTGTTCAAGGAGCACTGCGTTGGTAATCCAGGGGCAGCAGCGGTAAGGGCTACAAGTGTCTTTCCTGTTAAGCACCCGTGTGACACTTAATCCCTTAGACCCTTTTCCCTCGTAAATTAGCATGTATATACAGTACAGTTTTTTTTAATTAAAAACCCAGGGGTAAGAGGGAAAACCCAGTTAAAATAGATGATAGACTTTTATTAATTCCAATTGCCAGTAGACAAATAGCCTGTTTTTTTTTGTTTTGTTTTTTTCTGGTGTGTCATGACAAGAATGTGTTTTTTTTGTCCAGTTGGAAAGGGGCTTCAGAGAGTTTAGCTGACCCTGGAAGCTGGCCTCAGTGTAGAGTGGATTTTAAACGGGTACAGGTATATTTAATGTGTATAAGTGTAAGTTAGAAGTGTGTAAGTTGTGACATTTAATTATTTTTGAAAGTGTTTTTTTTAAAGGTATATTTTGCCCAATTACCTTGCACGGCAGCTGAATTCTTACGGTATTCTTGTAAGTCAGGTTAGCCCAGTAACAAAAGACAAGACAAACCACAAACATAACAAAAGACATTGACCAGTGTGATAATCCATAACCCAGATGAGTCTCTCGGCTTTTCTGTCTTCCCATACATTAGAGGAATATAATGTGGGACTGACAGCCACCTGCTTGTTGATTTGCAGGCTTACCGCTGATGGCTTTCCTCCACTTCAAACAGAGCAAGCAGCTTGAGACTGACTGAATCAATTTTCAGTCAGAGGAAAGTACCGCAGCTACCATGACATCGTAGCGTTCGCTCCACATGGAATTTTATCTGATCGGTGAGAAGAGAAAAAAAAGACTTTGCTCTCTCTCAGGACTCTGTGACCTTCGCTCCTGTCAGATGCTGACATACTCTTCTGTAGAGAAAGTCTCACAGAGTCTTCCGCTAAAATTCAGGCTGCCTACATGATCAAACTAACAATGATGGGCAAGTCTCTCACATGTCAGACCTGCAGATCAACTACGCTACATTTCACATTTTATATTAGAATGGACCTGAGGAATCCTATCTTATCATTCCAAAGGGGAGGTTTTCCATTTGCTTCTTCATCAACCATAAGATTAGTCTTTTTGTTAACTTTGTACAGATTTTGATGCAGTCTCACACATCATCGTGCAGATGTCCATTGAAATGAGTAAATTAAATCATGTGAGTCATGCGGAAATGACACAGTCAAACAATTGATAAATAAAATGGTTAAGGCGAAATGGTATTTTATTTTTTTATTCTGTCTGATTATTCGTTTTTATGCCGTCTGTGTAATTTCTTTGACTTCCCCTAGGTGATGCAGCGGCAGCAGAGTCGGATGAGTCAGTGGTGGACCGCAGCTATGTAAAGAAGAAGCTGGAGCATGGACTCACACGGATTTGGCAGGTTGGAAATAAAAGTGCACTCTCTCTGTCTCTTTGTGTTAGCATGTCTCTTCTTCTTTCTTCCTCATGTTTTTTATGCATCTGCGCCGGCGACAGCTGTGGCCGGAGGCATTATATTTTCGTGTCGTCCGTTTATATCCAAAAGGTCAAAGGTCAACTTCACTGTGACATCATAATGTTCTGCAAAAATGGTTTCCTGGCCCTCATTCAACGCCATAACTCAGGAACAGAATGGGAGACATTTTGTTGGATACTGAATTGGGGAATCAAATCTTGAAACTGTGGTATAGATCTTCTGTGCTGCAACTTGACTGGTTGGTGGTGGCATACAACCGCAAGGCTGTTATTCTAGTTCTCCACATAGTCATTCCACAAACTGCCATATCGCTTCCTCCCTCTCTCAGTTTCATTGATCATCAGTTAAATCACAACTTCTCCTCCCATGAGTCACCGTGTTTCCCTCATTTCTCTCCTCAGGACGTACAGTTGAAAGTGAAGGCCTACATCTTGGGGACGGACATGTCCAACTTCAAATACGATGATTTCATAGTGGTACTTGATGTCATCAGCAGGTATGCAGCAGGGCCAGAGCAGTCAGCCAGTTTCCAGCAATTGATCTCACTATCGCTTGTCCTTTCTCATGTTGATGTGCATGTTACATGCAGTCCCTCTATTTTCTCCTCAGTCACTTACTCACTAACTGATAACTGAAGTTATATGGACACACTTACACACAAACCAAACATGCTCTCTTGTCCAATAAGAAAATTATCATTGACTTTTATTTACATATACATCAAAACAGGATTTATAAGTCTGAACCTGTTTAAACAACACATGTTGATTATATTAACTCTGATTATAATATTGTGATACTAATGGGCACCAGATAGGAAGTGCATACACCTTCGTCACATTGCTTGAACTATGATCAACCTGTGCACTGCTCCCACATACAGTTGTCACTGTATGTGGGAGTGAAGCCTGTGCTTGGCTGAAACAAGGTTGTGGGTGGACAGAAGAGACATGTCTTTAAGTAGAATTCAGGTTATTACTAGCCTGGCATCACCAGACTCATTCACATATACTTCA
Source organism: Echiichthys vipera (assembly GCF_963691815.1). NCBI lineage: Eukaryota > Metazoa > Chordata > Actinopteri > Perciformes > Trachinidae > Echiichthys > Echiichthys vipera. The sequence continues at coordinate 14,562,488 of NC_139838.1, read as the reverse complement.
GTTAATTTTAGATTTTCAGGGGGTGTTATCAACTGCCGCAGACCAAAATGGTTCTGGACACAATTGACTCAAAACCAATCGCACAACGAAACATGACTGACAACTGTAGTGCTGAGCAGCACATGCCAGTTGGGGCAGCAAAAGAATGGCTAACTGCTCACAAACGTTCCCAAACTACACTATAGTACGATCTGAGTTTTTATGAGCGTGGTACATTGACCTGAACCATGCATACTGGACACAATTGGATGATTTAGCTGATAATCCCCTTGAATTTGAAGGGGCCAGATGCATCTGCCAGAGCAAATAAAAACTGAGCTTGGCAGAAATGTCTGTTTTTTTGGCCAGGACATCAGTATAGATGTTTCCGAGTTCACCTAAAATTGTGCATATTTATTTGTGACATAATTTCCTTCAGTACCCCTGCTAACAGCACATTGTCTGTCCCTTGACTGGCAAGTCACAGTTACTGGAGCAAGGCTGTTTACATTTCTCTGTGCCCCTGCCAGCTCAGCTGTCAGTCAAACATACACAACGGTCTTCCTCAAGAGGCTTTGAGGGCCATTTTCGATTGCAAAAACATGAATAAAAATAATTGTTTATGCAGAAGCACATACTATAAAGGTATAAAAGAATAAATTGTATATACTTTTTGCAATAAAATAAAATTAATAGTTTATCACTTTACTCATATAGTTGGAAATATGGAGATTGGTTCCATCAATTACATTACCTTAATCACAGTAGCCCTAACTTGGAGTGGCTGCGTCATTGTGTGCAAACACAGTCATTATCAGTCAGCAGCCATCAAAGTGTCCACTTGTTCTCCTTACACCAGGTCTTCTCACCGCATGCACCATCATATAACTGCATCAGTGATGAATCCCTTGGTCTTGTCTCTTCCCTTTTTTCTTTCTCTTCTCTCTTCTCCCTTCATTATATATCCCCTCATCCTTAATCTCTCTCTTGCAGGTTGATGCAGGTGGGTGAGGAGTTCTGCAGCAGTAAGTCAGAGGTCCTGCAGGAGTCTATCAAACGCCAGAGTGTCAACTACTTTAAAAACTATCACAGGTAAACTGGCTGCTTCTGGATTAATTGTGCGCGAACAACAGACATAGAGTGCATGGATGTGACATGTGTAGTCCTTTGATATAATGGAAAGAAAGTTGCTGTGATTATAGTAGATTAAACTGATTGTTAAACTGAAGGTTGTTTGACAGAAACGTTTACACGCAATAACAGCCATTGGCGGCCTTGATAATGCTCTGTTCCAACTTAAATACTGTGGTGTAGATGTGTAATTAAAAGGTAACACTCACTGAGCTGTAAGCACACTTTTGATTATGTAACCCCCTGCCAACAACATGAATATGTAAGCTTTCATGCTGACAGCGCCACATCATCAGATGTAATTTGCATTGATCAGCGTTGTGATAACTTGTCAAGAATCATTGATAAGATTTTTGAATACCAGAATGCTAACAAGCTTCATTGCTGTGACACAAAATGGCAAAGAAGGGAGAGACGGAGGCACAAAGGGGTGCATCTTCAGTTTAGAGATGATCTTGCTGTGTAATAGTAATTGGAATTGAAAAGGGGAGCGGTAGAGGTGACACACACCGAGATGAAGAAGAAGAAGAAGAAGACTTGGTCCATGTATACACATACTCTCAAAAACTCACACATCTGCACTTGTGACCAGAAGGCTTCTAGCAGCCCAAAGTGATAACTCAGCAGTGAACTTGACGGGCTAATGACTGCATTCGTCTGTCAGTGTCCCGCAGACACTCATTTCCTCGATTGACTGAAATGTTTTCAAGGCTTTAAATGCCCTAGACAGTGAAAAGAGAGATTTCCATGTCTTATTATAAAGCAGGTCGATTCTCAGGGAAATGCACACAGCCTGTATTCAGAAACTGTGCCTTTAAATGAGTCAGGCCTCCTGTACAGTTGTGATGTCACAAATATACTATATATAGTTAGAAAGTGCCGCTACACTGGTGTTATAGTCATTCCCAAGCTGCAATGGTGGTGCAGAGACGCCGAAGACCCAGATGCACTGACCAATCAGCGCAAAATTTACTTTTTCTCTGAGGGGGGCTTTAAGAGACAGGTGCTAAAACAGAGGGTGAATACAGGTGTATTCATAGAGAGAATACAATTTGAACATTTTATTGAACATTAAAGCATGTAAACTTGTTCTAGCAGAGACCCAAAAAATGAAAATAAGCATAATATGGGATTAATGTTCTTTAATTCTCAATGCATTACATAGGTAAAAGATGCCAGCATGTGCAAAATGCGCTGCCTTTAAATGCAAGCGATATCCCTCACACTCTCATTCAGTTCCTATACTTCAAACACCTTTAAGACAAGTAACACGGGCTACTGCAGTGTTTGAAGTCAACACTGCTCTGACATTTCACACACAAGGACCTGATATTGACCTAGCAGTCGACCAATCAGGGTGACTGTCTTGAGCTTGACAGTTAACAAGGAAACGTGTTACACATACACAAATTCTCTCACTCACTCACTCTCGCACGCACGCACGCACGCACGCACGCACGCACGCACGCACGCACGCACGCACGCACGCACGCACGCACGTCTTCCTTTTCACTGTGTATCAGTGACCTTTGCATGCTTTTTTATGTCAGCCCATTGAATCTGGACTCTCATAACACATGTTAACAGAACTGTACACACTGCTGTCATGATGTCAGTATTTGACACATGTCGACTTCTTTTTTTTTACTCCATCTCTGTTTCTTTTTCTTTCTTCTCATCCCCTCAGGGCAAGACTGGAAGAGCTGAGGATGTTTCTGGAAAATGAGACGTGGGAACTTTGCCCAGTCAAGTCTAACTTCAACATCGCCCAGCTCCATGTGAGTAAGAATCACATCAACTGAGGCGAGAAAGTGACGCATTAATTTATTCTACACTGTCACTCATTGCACGCCCCCACCACACACATTTGCATAAGGATATGAGACACAGGGGGATCCTACACAATGATTTGTGTGTATTTTTGTGTATTTGTGAGCACTTGTGAGCGACAGTTGAGAAATAAAACAATAAATATCCAAACATAATGTAGATCATGTGTAATAAAAAATTAATTCAAAATCAAAATATTTTAGTTATCTATTGAATATATACTATAACTAACTGAAAGAAAAGATCACCATGAATATAACATGCAAGGCTCACTTTACCTAGAAGCAGAAATGATTAACCAAACAATTAGATGTCAGGAAGATAAGTTAATTCAAATTTTGTTTAATCATTTTTATACTTGTTTTCCCCTTTATTTCTTTCTTGGACACATTTTTGCAAACAAACACACATGCCTAAGAATCTTCATAAAAAGCCCACTGCCATGAAATATTATGTCTACATTACTGGTTGGTAAACAGACAATGTCCATTAGCTGATAGAGAAGCGAGCATACATTTGATCATGTAGTATATGTTTTATTATATTACTCATCTTTTTAGTCACTGTTGCCTGTCCTTAATAAGATAATTTGTAATTTATTTGTTTCAAGACAGGGACAGTGCACAATAAGACAGTAATCTTGCAAACAAACAGAAAACAAACAAGCATAGGCATTGTGCCAGGTTGTAGCAGATTGCTATTTCCAACCTGTCGTCCCTGGGCAGTTGATGGAGTAGAACATAAAAATTAGTATAAAAAATAAAAATTAGTAAAAGAACAGAGAAGAGCAAAGAGAATTCATGAATGCGTACACTCTTGTCTTGACAGTAGCCAACGCTTGGCAAGATGTGAGAAGGTGTGGGGACATGAAATATTAGTATTCCATTGAGTCATGGCAATGCAGGAAAATGATGACTTCCCAAATGCAGTTTTGTGTTGGGGTACACTACACTCACCCCTTGTAACAGATCTTGTTGTTCGTGTTGACTTCTCAGAGTACTCAGTGTAACTTTTTTTAGGGGGAGCTGCAGCATTATGAATCATTTTAAAATGTTAGCGGACATTTGAGTGCGTTATCAGATTCACAAAGTTTCAAATTTCATATTCATTGAGCATATGACAGTGATGGTTGCAACGTTTTTATCATCATGGATTTTGAGGGTTTTTGCCTTTGGGACGAGATACTTCCATGAGAACATGCAACTCACAAGACCAGTTAGGTTGTGTTGTTCACAGTGTATTTACAATTGCCGATTTACAAATGCAGGCATTAATGTTTAGCAATCTTTTATACTGTAGACTTTTTGTAAGAATATGATTGATAATTCTGAAATTCTCAAATTTATAAACCTCAGTTTATTTTATTATGTGCCTCATCTGCTAACTTTACCTCTGTCTGTTTCCTATCCTCTCCACTTCCAGGAGTTTAAGTTCATGGGCCAGTGTCGTTCTCCGTCCGTTTCCCCGAGCAGACAGGCCATTTCAGCGACCAGTCCGGCTCAGGAGGAGCTGACTCTGTTCCAGCAGTTCATTCAAGAGGGAAACCCCTTTGAGATGCACGCTGAGAACAAAGAAGAGGAGACAGAGGATGTGCTGGCATCTAACGGGGTAAGTGGCAACTGAAAACACATGCTTCCAATTGGTGCCTGCTAATTGTTTGGAATTAGGGTTGAAGTTGTGTTGCCCAGTCTGTCAAAATGCCTTTAATACAATATATTGTTGTGCATGAAACATAGTACTAGTTGTCATTAATTCAGGTAATTTATTGTCATTGTCTTTCCTTATGTGGACCATGTAGGACCTACATAAATACTGTATGCCCAATTCACAAGGGTACCTGTTGAGGTACTTCACCAAACAAGTGAATAAAGAGCCTAGCTGATTCATTGGGTCATAATCACTGTGGGTAATTAAGTTGTTTACAGCAGCTCTCGAGCTGTCATCACCAGACCCATAACAAACTTTTATTAACAGTGTAGGGCCAGCAGTGCAGAACGTGCCATGCTTATTTTAACATTTTGATGCATTGGCCGACAGGAAATATAAGCTGTTAAACAGCTAATGAAATCTGTGGGTAACTTCAGAGTAGAGCTTTATGTAATGATGTAGCATCTTTGTCATGAAGTCATTTTTCTATCACTTCTTTTTGCCGCATCCATCTAGATTCAATACATTTTTCATTGCAAAGTACTATTGTGTAGTGAAATAGTGTAGTATTTCGTATCCAGAACGCCTATACTGGAAACTATACGCTATACTCTTTATTTGTGTTAAATATTAAAAGACACCATGTCACCTTAAAATAAACGTTTCACTGCTAAGTATGGAGCCACTGACAGTCTCTGTTGTCCAGTAAAACTACTAGGCCTGCCACTTAAGTGCCATACATAATTGACAGAGAAGATAATTCATGATTCTTTTCTTCTTTGAAAGCCTGTTTCACTGTACATCTATCAGTGTGCATTGTGCAGCTCCATCTTGAATTTCGAAGAGCAGCCTAGCTTGATTTGTGGAGCGAGCGTGAGCCTCTCATCTTACCCAACAACTGAAAGCCAGCACTTCTGCTTGCCTGACAGATCTTAATCTGAAAGCATATTGGGTTATCTCCTGCACCGTTATATTAAACAACAGCCAAACAGTATTGTGTGGTTAAGACTGAACAGGAAAGTCAAATAAACTTAATCTCTGTCAAGGCTTTTATGGGGTTCAACCAGATATAACATACAGTAGATACAGGGATGTAGAGAATGGTGCCTAGTACTGCAGATGTTATACACTTGTGCTTCTACTAAATGACAAAACTAAAGTCCAAAAGGCTTATTTGTTGCCAAAACAGTATTGTTTTCAAGAATGGGGGGAATAAATTACATAGGTGTCCCGGCACCCTGACACATCACACGTTTTTTTTTTAATATATATATAATGATATATCTTCCTTCCAGGCTTAACATCAAAAACAATATTGCACCATCTAACATTTCAGGCTTACAGAAGCCCTTGGTTTGCTTGCTCCTAAGCTTGTAATCCTTTCTATATGGCTGTTGTGTTGAGCTCGCAGTTGAGGACAACGAAAATATTGTCTTATTTCAGGGGAGCTTTAACCAGACTCTCCTCTGGGAGCTGATTTCATTTTAGGCTTTTTTCCCTAATGTCAGTCGTTTCATGGTTATGCACCCATTAGAGCTAAAAGATGGGAATGATTCTACATTTTCAATTAATCTTTTAGATAATTGAATCACAGCCAGTAGCTAGTTTGTATTTGTTGACATGATTTCCCCATGACATCTTCCCCCCCCCCCACACTTGTCTTCCACAAATCGTGTCATGTCATGTCAGCAGAGTTTCTTAGCCTAAAAATATCCCTTTTTCTTTGCAGTGGCCCTTTGACCATTTTCCATTGACTTCCATCTGATCTTTCTCTTCCCCTTTACTCAAGTACGAGTCAGACGAGCTGGAGAAAAGCGTTTATCAAGATTACGACAGTGACAGTGATGTCCCAGAGGAGCTCAAACAGGACTACGTTGACGAGCAGACGGGCGATGCCCCCCTCAAGAGGTCAGTTCCAAGTCAAAATTGTTTTACACCACTTCGCAGCTCAGGGTATGACAGTTGAAGCTAAGTGGTATATTCAACTCCAGGCTATTTCAAATGTATGAAACAAAAAAAAAAGTTACCAGTGTTGTTAATCACAAAGGCAAAACTAAGATAATGGGATGATGATCTTTCTGAAGGAGGTTCTGAAAGGATGTGAAATTATGCATATTGCCACTTTTTATGGATTTAGCAATGATAATTTTAGCTAGTGGGCAGAAAGCTTGTGTAAAGCTTTTGTCTACCCATGAAAAATTCTCTCTCTTGCCACCTCCGCCTATGTGATTGGTGACTATTGAAAGGTTAGTCGATGTTTCACAACAGAGGAGGAATTCCTGCTTCTCTTCACTTTGTATAAAAAAAGATTTATTATCATTTGAATGAGAGATTTTAAATGCCTTTTAGGGAAGTTTTTGCTCTAATTATTTCTGGATTCCTCGCTTGTTGAGTTTCTAAGTTTTTGACAGTAAACTGACTGAATGTGTATGTGGTGGCCTGCATTATTAAGAGCCTAAGATTGTGTGTGTTTGCACATAACTGAGAGCTGACATTGCATTTTACACCGGAGTTGTAACGGGAAACAATACATGCAATACCATTACTTATTCAGTAGCTCCTGATTATAGAAGCATTTTTATAATAATCATTTCCAGTCATGTAATGTACAATGGTTTATTAATGGTATCACCATGTTCCTGCTTAATGTTGAGTCTGGTTCTTTCCCAGATCTGACATACCTGATATTTTTTTGCTTTAAGTCTCACCACATTTGATTTCCTATTTCCTATGTGTATTAACCAGACATTAGCCTATAGTCACTAAAATGCTAATCTCTCATTCTTATAAGCAGGAATCATTAATGGTTAATTATTGAATGGGTCGCATGATCACATCCAGAAATTAGACGGCCCATGTAATGACTGCTGGCTAATACGGATCAATGGTTAATGTCAGGGGTCTAGTACTCATAGATCACCAGTTCACTAGTTCTTCACAACAGGGGTCTCTGTCCTCGGTTCTCTGTGGCCTGCACTGTGTAATGGGTTCTGAGTGATCAATTAGAAGACTCTGACCCGCACTAAGGTCTTTCAACCTAGCCAATCATTGCTGAGGATTAGTGATGTTAAAATATATTACGGAGTCTCTCCTTTTCTCATGCTCTACTGTTCTTCTCATCCTCACATCTGCACGCGTCAGTTCGTCCCGAGAGACCATTAGAAGCAAGAAAAAGTCAGACTATAACCTTAATAAGACCAATGCACCGATCCTCACCAACACCACCCTCAACGTTATCCGGCTTGTTGGTGAGTCACACACACACACACACACACACACACACACACACACACACACACACACACACACACACACACACCAACACACACACAGACACAGAGCAGCCCGGAGTCACTCAGGTCATTGCTGCTACCTGTGCGACTGAGCTGCTGTTATAATTATTAGCTTTCACCCTGAGCTCTCACCTTTCATTTCTTCTGCTATATGAATTCATTTATAACTCAGGCTAATACAGATCTGCTGTTATTCTTCAAGGGATGGTTCAGATTTTTTGTACGAGGTACTTGTCAGTAGATGACAGTCTGCATGCCCCCACTTTGGAGAAGCAGACAAAACTCCCAACACATAACGTAAGCGGTGCACTGCTGTTGATGGGGACCACAGTATTAGTTTAAGAACATTTGGAATATATTCACTGCTTACCTTGGGGACTGTAGCTGTTATCTTTGCTCTCTTTAAAGCCACCATGACTCCATTGACAACAACAGTAATTATGCCTTCCAGAATACGGGAGTGGCCTTGAGTGGTTAGTTTGTTTGTGTCATTGTGTGACTTTGGTGTTTCAAGAAGGTTAGGAACCAACAAACCGATCAAGGCACATGTAGACAAACTACTCCTATGTTTTGTTTGGTGTGATTTACTGTTTTTGTCTGTGGAGTCTGGTGGTTTTGAAGAGAGCGATATAACAGTTTAAGTTCGCTGCCTTAAAAGGCTGTTTGACAGCAACGTAGACTGAAGTTGATTTTTCTTTTTAGCTTTAGCTCCTCCTCCCCGTCAATACTAGCATTTCTTAGCTTCCATGCCTGTCCTCTTGCCTGCTTTGCCAAAGTGGGGCCACCATCTACTGTAGGTTATACAACGGCTATGGTCATTCAACCCCACTTCATACTTCAAAACCTTCTAGTACAACACAGTACAAAATAGAACTAATTGTGTTTTTTGTCCTTTCTTTACACAATTGGTATTATTGATTTAGAGCTGGGTGGCAAACAGAGTGAAAAGCCAAAGTTTGATTCCAAGCAATCACTTCTAATTCAGTTTGTGCGGCTCTTTGATGGAGTTAGATTGCTCCCTGAGTTCTCGGTGCAGAATTCAAGAGAAAGGGTGTGAAAAATGAGAGTGTGAGAGAAATAGTGCTGTCTCAGAGGCAAGCCAGATTGAGTTTATTTCTTCTTTTTCCCCCTCCACTCATCAGTTCTGAGTTAATGGTAACCTTGTTACACCCCTGTACCTCTGTGCTTATTGCTTTTATTACCTTCCTGGTAAATTGAATCTTCGCCCTCGAGTGTATGCAAATGCAATGTGTTCCTACTGAAGTTCTCCCCTAAAGGATGTGGTTCCACAATGATTAACTTCCTGTAGTTTAACACTTTTTATCTCCTGCAAGATGTAATTAAGAACAGAAGCATTTTATTCATTATAAAGTAATACTGGGTTAATAAAACTACAAAATAAAACCCAATAAGTGTGTCCACTGTGATAGAACCTGGTTTGCAACCAGGACTACATAAAACGTGTTTGTTTTTCTGTCCTCTCTGAGCAGGGAAGTATATGCAGATGATGAACATTCTGAAGCCAATTGCCTTCGATGTCATCCACTGTGTTTCACAGCTCTTCGACTACTACCTGTACGCTGTATACACCTTCTTTGGACGCAATGACATGGTACAGTATTTTTGAATCACTGTGCTGTTTGATTACACTCTGTAACGGCCAATAACGTGAGAATACACCTTCCTGATGATCCTACTGTGGTGCTGGGGTACATTGCTGGTTTAACTTTCCAATAATGAACCGTAACATCTCTGAGCCCGACATGCCGTTCCCCGTCTCTCTCTCACCTCATTTCCTACCGTCTCTCTGCTGTCATTTTTTTTTTAATAAAGGCATAAATTGTTCCACCAAAATAATAGACACAGTTGTTTTGATGTGCATTATACTGTGCCAGTGTGTGTCATCCTTTACAGTGCCCCTAAGAAGTAACCAGGAGTGTGTTTTCCATTGCAATACCTGCAGTTACATAATATTATTTCTGCTGCATCAGTGGTACAGTGTTTTAAGAAAATTGCCTGCAAGTTTTAACAATTTTTCGATGATAATTGAGATTGATGATACCCCCTGCTTCCATCGTTTCTCATCGCTGCCTTTTTCAGTACAAATTTAAGTTGAACAGTCTGCAAGCCCAGTTTTCCACACTCCATCTAAACACTATCATGCCTTTTATACTGTGCCTCACAAGAAAGAAAGCAGCATTTGTGTCGGTACCACCCCCGGGGAAGTGGTAATGATAGCAACGAAATGACTTCTGTCCTATCGAGGTTGAAGAGATAAAGAGGATGAGCGCTCTGTGGGGGCCTGCTCCACTGCACATTATTGATGTGTTTGTGTGGTTGTCTGTCATGGGGAGATGATGGAAGGTGACACACTGGTTGCGAGTTGACAACTTGTAAAGGGGTCGCTTAATCTGACCACTATGAGATTGTGTACAGTATGTGAGTGTTGTCTCTTTTTCTTCATCCCTTTTTGCACATCATCTTTTCTCTCTATCACTGTCTAGCTTGTCTCTTTTCCTTCTTTATGCATATAATGTACGTCATTTCCCTGCTCCTTCCCACCCCTCTTTTAATTTTTCCACTCACTGTTCCTATGCCACTCTTTATCTCTCTGCATGCATCCCTCTGAAACTCTCACTTTCTCTCTTCCCTGTGTGCCTATAGTCCTCATTAAATGTAATATCATGAACCGGCCCATTTCATTACTAGTCTTACTCAAAGAGGCACCCACAGTAAAATGCTAATGCCCCTATGAATCTTTAAAAAGTTTATGGAAATTACTATGCACATATGCTGGTATTTTGACCCAGGCTTTGCTCTCTTTACACCGCTGGAATCAAGATGGAACAGCCTGACTCCTCCACTTGAGAAGTAATGGGTGACATTAATATTCAAAAGGGTAAATACCCCCATTATCTGTGTATATTGGCCCTGTCAAGCCAAGCTGCACCATTGACTCTGTCACACATTAGCTCGAGAAGCATTATGTGCCGTGTTGACTGGGTTTTCAACTGATGGGACTGTTTTTTAAAAAAAGTTATTTATGTTTCAAAATTATTGAAAGTTTGCCCCATGGGAATCCCCTGGAAATGTATTATTTATTAATTTGGAGTATCTCTTCTAATAAGAGAGAAAGTAAGAAAAAGAGAGTAAGACAAAGAGTTGTGATGATGATGGCAAAAAAGAAGGGCTGACCAAAACGATGAAGTCAGAAAGATGTTTTGAGACAGAGCTGCGCACAGAGAGGGAGCAAAAGAGGAAAGTATCTGACGTTTGAATAGATGGTTTACTGAAAAATGAGCAATAATGCATGAAATAGCTCTTTTTCATTCTCGACTCCTGACAGTTCTTCACAATGGGTGGTATTCATCTGGCGTGCACATATGCAAGTCAAAGTGTTTACGCAGTCAGAGCCTCCTGTGATACCTCTTCTCTCACAATTGCTTTCTATCTCCTTCAGATAATTGTAGACCAGGCTGAATTACCAGTTCTTCATTGGTCGCCAGGTTAGCTTATCGTTGGAGATACAATTTTCTCCTCTAATGAAAGGCTATTTAACTCATTTAGGGTGAGCCCTGTAATGGTAATTAAAGGGCCACTCCAGCAACTAATGATTGCATGTCCCTAAAATTACGGGACTCTAATGAAACAGATTTAAAAAAAACAATGGTCAAAATCGAAGAAGCATTGGTTGAAATATCCTGACGTTTCTTTCCTAGTATGGATCAAAATGCTCCAAAAACATTTGATCCTACCTTTTCCATAATGCAACCCTCAGTAGCGACATTCATTAGACTCTGTGTGCCCTATGTGCCCAACTCTTTCAAACCCTACAACCCTAGTTTTTAATGTGAGATAGCCCTAATGACATTGTTAGTTAGTTTTCAAACCTTTCAAAAATCTCCTACCTGAAACACAGAAGACATTACACAACTGTTTTCACAGGCTGTAAAATACTAAAGTTGTGATGAAGAAACAGAGAAACAGAGATGTGAAAGGGAAATTGTTGAACTGGAGTTGACACAAAGAAGGGGGCTAGCATGTATCCTGGTAACAAGGTTCAATCAGCAGTTTCTCATTAGTTAGAACAAAATTCATTACTCCCATTAATCTAATTTATTTCATTCTTTGTTTCTTTCTGTATGCTTTTTTTCTATTTTGTAAGACTTTCTCCACCATGTTATTGTTTTAATTTTGAGATTTTGCTTCTTTTTTTTCCTTTCTGCTGCCCATGCGTCATCCATAGCCTGTCCCGAGTCCGTCTTTGCCAACTCATGGTGGCAGAGATGCGGGCCCCGCCAGGGTGGTGGGCCCTGCTTGCTTGGTAAGAGTAGATCTCTTGAGGCATTACGACTAATACACAAGGTTGTCCCCACCTTGCGAGTCCAACATGCTCGTCGACACTTGGTGTGGTTGATTTGAAGCCCTTAAGGTGTGTGTGATTTGCTTTTCCAAGTGACATCAAACACATCTGAAAGTCATTTTTCAGAAGCATCTAGATGTTGAGTTTGCTGTGCTTTCTTCCTCTACACACTTCTTTTTCACCTGTCATCCACTGTAGCTGGTGTGACTATGATTTTGATGTCTGTTCCCCCCCAGTTCATGCACACTCTCTTTTCTATGTGAGACTATGTGATATGAAAGCCGATACAGTGTATGCGTGTGTGTGCATTCAGACTCTGCTGAAGTGTGTGTTCTTATAGAGGAAGTGTTTTACGCACTGTGCAGAAACTAACTGTGTCTGTGTGTTTGTGTGTGTGTGTGTGTGCGTGCGCGTGTGCGTGTGCGTCTACAGTATGAGTCATCGGGCCTGGGCCTTATCAGCAGCAGACTGAGGACCACATTGAACCGGATCCAGGAGAGCCTCATTGACATGGTAAGACTGTAACACTCTCCCTTGCTCTACTCTGTCTCACTTTCTCTTCTAATCACCCTCTTTCTTTTTTCCCCCCATCGCTCGTTACCTCGTCGCCTGTCTCATTTTCTGACACAAACAGGCTCTCTCCAATACCCTTTCCTTACGTGCCTCTCTCTTTATGCCTCTGCCTGTATTTTTTTTTTTTACCCATCCACTCTATCAATCCCATATGTTTCATCGCACAACCCCCATCGCCACAAAAAGCATTATGGGTCATCATTATCTGGCCAGTGGTCACTCACACACACACACACACACACACACACCTCCCTCTGTTTAAGTGGCCACCCTGCGGTAGATGTGTGTGTTATTCCATTAGGGCTCTCAACCACTACTGCCCTCTGTAAAACTACATGACAATTAGTCTGGTGCAGACAACACTCTTTACACTTTTTTCAGAGAGTGTATCTCTCTACAGTCTGTCTCCTCTGTTACATGATGAAGCAAGTGTCATGTCTCAATTCTTCCTTTATTTTGCCTCCATATAAGATAGGCTTTTTGGCCTGTGTTCAAAGAAGCTATAGTTGGACTTTAGTCTGGCGCTAATCTACAACACCACAGCTTTTTGCTCCTCCTCCTCTACTTATAGAAGTGTAAGTGAACGGCTCACTGAACCCATATTTTAGTACCCATAACCCATAACGTCTTGAATTTAAATCTAGATACTAAGACTCTTCAACTTGCCTTTATTTATTTAAAAATGTAATCAGTTATTTCGATTGTATACAGTATGTGCATTATTATTCAGAAGTGCTCAGCTCAGAAGCTCGAGAAACTAGGTTGTCAAAAGTATCTATACTTTGATACTTTCTTCACTGCCACATGTTTAAAATATACAATCTCAGTTAATTGATAATGTTTGATAACATCGAGAGAACCAAAACTATAAAAAAAAAGAATAGATCTACCAGCTGTACCAGCACCGTGTGTAGCTTGTTAATTAAAAACCAAACAAAAAAACGATCTTTTTTTGTGTGTAGGACTTTTTTTTAAATCCTCTGACCTGGTGATATCTATGGCCGAAAGCATTATGTTTTTGGGTTGTCCGTACGTCCATCCCATTTTAGTGAACGCGATATCTCAGGAACAACCTTAATGGTATGAGTTTTATAGTAAGTTTAAAATATCAGTGTAGTGACAACCTTACTTGAAACTAGACAACATTAGCTCAGCTATAAATTCAGTACAGAGTTGCTGCATTGGAAAATAAAATATTGCTTATGCGTAGTTAAATTGGATTTTTATTACACTGTATGTCACAAATTGTGACTCATAACACTGAAAATGAAGAAGAAAATGTATTCATCCCCCATGGTGCGATCCTGTATAATGTTTTTATTTTTTCATTTTCTGAGAACCTGTGGGGCTTTCTGTCTCTCAAATATCCTTTTTTTATTTCATCTGTGTGTTCACATAATACCACATAACATGCTGCAGGACAAATTAATAAATGGGCCTTTTAGTGTTTTTCTTTTTTGCCTCTGACACGTTATTGAAACTTTTAAGAAAACAGCTGAAGGTAACTCGATCACTGATCTGGACTGTGATTAGTTGTCCGGTGACTGTCGATCTCAGTGACCGTCTAATAATAAGCTGCCATGGCAGCCATCAATACCAGTCTCATCTTTAATGTATATCCCATCAGAATGTGAAGTAAGACGAACAGAGTGAATTGTTTTCCAACCAGAATCGCTTTTGCATGCAGATATAATCAGCAGTTTTACACTGGAGGGAGCACGCAGCATCCAAAGCACATTTTTAAAACAAAGCATTTACTTGACAGTGCAGATTAATGACATTTCTCTGCGATAGCAATGCTGGCTACTTTTGCTATGCTGTTCATGGCTTAGCAATTTAGGGCTGGACTGAGGAAAAGGAAAATAAGACATAAGCAGGAAGGCAGAGGGAAGTAAACATAAAAGTCATCATCAAATTCAGAATCATTAATTATCAAAACCATTTACACTCCAGTTATTTTCTAGCTAAATTGTCATTTTTCAAACATCAGACTAGCTCAGTGCTCAGCTGTGAAGAATATGTTTATCCTCTGGATGGTTCAAATGAACACAGATGCACAAATGGACAGACTTGGTGGAGAAAAAAGAGGATTGAGACTGAGAGTGAGTTCTCTCAAGAGACAAAACGATGTTAAACCTTTAACACGTGGATGGGCACACATTTCAGATGAGCATAATCCTATCACTTTGCGGCCATCACAGGCTGTGTGATATTAGATCTATTTAAAACTACTTCAGAGGGAGGACACTGACTCGGGCTTTGTAATTACACGGATCCTCTCTCTAAAGCTTTTAGTCCATCCTTTCTCATACACAAACCTATTTTAGCTCATCTCTATAAATCATTCAATGTTGGAAATATGCTCTATTTTCCAAACTTTAACAGTACTCCCTTTTTCCCCCATCTCCGTCTCCCTCCCTTTCTGCTCTTCTGTGTTTCACATCATATATAAATCACACAGACACACACTTTGTATTCCGCTCTAATTTCCACAGCGAATGTATACTGTCATTTATAACACTTTATATCCAGTTTCCATATGGATTATAAATCCCTCATTTTTTCATATAGGTGTCTTCACTCCAAAATGTATTCATGTTGAATACACAAACACACTCCCTCTGCATACAGATACACACACCCACACACTCCAGAGATTGCAGAAGGGTAGACCTCATTTGTAAACAGATTATAAAGTTAATTACACACTGCATTTCAATTGAGCAGATGAATCCTTGCGGTTTTCTTCCCCCGATTTGCTGTCGCAACTGTTGGTTTATTCCAAAACCAATGTGCTGGTAATGACTCCGAGTCCCATGTGAATGGCAGTGAGATTCCATCTCATCTCGTCTCAGGTACGGCTCAAATTGGGAGCACCACAGGAGAAAAGTAAAAGATCATCCCCTCGTTTATGTTCTCTCTCTCTGCCGCCCTTTATTTTTGATTACCTCTCCGAAACCCCGTCGCTGCTCCGCATTTGACAGTTTTCATTTGGAGTTCACTCCCTTTTGACTTTGAATATTTCATTGAGAGTATTTACAAGGTTGTGAGGTTAGGGAGAAACTTTTGTGATTGGCAGACACACAGTTTCCCTAACACTTTTTAGGTAATGTTTAATGACATGCACAGTCGTCAACACCAGTTTGTAGTTCATACATGTCATCTTTCTCCTGAATTTGAAGCCCCTAACTGAATTGTCAGCTGTCACGAACAATAATTATATACTAACAATCCTTGCTCAAAGAAAAAATTCAAATCCTTGGGTGATATGGCTTGGGGCAATTTAGACAACTGTGCCGTATCAGAATGCAGCCATAAACCCTGTCTGCTATCATATTGTCGCTGCCAGAAACTTCAGCTATGGCAGCTGTTGAGAGCTGTCGCTGCAGGCAACGCTATGAAGAGAGCTCACACAGGTTTGCATTTGCAATGATGGCCACCTCTGGTTCCCCATCCTTTTACTTCTCTAAATACTCAAACCACTATTATTCACTCTTTTAAGGAGTGTCTAAATTTTTTTTTACTCTTCAGCCCCTTTCCAACTGGAAAACAAAAACAAAAAATGAACACCCACTAAAAGCTGGCTTTTGTCTTTAGTAGGCAAGGTTACAATCAGCATTTGTTCCCAGGACAGTCATAGAAACATGACATCCGGGTGGACGTGCCAATTTTCATTTTTTTTTGTTGATCAATTTTTTTATTCATCTCCTCATGCCTGTAAAATAACGCTATATACATTGTGGCCACTTACAGTATGGGTATTGCAACATTTGCTGTCTCCAGTCCATAGATATATTTATCTATGTGCGTCTCTCTATTTCAAGCGCAATGCTATGACACTTGTCACCTCCGTAAGTAACTTCTACAACTCTTTGACAGTTCAGCCATAATTCTGTCTCTGCCAAATTTAGTCAGCACCCATTTTGAAAGAGAAACTGAATAAGTAACAAACATGAAAAAATAAATAACAAGCCTAATATTTTAACTGCCCTCCATGCTGGTTTCTACTGTTTACCAACCCTGTTTTACAGTGGGGTTGTGAAAATGAAAAAAAAAGCAAATGATCAAGTGTAGCTATGCCTATATTTAATGGAAGCAGGGTGTACCCCGCCTCACGCCCGATGTCAGCTGGGATCGGCTCCAGCCCCCCCCCCGCGACCCCGACCCCGGGATAAGCGGTTGAAGATGAATGAATGAATGAATGTTCCAGAACTGGGAAGCTCTCATTGTAAAAGCTGTTTGACTGAAAGATGTTTTCCTTCTTCCTCTTACCCTAGACCTTGTTAACCTATTCCCTGGGAGATGAATGTGGTAAATGGAGGAGGTGCTAAGTCATTAAGAATTTTGAATATTAACATGCATTGTAGACTTTGATAACATTTTCATAACAAAGGAGATCACATCCAGGGAGTATGTTAAAGTGATGGCAGCGTATAGATTTATCATCCAGGATCTTGAGAGCTTGATGATAAAAATATTGCACAGGCTTTAATATTGTATCAGTGATTAGAGACCAAGTGGTTATACAGTATGTAATATGCGAGTATTTCAGCATGAAAGTAAATCTTAGCAGCTTCACCTGTCAGGCATTTACGAATAAATCTAAAATTATTTAGATGGAATTTTGTCTTTGCGACAACTTGCCTAACTTGTAACGCATAGTTAACTTATGTACTCCTTTTTTTTCCACCTTCCATTTTTTTATTTGTTATTCCTATCGCCTCCTCTTTAGCAGCTGTTTTCCAGTGATTACATGCCTCTCGACTCTCGGCACAAACAACCGCTTGTATCATTCCTCCCAGTGTATTGGTTCTTCTGAATGAATATACAATGGCGTGTTTGTATTTGTATTTATATCAGTTCACAATCAACCCAGGCACATAAAGATAAGACCCCCCCTCTCATTTAAGTCTCGCAATCACTGAAGTCAACCCACAATGTGTGATGAGTTGATTAGATGTGTGTTTGTGCGTGCATACGTCTGCTTTTGGGCGCTAGCCTTTTCATGCCTGGCACTGAAACAGGAATGAGAATTTAGGTAATTTCTGTGTTGGCATCATTCATCTGGCATTGAGAGTGCTTGCAGAGATGCACACAAAGCACTAAGACACACACAAAAAACACATATACAATGTAAATATTCAATAAAATGTAAAACTTAAACACACAAATTAATACACACACAGGTTTGTACTCCTACTTCAGGTCACTACTACCTAAAGCACTCACTGTCCAACATACTTTTCACTCTCTCTTACTG
Organism: Echiichthys vipera; assembly: GCF_963691815.1. Lineage (NCBI taxonomy): Eukaryota > Metazoa > Chordata > Actinopteri > Perciformes > Trachinidae > Echiichthys > Echiichthys vipera. Next base: position 14,544,412 of record NC_139838.1, on the reverse strand, counting down.
TCAATAGCAGAGTCATAATCCCTAAATATGCATCGTGGTTGTGGTTTGATACACTGACTTGACACAGCTAACACACCTCTCATGAGAGGCACGGGCTAATGTCACACACACATGCTCGCTGAACCCAGTCATTATTTCTGCGTCTCATGAGGGCACATCACTGTCCAACCCGGCCTCTTTGTTGTGGCCCGCTGTCCCTCTCTGTGAATGGTCTAGCACGCCAGAGGGGGTTGTCATTTGATAGGGATTATAGATCATAATTAAGCTCCATGGTGTGACTGTTTATACTTTAGTTGTCAGGATATCACATATATTGACATTTTTTATTTGTGTGGGTTTCAGTGGAACGCATGCACACTTCATTGATAGTCCCAGCTGTAGGTCATGCTCCTCAGCTGTGATGAGGAGACAGTTGATCCCCCCTGGATACAGAAACTCAGCTTCTTGTCTCACATCTCCCAGTGTGACAGACATGGTGATAAACAGAATTACGCGCTTGTATTCAAATTCTATCTTTCATTCGTATTCTGCATTCTCTATACATTTCAGTTCGGTACATTTATGCTCAGCTTTCTTAACTCGAGTATTTAAAGCAAGTTATTTTTCGTCTTGCATCATGGCTGTTGTCACCCCGACACAGGTGAGCGGACCAGCAGCTATGGCAAAAGAAGCTGCTAGAGACAGGCTAAGAGGCACTGGGCGGTGTCACACAAAATAAATGAAGGCTCTAATTCCATCTGACACTCATCTAATGAGAACCAAATTTCTAGTATTAGAGTGACAAAGAGGTGCAATAGGATCCACTTGACAGTAATTGCCTGGCAGGCAGTCCACTCGACTTGCCCATGAATCTCTGTGGAATGGATTGGGGAGGAGTAAGCAGTCAATCAAGAGTGAGACACTTCAATTGAGAGATGTCTTCTCAACTCCCCAGCTGTTAACTGACATGACGAGGGCAATCACAGAATTATAAAGCTCTTAGAGTTTAGGATGTTTTTTTGTCATTGTCCTGGGGAATGCCATTTGAAAGTTGTATTTTTTATTTATTTATTTGTTTCTGCAAACGCTGGTTTTTGAAAGGCCACAATTCTTTCGGTCATTAGGTGGGGCTCCAGGACATGTTTTGTGGTTCCACAATGCAAAAGTGCTCGATTAAGTATTAAGAAGAAAATGAGCAAGCATTAGCAAGCATTTACAAAGCTAGAACAGGTGAAGTGTTTGGCAATTTCCTTTATGAATGTCTTAAACAATCGTCCAAAGCGTGGCTGATTACTTTTCTGTCGATCGTTTTATCAGCTAATTGTTTCAGCTCTAAAAGAATACTGATTGAATTTAATACGGCAAATTTTAAGCTTTAAACTTTAATATTTTATAATGTGTGTGCTAGATTTTTCAGGATTACTTAATTTACACATCTTTTCTTATACCAGTCATTTATGTTGAGGACTATTTCTTGCCCCATCCGCCCCAACATAACTTCACACATTGTGACCTGATACTGAGAGGGAGCTCCCGTCTCTCCTCCGGTGTCTACTGCTGCTGACTGATAGGGCCTCCCATACCCGACTCAAAACTACCTTAGGCTACTGTGAAAAATTGAGCAGCTCACAATAAAACACTCGCTGGAGTTGCAGGGAAAACCCGATAAGAAAATAGATGCTCCAGCAGAGGTGTGCCTGACTCAGCTTTTTAGGAAACAACATTTATCAGAGCCAAGATAAACCCATTGCCAGCAATGCAGACTGTGGCTACTTAAGTGTAATGAGGGAGCCAGTCGCAAGAGTTTGCTTCCCCCAGTTGTATGGGAGTCAGGAGTTACATGCTAGAACTACGCTGTTGGGTTGATTTGTCTTCAACAAAATAGCATGGAAGTGTTGTTAAGTTGGAAAGTATGGCCCATATAAAATCTAAAGGTTTGGTGGAGTATTCCCTGTGGACCTTAAATCGTGCACTCACTCTGATCGATATAAAGCTTTAGTGCCACTTTCTCCCTAAGGCATTAAATGAAGGAGATTACATGTCCCATATGAATGCCATAGAGCAAAATAGAATCTCATTATATTTGAGTCCTATCACACACAATTATTGCACATATACCCCCTCACACATACATCTGTTTTAACTGTATGTCCTCATTAGTAACCATTTTCAACTGGCTAAACATCTCAGCCTCTTGTCTTTGATCTTTTGGAGGAAAAACAGCAGGGATTGACTGTTATCAAGCTTGTGCTTGTTTTTAAGTCTTATTCGAAGCTTTGTTCTTATCTGTTTTAAATCCCTCCCTGGACGTTCATTTTTATGTTTTCTTTTCATAGGGAATTCTAGGGCTTATTTCTAATCATTACACAAGGGTATATAAGCTCTCTGGCTTTGATGCTTGATGTCTTCATACTAAACAACGCTGTGGTCCACGTGGGAAAAGCAGTTCGACATAAATACCTGGCAGACAAACAAACCTTGTTTTCCATTTCGCCTGTCCACACTATACGAAGGCCCTTAAGGACATTGCAGATAATGTTTGCACTGTTAGACAAGCTGTTCTTTCTCAACTACTGGTTGTTAGAAAAGCTGACAGAATCAGGCAAAGAAATTCTTCCCCTAGCCTTTGGGGTGGTGTTACTCTCCAAAATTCCTAATCTAATTATGGTTTGGCTTGGAATAAATGCAGTGGCAGTGAATTGTTTCTTGAAGCGCTGATATTCCCATTTGTGTTTTGTGTTTTGGCATATGTGTTCATTTTCTATAAACACTAGAAATATCTTTTTATGTATAAACTTTCGCTTAAAGGTGCTATTACCCTCATGTGCTGAAGTGCTCTTCTGTTTTGTGTCATTCACAGTGATTATTGACGGTAAGGACACATACACAGCATGATTGTGAGACTGCAGAGTCTGCAGTACCAGTGCAAGAGAATAGTTTGACCTTAACTGTAGTTTATGTGGATGCAGAAAGAAAGGAAGATGTTTTTGGTCAGAAATGAAACAGAGACCACACAAGACCAAAAGTACGAATAATAACCTTCCCAAATATATTAAGACAGAGGCATCTGGTTTGCAATAGTGGACTCTTGCCAGTATTAACAACATTGTAGGCCAGCATTTTGTCAAGTGTGTATCAAGTGCACAGTATTATTCTCAAATAATATGTGAGCATAAGAACATGCTGGATCTGTGGATGTGATTCATGTATTTTCCATTTATTTGCTCCTTTTCTCCTATTATATAGTTTCCTTAGATTAGGGTATATATTTTTTTCAACATTTGAAACATGTTGTAAATCTTAATTTCGAGGCATTTCGACCTTGAGGATTTAACTTCTGTTGTCACTTACACTGAGAGTTAACAGTAGTAAGAGTCAAACTAACGCTGCAGAACAAGTTTTACCCAGAACAAAGAGATCAGATCCCGATCACCCGTGTCCTTAAGACCTTAAATTGGCTCCCAGTCAGCGGCAGAATAGATTTTAAAGTTCTGCTTCTGGTTTACAAATCACTGAATGGTTTTGGTCCAGAATACATGAATGACATGTTAGCGTATAAGCCCAGTAGAGCTCTGACATCTACTGACTCAGATAGTGGAGCACAGAGTTCAAACTAGACATGGTGAAGCAGCATTTAGCTGTGATGCTGCACACAACTGGAACAAACTACCAGCAGATTTGAAATCAGCCCCAACTGTGAGCACTTTTAAACCCAGGGTAAAAACATTTCTCTTTTCATGTGCATATAGATGCGCTCTTTTTAATAACTTTAAACATTGCCTATTTTCTTTTCTTTTACTTTTTTTTTATTCTTCTGCTTTTAACTGTGTTTTTTGTTTTTATGCTGTTTTTAAGAAATGTTTTGTCTTTACGTAACACACAGTGGCCCTCATTTATCAAACGAACGTACGGCAGAAAAACATGCGTACTACCATTTCCTGGCAAACTTCGGCATTTATCAATTTGGACGTGATCGGGATCTACGATCAAATCTCACGTCTGGTCTGAGATCGTGTACGCAAATTTCAGCCTGTGGATTTGCGGTGCAGCACAGCAAAATCTGGCTGAAAATAATGAACAAACTTCCGCTGTCATTAAGCATAAGCAGTCACATATTAAGAACAGATCAAAACGGATTCTTAAAACGAATTTAAAAAATTTAAATTGTGGTTGGAGCAATTGATTGTACTCATGTGCGTCTGAAGGCACCATCAATGAATGTTTAGGCATTCATCAATCGCAAAAACTACCGCTCGATAAATGTACAGGTGATTTGTGATGCCAAGCTGTCGCTTGTAAACGTGGTGGCCAGGTGACCAGGGGGACACACACACGATTCTTTTATATTTCAAAACAGCTCGGCTCCAGCCCCCCGCTACCCCGACAGGAAAGTGCACTGCAGAGCCGAAGTCATCTCCTCGGTTAGTGGCTACCCCCGATAAATTGCATTAAATCAAACAAGGTATCAGATGATTAACATCTTGGTATGGTTCTTCTAGGTGACAAAGGTTATCCTCTAACGGAATACCTAATAACCCCGCTGGCAAACTCCGCTACAGAGCAAGAGCGCAGGTTCAACTTTGCGCACACAAGCACACGGGTCACAGTTGAGCGCTGCTTCGGGTTGACTGCCTCCGTTTCCATACAGCGTTGTTATGGGCCCCTTTTATTCCACTCTTAAGACTGCCAAAAAGCACATCTTTATTTTGCTCCATCTCGGATGTCAGGATGCCGATCTGTGTGTCGGAAAAGGGTCTTTTCTTCCCAGCGTTTCTCCTCTGCATGTTTGACCTCACTGGGCGAGGCCTCTGAACCAGGAATATTTAAGGGCGTAGCATGTTAATGACGATCGAATTCAGCCGCCGCATTTATCAAGGCCCGCTCATTCGTACGCTGAGATTGGTCGGATACGAATGTTTCATAAATCACACGTGTGTCCTTTACTACGACCAATTCTGTGATCAGATCTGCGCCCATTTTCAAGCAAGATTGATAAATGAGGGGCATTGAGTTTCCTTGGTATGGAATGTGCTATATAAATAAAGATGCCTTGCCTTGCCTTAAAATCTCTGCAATTAGATTCAGAATATGATAGTTAGTAGAGATGAGCCTAAACTTGTTTTTCTTTCCGATGAGTATTCTCTATGGATAAAGCACTTTTGACGAATACGAGTAATACGCGTCAATATCCATCCTCGGATTGAATGAAAATCCTCATTAGCGGACTGTGTCTGCCCTCTGTAATATGGTTTTCACAGCACTGATCCGCTGCTGTGTCCCCCTCCGCTACACACACACACACACACACTAACACACACACTCTCGCTCACACTCATGCTCACGCTCACACACAGACACACTCCCTCACTCAGACTTGCGGGTCATTTCCTTTAAGTTTCTTCAGCTTCAGGTTTGTTTTAACTTCGGTTTACTCACTTATTAACAGCAAAGTTCTATAAACGTGGGTTCATTCAGACATGCTGCTTGGTAGAATGGGACTCACGTTGCGTCTCTGCATCTGAAACTTTCTTCCTACATACACACAACACACACACACACACACACACACACACACACACACACACACACACACACACACACACACAGACTCACACAGACACATAAAGAAGAACCAAAAAAAATAAAAATCACACTGATCATAAAAAAATTAAAAGTTAAAAAAAAGAAAGTTATGTTGAATATGAAAACTTTTGTTCATTACGTTCATGAGTAGTATTCATTGTTGCAAAACTTGCTGTGTTGTATAAATAGTTTGTTTGCTGTCGTGATCGAACCATTGATCTGAAGGTTAATGCTGATGCTGTCCTGTAAATAGTTGTCTTATCAGCAATAAATATAACCCTTTCTGATCAAAACATAACAATTTCATCCTTAAAATAACATAATGGTTAAAGCCCTGGCCATTTCAAGACAACTCGACACACTTCTGGGTTAAATTCCACCCACTTCTGGGTTAGGCCCCGCCCACTCAGAGTAGATACAGATAGTTCATATGGTTAACGGATACAGATAATGCTGTACTCGCTCATCTCTAATAGTTAGTTCATATGTCACACGTGTTCTATCAAAACATATATTGCTAAGTAGGTGTTTTACTACTTCTGCTTGGTACACTGAAAGTCATTAAAGTGGCTTTTGGTTATATGTGTGACAGATGTATATTCAAATGTTGTAATTCAAAGGTTTGAATTACTTTAGTATGCTCAGGGCATTACTTTTCTTATTCAGGGGCACAACCTCTATTTAAAAAAAGAAAAATAACAAAAGACTGAAATTATCTGTCTTTCACAGGGAAATTCTTGTCTCTTTTTTTTACACATCCTTTAGTAAAAAGGTCTTAAAATGGTTCATTTACTCAAGGGCTTCTGTCTGAGCAACAGCGCCAGACAGATAATTAATACACAGGGAGCTCTGAAAAGAAAATGATTGTTCTCTCCTTCTAGCCCTGCTTTTTGGCCCCCATTTAGATTCAGATTATACTGAGCATTCAGACACCCACGCTGATATTTCCTTTTATCTAATGCAATCGTCAGAAGTAAAAAAAAAAGAAAAAAAAGAAAATGTCACCTGTGAACTTTGGTTGTTTTCCCTATGAAGAATTCACAGTGTAATGAAATGGAGGTTGTCATCTATTGATATCGAAAGGCAGGATGGAGAAAATGCTTTCGTATGGACTACCTTTTTTTAAAACGTCCTAAACTATTCCAACGCATGCAAGGTTCATTAGCCTCAGTCAACTCTTCAATTTTTTAATCATTCATTACTTTTGTATCAAACAAACAATTTAAATTTGTGCAGATTTGCTACAGGGGAAATCTTAATTATTGTATCATCAGTGAAGACCTCCTGCTACCTCCGTCCTGATTAAATCATTTACTTTAAACTGTGTTGATTACTCCCAAAGTGTTGAATAAAAATACTTAACATTTTCTAATTAAACATCAGTCTGCTGGGTTCATTTAATGGAGCTTGTTTAAACTAAGCAATAAGTCTCTTTTAGCAATTAGAGCATAATGTGGATACAACTGCAGCCCCATTTTTGAAGAATATTCTCTAATGGACATTTTTCAAGCACCACTTAAATGTAGTAGCTTTCAGTGGGCCTAATGCCTTGTTCTTTTTTTTTTTTTTTATCAGTGTGCTGCGTTCGGTTCTGTACCAGTGTTGAACAAATTGTACCCTGCAGTGCATCCACCTTGGAGGTTGCCAGCCTTGTTTATTACTACCCCCAGGGCTAGAAATTTACTTTTGCCACACTTGCCTATGTGGCTTTTGGTGTTTAGAGTAATCAGAGTACAAAGAGAGGATGATGGGTGGATGGATGGACAGGTCAAACAAACACAATACTTTTACCCAGAAGACCATGTCCTGTGTGAAACAAAAACTCATTGTTGACTTATTTTAAGTTACTGCGACCGTTTAACAATGTTAACCATGTGTTTAAAACGGCAGCCATTGCGTTTAGGTGTGAGGGCATGTCCATGTGCAACGATAGGGGTGCACATTTAGGAAAACAGGGAAACAAAGGGCCTTCTGTGACTCCAACGACTTGTCGTTATGACCCAATAGAGCACTAGCGAAGTCGAAACCAACTTCCCACCAACAACTGTCACTCTAACGACGGCCGTTGGCACTTGGAGCACAAAGGGTTCCAGTGACATCGTCGGCCTTGTGAGAGGTTAAATACCTGGATCTCCACACCAGTTAGTTGGACCAGTCCCAGCCTGGTCAGATGTGTACATGAACTGATGAAGCCTCTTGGATGAGAGGTGAAACGTCTTCCTAGAGAAATAGCCATGTCCAGCTGCCTATTGACTGAAATTGCTTTGCGGATAACGATGACCTGGACAAATGAGAACATTCACAGGCACATTTAGGAAACACTCTTGTGGGTTGTGTTACGCCAAAAAAGAAAGAAAAAAGCAGTCGCAAAGTGTGCCTGTCAGTGAGCTAACTTATGCAATGTCATTGGAAATCTGTGGCAGCTGCTCCAAAGCTCATATAGCTGTGTTAGGTGAAGTTTAGTCAAGCTTAAAGTTGAGAATAGTCTAATATTATGCAGCAAAGTGTAGCCAGATAATACCTGCAGCTAATCAATAACTGTGAGTCCTGTGACATGTTGCACTTTGCTGCTGCTTAGTGTGGTTGTTTTTTTACGATTATTTTTCTGCCAGCTTTCAAGCCTTTATTATATAGGCCAGACAGGAAATGGGGTGAGAGAGAGCTAGGGAGCCGCAAATGGCCACAGGTCGGATTCACGCACGGCCTCGAGGACCTTCAGCCTCTTTACATGGGGCAACTGCTCTAACCACTCAGCCACCGAAAGCCCAAGCTTACTGTGTTTTTGCCATCAGCAGGTAGGAACAAACAATCTATGCCGTATATGTTGGAGGACTTGTGGACAAAATGGTCCAGCTAGACCTCTTATGAGAATATTATTACTGCCCATACAGTAATTTTTCTCTCGCTTGCCATAGCTTACTTTACTGATTATCCATGATCTTGTGTTTCACAGAGGTCACTTAGTGCCCCAGGCTCTCTTTCTTTATTAAACTAAAGTTAAGGATCATTTACATCAGTACACTGAGGCAAATGTCTTCACAGTGAGAAATGAAATAACCCATAACCTGCCAAATTCATGTCAGTTGTATAGGAAGGCAGCCACCTCTATTTCTAAGATCTCCCTTGAACGGTTGTGTGATTTGTATCTACTCAGTGAAGAGTGTGCTCTGACTTTTATACTGCTCTGAAAAATTAAACAAATGCAATTTTTTTTTTTAAAGCGACTGCTCTAACCACTGTGCCACCCCTGGGCCGCCCTGAACAAATGCAATTTGAGAACTTTTAGTTGTAGAACTGTTTACCATGCCTGGATGCACATGACATATTTTTTGACAGAGGAAATAATTCATATAGTTGTTATAACAAAGTCAATGCAGCGTCTCGCCCACTGCTAATACCAGATTCATGTTAATTTAGCATTTCTCAAAACTTTGATTTATTTCCCTTTCTTTTCTTTTTTCTCACTGTGAACAGGAAACTGTTAACAATGACTCACCGTTGTAAGGGACTAAAAGTCACATGCTAATGACTGGAATTTCAACGCGTCAATCTTAAACTAATGAGTATTTAGCATGATTGCAGGTAGTGTATGAAAGATTAAATGAGTGCCATTTAAAGCAATTACCTGTACCGACTTCTAGAACTGCAACAAACCATTTTTTGCGTGATGAATTCATCTGCTTTTTCTTTTCTTCTTCTTTTGATTAACGTTGTCTCTACCTCCCAGAGCCAAAGTTACACAAAACCGCAAAGCAGTTTACTGTGAATAACACAGGACGGCAGCAAATCCTTTCACTTGAGAAGGAGAGCCCAGAGAATATTTACAAGTCCTTTCCCCTTTTGTTGCTTAAAAAATGACAGAAAAGATGAACTGATTATGAAAATAATTGCCTATTATTTTGCTGTCCATCAGCTAATTGATGAACCAACTAATAGTTTTTACTCTAATAATTAATGCCAATTATATTTTCTGTGATTTGTCAGAATCTTCTTACAGTACTACACTACACCCATACAGATAAACAGAAGATATTGTATATGCAAAGATTAATACATTTGTACCTTTTGTAAGCCATCAACACGCCAGAAATTAGTTGCAAAAATCTAAAGTCACCCCGAAAAAATAATCATCAGTCTGTATTGGCAATGTACCACATGTACTACTGTACACTCCACAATGGAAAAGCAATTTCACTATTTATCTCAGAAGGACAGCAGGAGAGAAACTGCTGTTGAGGTTTAAAAACTCCTAAATATCTGCAGCAGCTGCAGGGTGTAAATCAAATGAAGTATGACCTCTTCACCATTAGTCATGCTATATGGAAAGGGCTGTCTCATCCCCAGTTATTCAGGCACTTTTGGCTTTGAAAAATCTATCACTGATGTTTAATTTGTACAATATGGCATTCTTCTGCATATATTTGGCAACGCAGCAGACGCATGGAGTTAGTTTACTTTTATCTCACTGAAGTCATTTGTCATTATGATGGGTTCATAAAAGTGAAATCATTATTGTTTGTACAGTCGTGTGTCATTGATTATCAAATAAAAAACAAGTTGCACTATTACAGTAGGTTTATTTTTGGATAAATCTGAGGATTCCAGCAGCTGCAATTTGGTGCATATCTGCCAACAACCACAAAGATATGATGATTTGCATGATTATCCCCAAACGTAATTTAGATATTCAGGGGCACTGAAGGACAACAACAATGGAAATTATGTTACTGCTATTCCATCAAATCGTGTTTGCCATTCTGAGCATAAAATGATAGTAGATCAACCATCTAATAAACTAATAAACATTAATTGGGCATCCAAGGTGGACGCTGTATCACATTCAGTGTGCATGTCACCCCAAACAGGTGGAATGATAAAACCCTGCTGTGTTGCCACACACTATCAAAGCTTTAGGTACCCCTAAAATGAGTTTCTCACCTCAAAAAAGTAGATGGATAAAATCCTGAATGTCATTGATGTTGTTTGCTTTTCTCCTTCTTTTTTAACACCTTTTGTATTCGGTCCAGCCGTCGCTTTTACCTGAAGAATCCCCACAGAGTTTTATGCATTCGGAAAAGAAACCTGACATTTCTCCTGACAGCCTTCTTTTCCTTTTTTGTAAAAAGTGTTTATGCTGCAGGGGCCCAGTCATAGAAAGGTTAAGCCTCATGTGGAGGGATTATAAATAGACCAAACCAAATTCTGCTGTAATATCAGACCAATGCAACCAAAGTTAGATTGATTTGGTTAATTCATAGGAGAATATACAACTGCCAGCGTGACTTTCATATTGCAACCCAATGATAGAAGCCTGTATAACACAGCAGACTTAAAGTAACACTCTTCAATGTGAGGAAGAGAATAGATTGAGGGTCATAACTATTTCTTAAACCTGAAGATTCAACCCTGTTTCTTTCAGAATTACATTCCCATGGGGGAAATATTTTTCCTCCTGTATTATGGTCATTGTTTTAAACACCTCATTAAAGTTGTGAATTTCTACAAAACTACTTAAGTAAGTGTGTTAAATAACAAAATTATTAAATGTTTTTTTTTGTGTTATATATCAAAAACAAACAATCAGTGTTTAGAGCAGGCGCCCCATGTACAGAGGCTAACAGTCCTTGACTCAATGGCCTCGTGTTCAACATCGACCTGCAGTCCTTTGCTGCATGTCATGCCCTCCTGTCCTGATAAATAAAAAAAGCCATGAAAAGGCCAATAAAATAACTTTAAAAAAAGAAGAAAGAAACATGATCCAGGAGAAAGAAACCCTGAATTAAGCATACAGGTTAGTTATTTGGAAGTGGACTTTTTTGGGGAACCAGACTTGAATATGGGTGTTACTTAACTTTAGAGGGTAGCGCTGAGAGCTCTAACTGAGACATGCAAGAAAGGTAAGAATTGCTTTAAAACAAAACACATCCATGTAGAAATACTGTAATATTCAAAAGCATATCTTTTGCTTTCTTTCCTTGAGTGCATTTTGTCACTGTCCCCAGCTCAAGCCGAGCTAAGAAACAAAACCAAAACACCAGCAGCAAGAGAAAAGCATTTTGTATTTATCTAAACTTGTTTACAATATATTATGCTCCCTATTCATGTGTTTGTGTTGATTTGGCAAGTCATCCATACAAACGGCCACCATCTTGGGCCGAATCTTAAATCACTTGTTGCAATTGAAAGTGGGTACTAATGGCTTTTCTGGATTACCTCATAACCTCTGCACTGTTTGTCATGTTTTTGTGCTTTCAAGTGTTGTCTTTCTTAAATCGAAAGAAAGAAAAGAAAAGAAAACGATCAGGGACCTAGCACACATTGTTTTAGCTTCAAATGTCTTCAATCAAACAGACCTTTTGTCTATTAAAAGATGTAAACAAATGTATTAAATGTGACTGGAGGACAGAGAAGAGGAAAAGAGATGCACAGCAACCACAGAATTAACATTAACAACTATAATAATAATTATTATTATTATTTTTATTATAATAGGAATATGACAACAAAACAAAACAAGCGACAAATGCGGAAGTAATTCAACAGCTGTGCACTTCACTGAATAAATGAATATGTTTAAAAAATAAATAAAAAACATTAAAAAACAGAAAGTGCATCTTTAATTTGGAGCTTCAGCTTTTCATTTGCCCTGAGTTAAGAATAAGTACACTTTAAGCAATATCAGCTGTACAAAGGCGTGGTGTAGAGGCTTTGGTGTCGATAAAAGGTTGTGCTGTGAATGATCTGCAGCAAAAAAAAGACAAAAAGTGTGCAATGGACAGAAGATCACACTGTAAATTTTTGCCCTGGCCTTTTGATTCTGGTTGCAGATATGTCAGGCTGCAGTCTTTGTTCCCTTCATGACCTTCATTGTAGTTACAATCCAAATGCACCTATTTGAAACCCCACCAGTGATCTTTTCTATACCCTCAGCACATGCTTTTGTTGCCTCAACCTAACCATGTAGACTTGTTTGAATTCACAACATTAACCATGTGTTGCAAGTGTTTAAAAGAGGGACTGTGTCAATAAAGCGTCACAGTTTTACGCAGAGGGGCCTCAGTGGCATTGACAACTAATACCAGAAGGTTCTGAAAAAGTTACCTTATATGGGATTGGAAGTATCCTCAATAATATAATGTTATGAGTAACTTATTCCTAATTAACTAATTATGGAAGACATGTAATAATCGGTGTTTATTACATTTAATGTCCATTTAATTCATTTACATTTCTGACTTTTAAATAGTAACAGCGTTTTTATTTATAGACTTACTCTTGTGGGGAGATATATTGCACCCTCCATAGCGAAGCCGTTAGATTTCCTAAGTTGTGAAGGTAATATATTTCAAGATAGCATTTCATTTTAGACTGATAATGTTTTTTGCAACACTGAAGGTTTGATTGAATGCAGAGAGATAACTCAGGGGTTGTGGAAAGGTTGCACTACTCACATAGGATTAGCAGAACCATAAATCTGTGTAGCTGTATACTGTGCATTTTTGTTCAGTGCGCTAGGCTGTTTATATATCTCATTTAGTGGATAGATTGCTGTTAAGGGACGTCATCTTCTTACAACTATGCACATCTTTGCCTGTTGTACAACACTGCTTTGTCTGCAGCATAGATAACTTGCCTACTTCTTGCTGTCTTTTGAGCTTTCAGTGATGATAAATGAGTGCCTTTTTTTTTTATGTGTGTGTGTGTGTATGTTACTCCCTTTGAGTTCTTCTGATTAATATGAAATGACGTAATGATTTATTTGTACATTATGCTTCAAATTACACACTTCCTTAGTCTAGAATACTCAGTAATAAAAGCTGCCCACTGGTCGCCTGCAATAATGATGCTCAAACGCAACAGTAGACCCTGATCACAAAGGACCACTGTATGTAAGTGGATGGTATGGTATGGTACAGCATAAATAGGTCCCAATAATTTATAGCTGTGTGATTGCTATTGATTTGCTAGGCACAGTTTCAGGGGGCTTTGCAGGTACAGTGTACAAAGCCCTAGAATCTCAATGCCCTTTTATGCAGATATAGGTTATTGTGATTGATGGTAAGAGATTTAGGTTGGGATCATTTTTTTTTCTATTTCAATTGTTTTTAAAATGAAGGGATAAAGGGTCTCTGGATGGAGAGGTGGAGATGAATATATCAAAAGGAAGATAAATGCTTGCTGTTGAGGAGTGTTGGGTCAGCAGAATTTTAGTGTGTGTGTGCTTTGGATGTAACCGAGTTCCACAAGGTTGATTGAATTTCAGATTTTGCTTGCCTACCAGTGCACGTCTACATTTTGTCTTCATTTTTGCAAGTGAAACATCTGTTATGTCAGGTTAACAGTTAAAGTAAAGTTGGACAGTGCTCTTCCACAGCTGCACCTCCTCAGAAGCAATAACAGATTATTAACACCATCAGTTACAAATAATTAAAATCATTTCTTGGTATTTAACCCAATGCTACTGTAACTCTGTTCCCTGGTTATTGCACATGTCTCTGTGATGCTTGTAATTATGACATGAAGTATAACAGGGGGTCAAGCGCTCCACGCAATAAGGTATAGAAGGTGAAGCATTTTGTGCCTGACAACTGAAAAGGCAAAAATATAATGATTATACATTTTTGATTCTGCATGCTAACTTGCGTGTCCACCTGTGTTTCTTTCAGGAGGCAGTGGGGGAGAATGCAGGAGTCCACGGCACAGCAGAGGACAGGAAGGAGAAGGTGCCCAGCCCCCATCTCAGCCAACTGGTGGTCCTCACTAACAGTGGGACTCTTTTTGGGCTAGCACAGAGGGTAGTGGCTACTGAGTCTCTGTAAGTACTGGCTACACAACACTCCAGTAGACACAAACCTTAAGTAATTATAAAGTATCCATTGTGATTATTACAAATGAAGAGGGCACACAACATTATTAATCTTCATTCCTCCGGTATGGGGAAGACGATTATGACAGCAGTGCTTGTTTCTTGTCATCACTTGTGTCCTGGCAATGTGATGTGACTTGGCAGTTATGTTCATCAAAGCTTTTTCTCTTATCAAGTTGAAAAGACGGGTTGTCCCTCACTGCTGTGCCCCAAGGTGGTCATAACTTCATCAGACAGTTTTACACAGTGTGTCAATAAAGCTAGTTAAACTGGAAAAAGAAAAAAAGGATTATTGTAGTAAAAAGAGACAGAGAGACTTATTTCACCCCTTTTAAGAATCCTTTGCTTTCTTCTTGTAATTTACTGTGTGTGTTAAACTTGTAATCAGTGGCTTACCTACTAATTAATTTTGTCCCTCTTGCTCCGCCTGTGTACTTATTCTCCCTCTTTATCTTTGTCTATTACATCCACACACTCTACACAAAAGCGCCCTCATACACAATTAGGTTAAACTCATGAACCCTTAGTCTGTCTGCAGTGTACAAGTGCTCTATAATGAAAATCTGTAAACCAAGGGCCCAGACGACAGCGCAGCGAAAAAGCTGAATAGGCTTACACTCTCTCATGCAAAGTTTTTCATGTATCAGAGGCAGCCAACAAGCTCAGAAGAATAATGAAAGTAAAAGAGCTGAAGTGCAGAGGTGAGGATACTTCTTGGATAAAGTTTGAGAGGAAAAGATCATCTGGGGAGAAAGTAGTCTGACTTATTCCGGGTGGAACTGTGTGAAAAGTTGTTTTTTCGGTCTGAAAAGGTGTTATTAGATAAGACAGCTAACCCCAGTGTGTACTGTGAGCACCTCTGAGCAGAAATGAAAGATAAGAGCTCTGTAAGGGGCCCTTCAGTGCGTTTACATGCAGTTTAAAAACCCTATTATAATCGGGCTAAGGGCATACCCTGGTTATTTAAACACAATGCAAACACCATACCCCGGGTAAAATCAGGGTTCTCATACCCCGGTTAACAGACCTAGAGAACTCCTTCAGATCCCCGATTATTCCCTCATGTAAACATCTTACCAGGATTATTGTTAACGCACTGTTGTTCACTGTTTAGCTGTTGTTCAGGGTCACCAGAACACAAAATAAGTGTGAACTGCAGGGCCTTTTTATTTGTTGAGGCAAGCACAAGCTGTTCCAGGTAAACTTGATGTGCTGTGATAAATGAAATGTTATGGGTGTTGTGTTTAATGTCAGGGGTTCAAACCTTTTCATCTCTGTTTTGAAAATCAAAAAAAGGTCTTTTGTGTGATGGAGATTACTGTCTTTAAGAGGCATTAGTAGTATCATATGAAACTGGGTGATCTAAAGCATCCGTGGGGACTGACCATGTCATGATAGCATTTGAGGAAGGGGGTTGAATCATGCTCCAAAGTGTAGGTTAAATTAAGGCTTAATTTTGGATAAAGGTTAAAACAGGCATGGCCTTTTTCAAAAGGGTCTCTTGACCTCTAACCTCAAGATATCTGAATGAAAATGGATTCTGTCAGTTCCTCCATGGAGCCCCCCTTCACAGAAGTACAAATGTGTTATATTCACATATTCTAAAATGGTGTATTTAAAATATTTCTGCATGCTGGGGTCCATAAAAGATCTTGAATTACATAAATTAGGTCTACTTTGAGAGCTGAGCCTGTTGTGGGTTCTATGAGCCGAATTGTATTCATTTGTGCTGTGTTGGTCCCCATAGAAGCTATTTTATTGCAGTGAAACCATTTTTGAAACTTGAGCTGTTGTGACCTCTAGAATAATCACAGCCTCATTAAAGTTTACAACAAGACGCATGCTTTTCAGATTTTACCAATCTTTCCTGAAAAATACACCCTGTTTAAAGGGAGAAGATTGTTTTGTAAAAAAAATAGCTTTTAAATCCCAGTGCATCCAAATTTGTTGTTTTCAGCTGCAAAAAGACGCTGGTCATAATCATTAGAAGGGGTTTTCTATGCCTCACAAAAATGTTTCTGCTCGGGATAGGAAGGATAGAATTGTGGAGAAAACTCCTGAAGGTTTAAAGTAAATGATTCAGCCACAACTTTTTCTGCTGTTTTTTAAACTCATATATCCAACTACTGGAGATAGTATCTCCTACATATGAGATACACTTTGAGGCTTATCTTCTTATATCACCAACAACAGCAGTCTGCTACACTTAAAACACACAGATCTCCTGTGTGACAGCCATGAACATCAGCTGTAATGTACAAATAATGTCCAGGTGTGTACTTAACTTACTATTTGTTGTAACATTTATTTTACATATTGCATTTCTTCTATGAAGGAGCTGATATCTTGTACGTATGAGATAGTATCTCCTATGTAGGAGTTTTGGCCAACAATGCCGGAAAAAAATATTTTTTTCACCTTGCCTTTCAGGGCTTCCGTATCCAACCCTTTTAGTATCTGGATAAATGTTTTCATTTGAATGAGAAAAAGTTGTGTTTCTTAGTTTCTTATATTGTTTATCATGAATAGGGTTATTAGTTCTTTCTGCATTTATTTTGTTTTTCCCAGTTTTTATTTTTCTGCTACTTCACTTTAAAAAAAAAAAAACTGAAATCCTGTCTGATTTCTGACTCTTCAACAGTAAAGGTAAGGAGAGGTAACGCAAGAAACGTCTCTACGCTCTGCAGATGAGCATTTCCGAATCAGAATCAGAATCCGAATCAGGTTTATTGCTAAGTATGTTGGACATACAGAGAATTTGACTCCGGCTTATACTTTTCTCACAGTTTCCAAACATTTAACAGGACAAACCTAAACATAACAATAACAATAACATTTACATAACAATAGCAGAACAATAACAGAACAACACAGAACAATAATTTAAGATAAAAAATAGAGGTAATATTAAAAATAGGTTAACAAGTAAAACTTATCTATCTATCTTATCTATTCATCTTCATCAAGTTCAGTCTCTAGCCATCAGTTGCTGCAACTGAGGTCTTCGTAGGTTGGAGTAGTTGATAGCTATGTCACCCTTGAGTCATACAAAAACAACAGTCATTTTGTCTTTATGCACCATGCCAGAACATTTGTCAGACCATAATATGTCACCACTGCTCAAAATGAAATACCTGATTTTGTTTTTTCTTCTCAGTGTGTTTCTGGCCGAACAGTTTGAATCCCTGCAGTCCCACCTGGACACAATGATGCCTTCAGCCAAGAAGCCGTTCCTGCAGCAGTTTTATTCCCAGGTATACTTGCACCTTCTCTCTGAAGCTTGTGTAATTATAGCAACTGTTCATCACTGTCAGCTACAAGTGTGGTTATACCTAACATCCGACTACGGCGGTGAATCTGAGGCATGGAAAAACAGTTTTCATCATTTTCAGTATATTATGATGTATAAGACATAACCTCATGCTTCTAACAGACCCATCTTTCAGCTCATAAAACATACTGCAACATATGCTGTATCTTCCATTCAATGTGCTATATAGAATTTTTTTTGTTGTTGTTGCACTCATTCTTTAATTTGTGACCTTCACTCAGCCTTTTGGCTTTCTTTACATGCCGATTTCTCCCTACGTCAAATGACTATGTAACTGAAACTCAGAATTCAGTGTAATTCTCGATCAACAAAAGAGAAAATTTTCTGTCAACCATAACTACGCCAGCAGCTGTTTCCCTGTCTCTTTTTGTCCTCTTGACATTTGAAATGTTCAGGTACACAGACAGATCTATTTTCCCCAAACATCAAATGAATGTCATGTCCTGTGGTTTCACTCTTGGAAATATTGTGTAACCAATGACATTCGAAGCAAAATTGAAGGGACCTTGACTTCATGTGTGCCTCATGAAGTGTTTACAATGTACCAACCACTAACAGACATGTTGAATTTAACGCACATACATCTATCCTCTCTTCCTTCTCTCAGACTGTGTCTACAGCTAGTGAACTTCGGAAACCGATATATTGGATTGTTGCAGCCAAGGCCATCGACTATGAACAAATGTTGCTCCTGATGGCCGGAGTTAAATGGGACATCAGGGAGATAATGTCACAGCATAATGTCTATGTGGATGTCCTGTTAAAGGTAATGTTACATAAGAAATGTGTAGGTGCCTGTTGATGTAACATGTGACCATTAAAGCAGCATTCATTTTTCTTTCTACTGGGGTGGCACACAGTAAACACAGCACTGAAATCTCATCATCATTTCAAATGTTAAATAGTAACATTTAATATTAATTGTTCCACTTTGTTAACCAGCTAGTTAACTTGACTTCCATTTTGTGCAGTTAGGTAGCATACAGTTTATACTTCCGTTTATCAGCGCTTTTTCACTAAAAGACAGCTGCCTGCTACTGTGTAAACATCTACACATAAAGATTGTGGTATCATTTATGCCACTAACACACTGTCAGCTGAATATATAGCCATATAAGACTACTGGTAAAAAAAAGATTTTAACAAGGTAAAATCTTTTTTTCTGTTCTAGTGTATTTTACATACAGAAAAGTTCAGAATTGTCCTGATGTTTTATTAGTTTTTCACAATCAAATTCACTGCAGCCCTCTCAGTCTCATGCACTATCCACAATAGCAAAAAGTAGAACTCACAAAAGGCAGCTGTAATAGATTTGCTTTTATCCAGTGGGGATTTTCCTCACAGAGTTTTTGTTGTGCTTGAGAAATCCAATCTGGGTTCATCCTTTTAACATCTGTGTCATTTACATAAAATATTGGTCTTTGTTCCACTTCAAGTTAAGAACTCTTAAGTGCCTTGTTGTCCCTCATGAGTTCGAACTGATTCAGGGACCTCTAAAATTAATTATTTGGGATGGGGTGAATAATTTAGTACAGGGTGGGGGAGCTGTTGAGAGTGGAATGCAGATCTCTCCTGTAGTTTCAGCTTTGTTAAAGACATTTGAGCTCACCCGTCCCTGGCGTATTTTTGGAACTGGAAGTTTTCCACTTAATGTGTGTCTTTATGCATGCTGGTCACTTATCCCATTATACATTTTGCATGGCATGGAAGGACACACGGTACTAGTTTTCTCACCTCTGACGTTCAGAGAGAGAAAGGTCTGAAGGGCTCACTGCGGTGTGAAATCTTGAATAGGCCAGCGCTAAACCAAGACAGATCCCCATGAATGCATCAGCATGTCTTGCAGCAAGAAAGCTGTTGGTTAAATGACAGGTTAAAGGTCCCATATTGTCTTGGAAAATACTCTGTTGTCCTGGAAAATTATTTCAACATTCTTCTATTTTCCTTTAGCTGAGAATGAACCACTAGCATGGCTATTAGAGCTTCATAAAAAAATAACATTTCCATCTGAAAGGGTGAAAAAGTTATGTTCAGGAAATAATTAACTTTCAAATGTAGTTTATGGATGGATGAAATCTTTTTAAAAGGCTGCTCTTGGTTATGTGGTGGAAAAGGAGGGTTGAGGGATGAGGTATAAAATAGGTTGTGATGTGCAACCTCATCGCTCGATGCCACTCAATATTACACACTGTTCTTTGAGTGGCTGAAACTTTGAATAATGTAAGTTACATTATCCTTAAAACAATAAAAAAGTCACAGCTGGCTGGCAGCCGGTAGTTTTTATTAGGTTTATAGATTAATATTGCTTTCTCTCCAAGTTATTTTAAATGGTTGAATAATGTAAAATTGGTTAATGTTAGCATGTTTGGTTCAGTTGCTTAAATGGTTTCAAATGTGTGCTGGGCATTGCTGAGAGGGTTGGAGAATGAATGTAAAGCTGAGGTCAAAACAATAAGTGGGAGCAGAACTGTATGTGAGTCAAATAGGCTAAATACTGGGTAATGGTACTTTTCACTGTTTGTCCAGGACAAAGTTTAAAAAGAATGTAAAGAAATTAGTCCCAAAGATGTGCGTAATATAACGTATATAGACATATTAGTGTGTTGTATGATTCCTGTCCGTCATTACCAACTAAATCATCACTAAAAATGAACTGGAAAGAGTGGGAACACTGACTGTGCCTTTAAACGAGCCGTCAGGACTTCTGTACAGTTGAGATGTCACAACTATACTATAAACAGTGAGTGTACCGGTCTAAACACTGGCCAATCAGAGGAGACTGAGCTTTTCAGACAGAGGGGGAATACACCTGTATTCAGACAGACAGAATGAGAAAAATAATTTGTTTTTATAACATTGAAGCATCTGAATATGTTCTAAAAGAAACCCAAAATACAGATATGAACCTGAAAATTAGCATAATATGGGACCTTTAAAACATATGGTAGAGTATATACCAGCCACTCAGATATCTGAAGCTATAAAAAGTTATCTGCTCAAACTCACCTTTTGAATAACTGCCTGGCTCATAGTTGTCTTGCTCTGGCAGCGCTGCAGTTAAGACTTACTAATTAAAAGTTATGAGCTAAATTGCCTTGGGGAAAATCTCTGTCTCACTGGCCGGGTTTCAATGTCCAATCGTGTTAAAATGCTGATGGATTGACATTGTGTGTATTACAATCTGTGTGTACTTTTACATGGGTGCTAATGACCCTCTCGCCAACGTGTCAGACACTCATAATGCGTATGGATTGTGTTATGTGCATTGATTGAAAAGCATGTGCTACATTTTGTTGTACTGCACACAGGAGAATATTTTATTCATGAATTTAGGTTGATCACGAGCATTCAACAATAGCATTGATTTGCATATAAAGTGGCAAGGAAATGCAGCAGCCTCAGAATGACTTCATTGACAAACTGCTTAAGTCAGAAACTATTGTGGGACTGTTTGTGAAGGAATACCATTTCACTCTTGGCTGCAAAATGATTGGCAGCTATGTATGCCTTAAAATTCAGCTTCATTTTTTAATATGACATAGTTTAAATTAAAATAGACAGACTTTATTTTCAAACCACAGACTTCTCCTGAGACACATCCATCATCTCTTTGTACAGTCCTGACGTCCTGCAATTTGTAAACTTTTAACAGCAACATAACATTATAATTGTATATTGTCATCCATAATTGAACATTTCAGTGTGCACTGAGTTCACAGCTAGTGCTTGGCATAGCTGAAACCCCAAGAAACATCAAAACATGTAGCGGTGGGCCACTTGTGACCAAAACTGTGTTGTACATATATTTGTGTCCTGCAGCCTGTGCCTGCCTCTGAGATATTTCCTTTTTTATCTCTTTGTGTTAAAACATTAAAGAGACAGCATTTGTGTCCTTTTTGTGTTTTGCTCTGGGGACTATATTTCGTAGCAAGAGAGGTTGAGCTCAGGAGATGTAACTACAAGTCGCCAATATAATCCCAAGTGTGTATTAAAAGATATAAATTAAAAAGAGCCTAAATAATAGCCAACTAGTGGCTGACTGTATGCGCATCAAAAAGTTAATGAATAAGTCCAGTTGGGATGTTCCTAAAACTGACAGCAGCACACAAATGATTTGCTGTAACCCGTGATTTGTGTCTTGGTGGATTCATACTTCCTGCCCCCGTCTGCTCAGTACTTCAGGATGTAGTGTTCATCAGTCCAGACTGCAAAGTCATTAAATTAGCTCAGTTAAAGGAGAGTTGCAGTACAATAACCCAGACATACTGTAGGCTGGTGGAAAATAATATATATAAACTTGATTGATTTGATGTACTTACACCACTATTTAAACTATGCACTTTGTGTTAAATACTTTTTTTAAAAAGGCTTGATTTATATATATTTTTTTAAAGAAATTCATACAAACAAGTAATGCAGTTTTTTCTTTGCAGACTAAATAATTGGGTTGTGCAATTCACAGCACGAGGCAGTTTTATAACACTGTTCAGCTCATCCAAGTTAGGTTTGGAGGAGCTGGTTTTGGATGTCATCCAGGAACACGGAGGAGCTGAGAACATAAAAGGAAATATGTGTATCTTGTCCATGAAGACTTTAATTTTTTTTAAATCTTCCATTTGGGACACCAAAGGTTTTATTGGTCTCGTTGTGGTTTGTTTCCTTTATAAATATCTATACATTATATAGTACATAGCTGTGTCTTTGGTAATATACCTTGCACAAGCTAATAAAATGTTTTTTTTAATCTGTAGATACTATGGATATCTTTATAAAACAGTTTAACCTGTTCGATAAAAGGTTGACACCTATTTTTTGTTATCCAATTGAAGAAATTCACATATTGAACATCATTTAATTCTGCTATGTTTTAATTCTACTCTAGTTTACTCTTGAATATGTTCACCTGTGCTTTCTCCTCCACTTTCACAGGAGTTCGAGCAATTTAACAAACGGATGGAGGATGTTTCCAGACATGTGCGTATCCCGCTGCCTGTGTCCAACGTCCTGTGGGAGCACTGCATCCGCCTGGCTAACAGGACTCTAGTAGAAGGGTAAGAAAGTCATAAAAACACCTCTTCCCCATCAGTGGGATGTGTGCAATCTGGCACCGTTCTGGTGAAGTTGCGGCCAGACTTATGGTTTATTTATGTCACTATGAATTATTGTTAAAACTTCTGTAGAAAAACAGTTTTATTGTGAATTATGTTTTCCTTCTGTGTCAAACGGTGACTCAAGAAGTCTGTGACGCAGAGAAATAAAGTTATGTTTTTTTAAAGCCCCATATGTTCATCAATATCAATTTTTATGATGAAAAGACAGTAAATTAAGCTCAATAAACTGGTCTTTATAACTTGTCAAAATTCCCTGTCATGAGATTTTACTTGCAGTTAGAGGCAGGGGGACTTGAGACAAATCTGATTGCAGTTCCTATAACTGTCCCAGAGAAGAATGGACTGCTCTGTAGACTTTGTGGATTTCTATTTATTCCCGTTAAGAGCACTTGAAGAGTAAGAACACAAGACCTGATTGTAGTTTGTCCTTAGTAGATTTTGTCACAACTGGCTCTCCCACACAAGTGACGTCCATCTCTTTTTATCTGTAAAAGTTTGAGTAGGACAGATTCAAGGAGAAAACTCTGTACTGTTAACACCCCACATGCTTTGAATGCACTTTTACTTTTACTGTGTCTTTGTTTTGTGGTTCTTTGTGGAAATTACGCTGGTTAGACAGCAGTTCTTACCTCAATAAATGCATTTATTCATAAATATAACTAATCGAAATAAAATAATGGAACAAGTCAGCATCTTAAACCATTGAATAGAACGATTATGGATACTTTATCAGTATAGTAAACGCCTCAGTCAGCACTAAGGTGTTTTTCTATTAAATATTTATTTAGGAAACCTTTTCAAGAAGCAATTCTGTTCTATTCAAGTAGGATGGGAACTGTGCTGCAGGGAGGAAAGAAATGTGCACAAAACACGAAGAGTGATTCAATTCACATTTTAGCATTATGAATTATTCAGAACAGTAATGTAACCATGTGAAATACAGTGCAGAGCCAGAGAATCATGGTTTTATTTCTTACAACTATGGTAATTTTGAAGTCTATTGTCTTGTGCTGTTATGCCTTTCTTGCTTGAAAAGGTCTCTCTACTCTCGTGTTGCGGTCATAAATAGAGTCCCTGAGCTTGTACACTCAGAAATAATGATCAGAGAGAATTTGTCTCTCTTCAACAGTAAGTCTTTCTTTCTGCATGTTGTTGAGCACCACGAAGGAGAGGGAGCATTACATACTGTCGTAAGAAACCCAGAGACTCTGTGAGTTATCCCCCAAACCACTCTAAGGGCGCACTCGAACTGTCCATCCGTACCGTGCCCAAACACGTTCCACGGATAAAATCTAGTTCATTTCACCAGTGAGAGTGCAACCGTACCGCGCCTAGGAGGTGGGCTTTTGTAAAGCACGTTTACAAATGTACGAGCACAAGTACCCTAAAGCACGGGGCACGGTACGGACCGACAGTGTGAGTGCGCCCTAACTTCCAGCCCTCTCCCTGTGCTGGCAACCCTCTCTCCATCAGGGAATTGCATGGAACAGGCCATTCACACAAACCGTAAAATGCTCTTGACACATCTCTTATAATGCATTTCACCACTTTCTCCCTTACAAGCGAGACGTATGGGTTGTGACTAGGGATGTCCGATAATATCGGCCCACCGATATTATCGGCCGATATTGAGTTAAAAATGTAATATCGGGAATTATCGGTATCGGGTTTTTACAACCGATGTTAGTTCTGTAGGCTTCAGCATTTCCGAGTGTACCTGAATGCAACACGGGCCGTTTACAGGCGCGTGCTTGATGACGTATAACAACAATAACACGCTTCACTCGTAGGTTGCTAACCGTGGCTAACAAGCTTCAGCTCTCCTGGTGCATGAGATGTCCGTGGTTTGGAAGTATTTCCAAGTGTCATCTACTAACAGTATATGTGCGCTTTGCAATGACTGCAAGGCGTTAGTTATGAGAGGAGGAAACAAGGCGTCTTCCTTTAATACATCACATTTGATCACCCACCTCAAGAAGAAGCATGCGGAGTTAAACGCTACATCTGTGCAGCAAAGTGATGAAAAGAAGCAACAGCCGACACTGAGAAACAAACTTTTTCTATCGTTCAAGATGCCGGATTCACCAAACTTGTGGAGTTTCTCGAGCCCCGTTATCTCGTGCCCAGTCGCAAGTATTTCTCAGACCAGTGTTGACCCGAACTGTACAGCGTTGTTTACAGTCACGTCGAAAAGCTAATTTCTGGTGCTGTATCCGTTAGATCCACTACAGGTTAGCATGTTGAGCTTGACTGCTGATTTATTGATTGTATTATTTGCCAAGTTCCGGCTCAGTCGTTACTCAGTCTGGAAAAAGAGGACTATGTTTGTTTACTACTCTGGACTGAAGCTATGCATCTTCCTTGTTGTGATGTTGTCTGTAGTGTTGTTTGAGGCAAAATATTCTCTCTAAAAACACAAACAAATAAATGAATGGCACTTTTTTCAATAACTTGTTTTGTACAGACTGTGTTTACATTTGAAAAGCCATGTTGCATTTATGTCTGCATCCAGTAGGGCATCACAATAAGATTAGGCATAATGTGTTAATTCCATAATAGGTGATATGTGATGAATTTTGGTGTAAAAAGGCTGCATATATCGGTATCGGGTGATACCGGTATCGGAAATTAAGGGTTGGACAATATCGGAATATCGGATATCGGCAGAAAAGCCAATATCGAGCATCCCTAGTTGTGACAGAACGTATGAGTCTTTTCCTCAGCACTTGCATCCTCCCCATCGCTTCACTCGATGTGTTGAGTAAATGTGCGAAGTAGGTATTTAGATTGAATGTGTGATAAACCCCCCCCCCCCCCCCCCCCCCCATACCGACTGGATTGTGGCGAAGCAAGAGCTGCCAATTATCACAAGGTTACACACATTTTATTGGGAATAAGAAATTGGCGGATACTGAGGCCAAAGTTATTCTGAGTTGCTACTGTGTTCAGGTTAAAGTGAAAATGTGTTTAGGGTTGTAATGTCAGGCACAGAAAATGGTTCAAAACAAATGCTTGTTAAATGGTTTAGTGCTTGCAAAGTGTTTAAAGAAGAGAACATTGGGTATTAAGCATCAGTGGAAGGCTCGCCCTCACCCACTGAGAAAAGGGAACATGTTTACCTCCCAACACATTTTTCTGAGCACTTTTCTTCCCATTGCGTAGGAATACTTTTGAACCCTTTCCAGTGAACAAATGGCCCATTACGGCCGCGATGCTCTGCAATTTCAAGCTGCTTTTGCAAGACTTCTGCCGTCTGCCTGGTTCTCCCAGCACACTCCCTTTAGACACACATGAGCACATAAACACACACACACACACACACACACACACACACACACACACGAACACACACTATCGCCCACCCCTCTGGCACACCAGGACGGAGTGGTCACATTTGTTTGTTTGTACTTCGACTCGCTCCGCCTGTTATTCAATTTCTCTGTCCAGCGCTCATCTCCCGTAAGACCGTCAGAAATGGCTTTGTTAGCATTCTGAGCCGAAGCTCAAACATTCAGCGGCACAGAAGAAAGAGTGGGCAAGGATGACAGAGAGAGAGAGAGACAGAGAGAGAGGGTGATGCAGCAAATGGAAACAGAAGTGAGAAAGTGTGAAGTGGTAGACGGACAGCAGACCTGTCTGTGTGGCGTGTTAATGTACTGTAGATGTCACAGACACTGACCTGCCAGTGGACAACAGTCCCAGCTGCCAAACACCTGAAACACAAACAAACACGTGTGTACTCTAGCCCACACACTTTTTTACTGACAGGGCAAAGACAGCTGTCTGGAACAACCTGACCTCATATTTAATAAAAGACGCACGCAGACAGACCCACACATAAGGACTCATGTATTTCATTTCAATACATACACACTGCAGTTACATGTCTTTAAATGAATGATTCAACAACTGGCTCACAACACTTCTATTATAATGTTTATTTGGTTTTAACCTTTCATTTGACTTTGAGTTGAATCTGTCATGAACATTCACACAAAACTCATGTCATAATATTCAGAAGACAACCAAACCAAAAAACATGGATTCAATTGAACACATGCAAGGACAAATATAATAAAAAAATATAAAATGAAACAAACTATGAATAACTTGCAACACAAACTAGGCATTATGAAGCTCTGTCTATGTGACATTGCAGTTTTAAGAGAATGTGTTATTACTCATACAAATTGCACATTTACCGAAATACTAAATATATTTACACATCTCCTCTTTTCATTTCCTTTCATTAATTAAAAAAAAATACTTGCTTTTAAAAGCTCTAATGGAGCCTGAATCTCTCCCATCATCTTGTAACTTTGATTACTTTCTTCTCTGTTGAACTTTGACAGTATTCCCATTTGATTCAAATGTTGATCAAAATCGGCTTATGACAAGCTGAAACACATCTTCAAGAGCATTTTCAATGCATAACAAATGTAGGGAGCTGAAATAAAATAATTCTAAACCATAGCACCATGACTTTTTACAGAGACAAACGAGTTTGTGGACATATTTGGCGGATTACCTTTACCTAAACACAGGCAATGCTAATCTCCCCTTTACCTCTGCTGTCGTGTCTTCTGCTCTGCTGTAGCTATGCTAATGTGAAGAAATGCAGCAATGAGGGCCGGGCCCTGATGCAGCTGGACTTCCAACAGTTCCTCATGAAGCTGGAGAAGCTGACGGACCTGCGACCTATCCCTGATAAGGAGTTTGTTGAGACCTACATCAAGGCCTATTACCTGACAGAAAATGACATGGAGCAGTTCATCAAGAATCACAGGGTGAGACAGCGAAGCTGGTGGATGGAGGATTGTATGTCGTCTGTGCAATAGAGATTAATTTGAAGGTCCCATATCATGGTCATTTTAAAGTTCATACTTGTATTTTGAGTTTCCACTTGAACATATTTACATGCTTTAACGTTTAAAAAACAAGTTTTTTCTCTAAAACGCTCCATTTTAGCGCTTGTGTCTTTAAGCACCCTTCCCGAAAAAGCCAAGTCTGCTCTGATTGGTCAGTGTTTTCAGGTCTTATGCATCTGTGCTCTTCGCAATCCTGCACCGTCATTGCAGCCGTTGAATGACTGTAACAGTAATGTAGCTGCACTTTCTACCTATATGTAGTATAGTTGACATCACAATCGTACAGAAGGTCTGATGGCTCATTTAAAGGTTTCTGAATACAGTCTGTGTGCATTTCTCTGTAGTTTGGTTTGATACTTTCACAGTATTTATAAAGCACCTCAACCTGCTTTAAAATAATAATAAAAAAAGAAACATGGAAATCTCACTTTTAACAATATGGGACCTTGAAGTAGTTGTTTTGTTTTTCTCCAATCTGAATCTGCATTTCCATGTAAGCCTCATGCTGAGAGACCCTTCTGCTGACCCACTCTTTGTGTGTTTTTCTTTTTTTGCAGGAGTACTCAATGAAGCAGCTAGCCAACTTGGTGAATGTTTGTCTGGGTTCACATATAAACAAGAAGGCTCGTCAGAAACTTCTGGCGGCCATCGATGACATTGACAGACCCAAGAGATAGGCTGATGAACGGAGCAGACCCTGAAGGTGTCAACCAGCCACTGAAATAAACACTCCAACAGAGGAACTCCTACAACGGAGCTACGCGAATGAATGTCTTCAATTTCAGTTTAGAGCGTAAATGTTTGTGGTGTATTCAATGAGCTGCACAGCACACGCAGAAGTAGAGCTACTGCATACAGTAAATAAAAGCTCAAATGCTTATTAACATTACCGCCTGTATGTGGTCAAAAACACATATTACTCATGATATTCTGACAAACACTCTAAAACATGCTGCTGCAGTGACTCTATGCATACAGCAGATATACCATATTGCATGCCCTCACAGTTTCATTAAACAAACATGCCATTTATGAAGTCTTTCTGCAAACTGTCTGCAACCACAACTGTCAATCTTTTCAATGGTCATAAAGAAACAGATCTTGAGTATCAGACGAGCTATAACAAATACAGGAACGGACATTCCATCTGTTTTCACCAAATGTGCTCAATTTCTGATACAACTCTGAACTAAAAGTAAAAGGTGATTTATAATTTGCTACATTTGAGAGCCACATAATGTTGTAAAGGTTTGTGGTAAATACACCCAAATTACAGATCAAAGAATAGTCTGTAGTAGTTAGAAGCCTCAATATAAAGCCCTCATGGAGATACAGACGATCTGGTTATTGTTCACTTCAATCATTCATTGTTATGTTATTCCAGCCCATATGTTCACCATATATTATTTCACTTCAGGGAATTTGTCGCGCCTGATTGGATTCCCTGCTTCTTTATCTTAATTGTTTTGCCCACGAATTACGTAAATCTAATATAATATGATGATGAAAATAATATAAATTAATGTAGTTAGCGTTGACATAGAGTATATCCGCACTAGCTGCATTTGTTTGTTTGCCATTTGTCATATCTGAGTCGAAAGTCTTTGAGAAAGAGCTTATCTTTGTATTCTGTCTCTCGGCATTCTCGATGAGCAGTTAAATCTGTTTTGTAGGTTTGTGCAGTCAGGTATTGATTATGTAATTTCTCGTGAGTTAGGAGTTGAACTGTCAACTACAAGAGCTTTCCTCCAAAGCTTTAAGGCTTCCCCGCTCCAGTCATCTCCATTAGTTGAACTTGACCAGACCTGCTGAGAGGGCAGATTGATTTACTGTCAAAGGGGGAGTTACAGTTTTTAATATGGCTTCAAATTTTGTGTGCAACTATTCCAAGAAGAATACTGCAAATGTGAATGTTTTGAACAATGTCTGTATTTATTTCTTGCTTTGTGTCTTGTTTGGGGTTTTTATATGATAATTGCTGGAAGTGTGCTTGTCATATATCACCTCTCAGTATCTCGTAACTTATCAACTGAAACTAATACATATATTTAAACATTGTCAAATTATGTTAAGTCTCAAGTGCACTATAGTGAAAATCAGTAATTGGTGTTTGAACTGTAGGTTGAAGCAAAATGATTCTAACATAATAAACACTAACTGATGGACTCTGTTGTTCTTACTGACTTAACAGTGCTGTGATTAAAGTGCATAATCTATATATCATATCCAACCTTTAAAATCGCTGTGCTGCAGCCGCTTTGAAAGACTCATCAATGTTGTTCAGATTATGAGTGTAACCTTCCTGCAGCCATGCTGTCCATTCTAATGATGCTTTCCCCAGCCAGGAGCAGGACGCTGTCAGATTAATTAATGTGGCTTCCTGTGTGGTTACAAGCCCTCAGTGTTCGTGTTTAGGAGAAGCCTGCTGATCAGGTTGAACTGAAAGAGATGTGAAGGCCTCATTATAACTTTAACAATTCTCTGTTTTTTTAATATACAACTGTTGACTTTTCTATCAACTATGAAATCCAGCTGGTTCTTTTCCTACTTGAGTGGACTTTCATCCACACATACGCTGTCTGTATAAACGTGCAGATGACTTGGCCTACTGGGCCAGTTATGGGGTTACTAATAGAAGTTATCAATACACCAATTAATTCTGCTTCATCTGATGCATCGTCCACATTTGATGCATCAGGGAAAGAGCGAAATTAATTTGTCATTTACCATTTTTCTTAATCATCAAATAAACCTGGACAAAACAAGTTTAAATCTGAGTTCCAGTGTGGATAGGAGTGATATTTCAATAATGAATTATTAATTTGCTTCCTTTTTTAATCTTTTTTTATTATTATAAAGCAAGTCAATGTGGTTTATAAATAAAACGCCCAACCCAAAGAAATGCAGAGAGCCCGTATGAAGAAAGTGTGCCCTCAGGACTTCTGTATAGTTGTGATGTCAAAACTATACCATATATATATAGATAGAAAGTGCTGCTACAGTGCTGTTACAGTTATTTTCCGGCTGCAATGACGGTGCCCCCCCTCCCTCTCTTAAACATTTCATTCATGACCTTCCTGACACTGCTGCTCCCACTGTTCCTATGCGACACATTTGGGTGCCCAGCTAGAGCGTACACCTCCTGCGAGGCTGTGGCCCAGTTACACAAAAGATTAGGTGCTCTTGGCTCTAGTGTTTTTGGCGCTGTGCCAGATTTCATGTGCCAAGCTCATAGAAATCACTACCACTGACCCACAGGGTGTCTGTTCCCACTGCCTGCTGATATGCATTCAGACAGACTTCATTCATGTCTGTTCATAAACATGTAATTGAGAACAATTGCTGGCAGAGCATATTAGCGATGTTTACTTTGCACAGTGATTGACACAACGGGATGTGGCAGTGGAAGGGAAGAGCGTAAAAGAATGTGTCAACCAGAGGAGTGCGGATGAGATGTGCTGATTGTACACGAAAAAGAAAGTTGATATTCGAGGTGGAGATGGCCAGATGAAGTGCAGACAGTATTTAGATCATTTATTTTCCAGAAGAGTTCTGTAGCTCAGTGAAAGATGCTTCTTTTTTGACACTCATCATCATATTTTCTCAGACAGTCTTAGATAATCACAGTCTCAATGATCTTTGAAATACTGATTAAAACTCCCTTAACTCTTCTGAAACTTTGCTAATAACCAAAGTTGATAGGACTCTTTTTAAAAAAAAAAAAGAATAACTAAAGGAGATTTTCTTTCTGTTTTACTGGTATGCAGATAGTCTGTAAAGGTAATCAAACTCCATGTATACAAAAGGAGTAAAGAATTTTTCTGTCCTGACATATCAGGTGCAACAAAACTGAGGTCAAGTGTGGTCCACACAGACCCAGATGGAGAAAAGAAAAGAGGTGATGTGTGGATGTATTAAGAAATCCTAGCTTGCCAACACAATGTTATTATTATCCATGACTAACTAGTTATGTTAGCATATGAGCTATGTTACAATAAATAGTTTTCCTTAGCCATTAGCTGTACGGCTTTTTTATTATTTTAATTGATTCATTCGTATTTTGATAAATATCTCTAACATGTTATTAAATAAGAGTAAAAAATTTTTTTTTTTAAATGAGCTGAATAGATGTTTTCTATCAGGTTAGCTGTTGCGTATCTGATAGAGAAGCAGAAAACACAGTTTGAGTGACGGGCTAACCACACACACACACACACACACACACACACACACACATGAGTTTAGAAATGTTTATGGCATGTGTTCAAAATTGTTCCACTTGCTATGAACCAAAATACAATTATGTCAGGCCAATTGCCGATTTGGGCTTTTTAGTGCAAGGAAATAGGTTTAGGTATCTTACAGAATGAATGAAAGGGACCATTAAGTCATTCAAACCCCTTAGTTATACAGTAAAAATAGTTATTTCCCACTATTTAATGAACATAATGCCAGTAATTTTTTTTCATTACAGATTGAAGCAGCTAATTGGATGTCAGACTCTGCCGCAAGAACTTTCACGACTGCCCTCTGAGAATCTTGTTCCACCCGTCACTGCTAATTTGTTGCTTGAATAGCTGTGCTTGGGCGGAAACAAATGTTGTGACTGGTCGTAAACATGTGCAGAGCAGGAAATCCTTTCAAGGAACATTAGGGCTCTGTTTACAGCAAAGGTAGAAGTAGGGGATGTCAGTTCAAAGTTTGAGTTAAACTGATGTACTCCCGGTGAGTAGAATAGGGAGGTTAACTAGGATAGATAGATATTTCAGGGCAGTTCTATACACTGAGAAAAAACTAAGACATAATGAGGAAAAATGTATGTATATCAAAACAAAAAGAACACATGAAAACACTTTTACGCTGCCGTCTTAGGCGAATGATGAATCGACCCTTTTGTTCCAGTTCACTTCATGTAATAACATACATCATAGCAGCAGCTCTTTCTGGTGCTCTTGGAAATACCTTCACACAAAACACAAAGTCAATACTCCTGTCTTTGAAGAATGGCTATTGATTTTTCTCCTGTGGACTTATGTTTTGGTGTAAATTACCGGTTTCCAGTTTGAAAAAAAGGGTGGATGTGTATCTTAGACTTTTCATTTCAAAGAGGTGAGAGTGCGTTTTTCCACAAGGGAGCACAGATGTGGTTTTGAGGAAAATGATATTTTTTGATCAGTTTATGTGCAGCAAGAATAACTAAATATCCATTTGATTTATAATCACAGTCCAGAGCAGATGGCCTCCTAATGCAGCACTTGGAATGATGGCTTGTGACATTTTTACTGAGAGGGCACTGAAAAAACATGTTATACAATTGTTGAACCAAAATTATCATGTACATGTGGATTTTTTTTAAACACAGGAAAACACATAAAAATAGGAAATGTATTTATTTCCCATTGCCAGTAGAGGAGTATACCTTTGGTGTCATGTTCAATGTCACAAACGCGAAAACCTGACAACCTACACCTTACCTTACCTACCTTACCGTAACCATTTTGCGATACTATCGCAATTCTTTGGTGACCATGTAAACATGACCCAGAAACAGGGTTAGTACCCGACTAGCAACATTTAAATAGCACTGGTTAACGCTGAAATCAGCATGGAGGCCAGTAAATGTTACTGTGATTACTTCTTCTTATATCTTATTCCAACGTATTCTTATAAACATGTTTGCACAAAAATTTAACAAAAATTTCTATGATATCTTACATAATGGACAGGAAGTGGACCGCCATGGTTGCTTTTTTGTGTCAGTTGGGTTTAAGCACCAAAACTACTGTTACATGACCGCTTTTAGCCTTTAAAAAAGGTGACGGCTGGGGTTACGCAGAAAACACTTGGTTAGGATTAGAAAAAAGGTTGTGGTTTGGTTTACGTCTGGGACATTCAGTCTCTCTTTCAAAATTGTCTATTATGGAATGATGTTTGAGCGTTGCTTGCATGGACACGGAAGGAATTTGTGGCTAAGATGACAAAGAATAACAGAAGTTACTGACGGAGGCGATGCACGTCATAGCATTGTGCCAGTACAGGGGCAAAAATTAAAATGTCCACCCATGTGTCATGTTTCTATCACTGCTAATCAGAGCTGGAGCCCGTAAATTTGAGAAGAATGAACCTTTCCCACTGAGGACCAACCAGATATTTTGGGATGCTAGTGGGTTTTTTTCCAGTGAGGAAAAAAGCTTAATAATGGAACTGCAATTCCGAAGCTGCAGGTTTGAAAATGATGGCATTGTGTCTCTGCACTGTTGCCTTGCATCAGTGACACTGACTGTCCTTGTTATTTCTCATTTGCATGTGTTCGTTGAATGTCTTTGACTTTGAGAAAACAGAATATTCATTATATTTTAATACTCTTGCATAGGCATCATTTCACGTTCCTGATAAGAAATGACTCATATACACATCTACTATGCCTAATAAGTGAGTCATGAATGAGGTTCATAGTCATACGGTTGAAGAGTGTGAATCACACTAATAGGATAAATATTTATACTGGTAAACAAACAGATTATTCCACATAATTTCACGGGCCTCTCGTCCTCCCTTTCACAACACTGCAAACAGAGTGATGCCTTGTGAGTAGTGAGACAGATAACAAATGACAGAGTCTCTGTATTTCCTCATCTACAGTATCTCACAAACCTAATTGTATTTGTGGTTTATTCATAGCCTCACAATATGCAAATATGTCTGTGTACTCCAATGTATTCCTGACTTTGTTTAATAAAAGGGCAGTGTTATCTTTGCACTTCCTGTTTATGCACATAGTGACCGCTGTCCTCAGATTACTTTGTGTTTGTGTAGTGAGGAGAATTTTAATATACATCAGGAGTCGTGTGTGATTGAGAAACATGTTTAACCATAAGGTTGAAACAAACAAACTTACCACTGCTGCATGGTTAAATGACATTTACATTGCACCTATTGATCCTGAGGTCAGGAGTCAAAGATGCAACAAGAATTTTGATTTAACTACCTGAATCACATTTTGACCTTCACGTTACACTAATACTGAATGACAGTAGGTCGCTAATGTTGTCTCTTTTAATTTGCACACTGTATTTTACAGGATCTTTTTTTTTTTTTTCTTAACCGGCAACAAGTCTACAACTTTCTCTTCATTAGAAGAACAATTAAACAGTGTCACATTGCAGGAAAGATGCCACTTTCGTTCAGTTTTACACTTGAAGCTGATGGGAGAGCCTCTAAATGGCAGCACACAAATAATTACAGTATTTTCATTTCATTTGATGGCAAAATAATGAAAGTAATTCATCACACAAAGGACAGTAGACCTGCTCACACTCTTTCTTCAATAGAAAATGCATTTCACAGACACTACCATTATCATATAGACCAATATTTCACACACCAATTTGTCAAAGGCTACTGTGCATTGCTTTTAGTAATACTATCAGTATACTGTACCGTCCATTTCAATCACTTGGTTATCATAAGGCCCAGCATGCTCCTCTTGGCTTTCCCTGTTTCTCATTACTCAGAGGAAAGCCATGGCCTACAGATCAGGGATTTTAAAGAAGTCAGAGTGAAGGTGATGGAAAATGAAGGTTTAACAGGTCCTGAGCTGGCCTCAAACCGTGACAGCTTTTCTTTTAACGCCAATTACACACCGTCTTTGCTTTGCTCCCATACTGACAGTGTGTAAGTGTGTGTGTTAAAGAGATTCAGAAAGGAAGAGCTATAAATACATATTATATACAACTAGTGATATATTCTATAAAATAGCCATATAACATATAGAATGTATGTATGTATGTATGGTGCACACAGCACAATGAATGCTAATTTGTCTGTTGCCCTGTAGTGTCTTTCCACTCATAGCTACACTGGGGATTACAGAAGAGACATTAAAGGATAATTCTAGTCAATTACAACTTGGACCCTATTTTCATAGTCTTGGCCATCATGTATATGGGCTCAGAGAGCAAGAGAGAGAAGGGACTGTGGTCGCAAAGTCAAAGATCTAGGAACACAGCACCCACAAATGCAGTGTTAACAGAGCAGATATAAAGTAAACAACAAGTAACAACATCCAAATATGTATATATATATTTGTGAATTGTGCTAGGGCTGCCGCCCCCTCTGCCTCTAGTCTGATGATTTTGATCTCAATTGTCTAAGATTTCTTTAGTCGATTTTTGTCCTTTTTATGCTTTTTTTGATACTAGATTATTTGTTTCCAAGATACTTATGAGCACATCTCTGATAAGCTGAATAAAATAATAAAAATGTATTGAATTAGGGACAGCCCTAATGTGTGGATTTGTTTTACATTTATATACAATAACTATTTTGTGTGCATTGAAAAATCAGTCATTCATATATAAATCATGTGTCGTAAATCCTGTGAATCCTTCTGTGTCCATGCATTAATACGGAGACTGATCTGACTCCATAAAGGCCTGATGGGCCAAAAAAAACAGGAAAACATGACGCCCAATTCCTTGACATAATTGTCTCCAGATAAAATCAGTTTTCTAAATTGTAAAGAACTGTAGATGTTCAAAAGTTTCCATTTATCCTGAACGCTGTAGTTCTCATTTATTCTGACTTGTAGGTTTAAATGCTCTTCCAAAGGTCAATGATTAACTATGAACCTCATATATGAAAATAATATCCGAATTGTAATAAACCAGGATTATCCCTTATTGATAGAATCGAATAATGAAACACCCACTCAGCAGCACTCCAGAAGATCCACACACAATCTCCACTTTCTGAGTGGAATCTGTTGACATTGCTTTTGGCAGAAACCTGACAGATCTGAACGTATCTGGACGAGATGGAGTTTTGTGCCCCACCAGACTCCTGTCATCCTCTTCCCTCGCACTTACACCTGCCTTGAAGCACTTTGAACAAGATGACCATCAGCCCTCTTGATCGCCTGTTTTATGTGGCGGTCAGGATTGACCATTTTTGATCTTGATGCTGGTAATCCTGAGGATTTAGGTGTGTGCTCAGGGAATGAGGCTTATATTCAGACTGAGCTGAGTGCTGGCTAGCTCTGACAGGTTTTTGTGGAGCTCCCTGTGGATGCCCTACAGACCTGCTCCTGATAAATCATCCCATTCAATCCCACTTGGGCCTCAGCCAGTATTATTTACATATTCAAATGAACCGCTGGATTAACTTGAGGTTTTTACTGTGAACTCAATAAAGCAGATATATTGTGTGGCTGTCTTTTGTATGTGCTTATATTTCCTGAAATATTCAAATATTTGCACTCGTGGCCACCTTTACTACCTTTGAGGTACAAGGGGCAGAAAAAAGTTGCTGTGTTTCTTAGCCTCCCTCTCTATCTTTGTTTCTTCATCTTCCCTTAGTCATTCATAATCAGACTTAAAATTTACTACACCGTCAGCATCTCTGTGAATGTGAATGTCTTACATGCACACAACCAATCACAATATTTAGGCAAAACCCATGAGAAGCATCTCATAAATAAACAAGGAACATCTGATCCTGCTCAACTTTGTCTCCGTCAGTTTTCTTCCTCTGAACAGACTCCTGTCTCCGATGTCTCCCACTGGGCCGTTTTCACAAAACATTTGATCTTACCACTAGACGGACTCCTAAATAGCACTAACATTTTATAGCGTGTCCTCTTAAAACCTATTCACAAAGCTGCTAAAACCGACTTTTACTAACGAATAGGGAGAACGCTTTAGGTACAGTCACACGTGCAGGTGATAAACATAAAACCCCTCTTAACTTCCATTATATGTGAGTGTAGGGGCTAATAAAACAATCACTTCTGGTGGAGCTTTGAGTTCAACTTTGACACAAATACTGTAGAAGGTTTGTTGCCATATCCAAATAATGATTACAAAATGTAGGCTAAGCGTCACTGATAACATGAAACAAAGAGTAATATAGGCTACTGACTAGTCGAGTATGTGTGCAGCTATCCATGGTATCCATTTCAGAAGCTTCGTAATTACCAGACTACATTAACCATGGCTGACAAAATGGCATGCAACAACAGCGTCTTGCCCAACATGTGCGTGAGTAGAAGGACTTAATTAAAAGAAAATACAGTCAGGATAACTGCAAAAGCCAAAAAAGAAGCAATTTTAGGCGATAAAAAAGCTCAGTATCTTAAAAGGTTTTGAAAATGTTGACGTGGTTCAGATGCTATTTGCAGGCACCCACAATTTTAGGATTTGCTCTAAGTGACTTGGGAGTCTTCTAAATTTTCGTATTTTCTTTTAGGAGGTGGTTTTAGCCCTAAAGTGAGCCCTCAAATTAGCACTGACATGGCCATTTTTTAAGAGTTACTCCTAAATCAGCAAGTTAGGAGCTACTTAGAGCCTTACAATGTTTTGGGAATCTTTGTTCTTTTAGTTGTGTGTGCTGTTGCTTGTGTGCAGACACCCGCTGATGTTAATCTTATACTTCAGCAAACATTTTAAGACCTTTGGAGTGAGACAGATTGGTGCTATCTGAACTTGATCTAAGCTTGCTAGGTGATATGTGGTTTACACAAGCTACAGTGCCACAGGCAGGTTTGAATGACAGTAAACAATGCCTTGTCGGTGGGTGGAAAGTGGCTGGCTGTCCCCTCCTAACCTTCTGCGGTATCCTACCCTGAAGGAGAAACACACACTTCCTTTTAAGTGAAGCCTGAGTACATGGAGTGTCTTTAAGTACCAGAGTGTGTGGGCTGTTCATGTTGAAGCAATTAGAGCATCTATGTTTTGCCCACAAACATGAATGCTATGAATGCACATGTATTTATTCACAATGATACATATCAGACACATCTGGGGTCTATGTTTTACTGCATGCATTTTGAATATGAGAAGGGTGCTTGTTCAAAGGGAAGTGTCAAGGGCCAAACGTACGTTGCCATAGTGATTGGTTATATGGACATTGTTTCCAGTCTGTGTGCTAACAAAAGATAATTGACTGCTGGCTCTAACTTCATATTTAGCACATAGAAATGGAGATGGAATTGATCTAGTCACCTAACTCTTGGCATGTTGAACTTTTCCTCTTAGTTTTTTACCATTGTGTGACTACAGTGTAAGAATTTATTATGAGCTGATATGAGGCTTCAGCAGTGAGTTAGCCAAGTCGAGTTGCAGTCATCTTCGTAAAAAATCCCATTTTGTGTTTCCACAGACAGTATTTCAGTGCTGTGGGTGAACTTCCTAGCACTCTCTTGTAGGTTTCTTTCCCAGACTAAACACTAGCAATACTGCCAGGACAAAGCTAACCACTTGCTTTGGCTAACTGAGTTAACTAAGGATTTATATTAGCTTTAACCAAACCTTTGAATTAATTACGTTGTAGTTCAGCTTTTGAATTCATGCTGAGATCACTTTTCCTCTTGTTTGAGTCTTGCTTGTCTTTGATCCACATCTATTTCGTTTTCTTTCATCTGTAAGATATTTTTTACTTTAGCTTTGTTTCTAGCCTATAGCCTAGCACATTTAAGAATATCAATCACCTGTCTCTTATTTTCAGAGGCCTCTTAAAGCTCTATCTCTCAAACCTTAAACCACGAGTTCACACTACAGGGGTAATAAAACTGAAATAAGTTAGTGCTTCTCCTGCTGTGCTGGGACCCCTCATAAAATGTTCTGAGCTCCGTGGAAAATCCGAGCACACAGCCATTGGAAGCAAAACTTTGGCCGCTAACCCGGCATTTAACGAGGCTCCGTGGTCCCTTAACTTTAAGCACTTTGGTTTTTTC
This sequence comes from Echiichthys vipera, assembly GCF_963691815.1. Lineage (NCBI taxonomy): Eukaryota > Metazoa > Chordata > Actinopteri > Perciformes > Trachinidae > Echiichthys > Echiichthys vipera. Next base: position 14,504,943 of record NC_139838.1, on the reverse strand, counting down.
GCCTATTTTGCTGTAAGCGCTCTGTGTTGAAGAATTTCACTGGTGAATATTCGTATTTCTAAACAGTAGATGTTGAAATTTGTGGCTAAGGGGAATGGATGCTTGCATTTTAGCCATGTGGGATCAAAGATTTTTGCAGGCTGACTTAACAACAGCTTGTTGAACTTTCCACTGCATAGATATTCAGTCGGCCGTACTGTGATGGAATTTGGTTGACAACATGGTCTAAGAGGCGAATGACCTTTCTGGTTACACTCAACAGGCGGTGTGATTAAACGTAACAATGTCCCTCAATCTGATTTTACATCAGATTGTTCTCAGTCCTTTATAGACTCCTGTTTAACAAAAAAAACACAAAAAGCTCCTGGTTCGTGTACACTGAATGTTTATACTGAACAAGCATTCCGCATGGCTGAGTAATACCTTGTGCATTTTAAGACCATTTGAGGATAGAGACAAATATGCGGATGAATCAGACGCTGGGCAATGTCAGCAAGGAATAAACTTTTTAATTGGTTCAACACTCAACAAAATACACAAGCAGACAAACATGTAACTATGACTGTGTTCTGCCTTCCCGGGGTCTAGAAAATTGTGTAGCTTGAGTAATTAAAGTGTGACAGTGTGAAAAATTGCATTTCTACTTTCAAGTGCTGAAATATCTGACAGGAAAAAGAGACGCGAAACAGAAGCACAGCAAAGCTTTCAACAAGATGTGAGTCTAAGCCCCAAATGAAGGACGGACTGAAATCAGTTGTTGTTTCACGGAATGCCCCCCCACCTTCACAGCATGCACTCTATCAAGGGTCCTGATAATTAATAATTTGCCGCACAAATCTCATTAGTGTATAATAAGGGAACAAGTGCTATTAGTGAGACATGACTGAGACGGTTAAGATGTATCATAAGCCCCAGGCAGACTGACGGGCTCACCCGTACTTTTCTGGGCAAATAAAAAAAAAACTTTGATGTGCTCAGGAGTCGATATTGACTCCATGCCATCAGATTGTGATGGGCTACTGTGATTGAACAGATGTTTCTTTCAGGGTTTCTTTTCAGACATAATCACTCAGTTGTTAAGTGAGGTCAGAAGCTGCATCATGAGTGGCACAGTGCGCAGATGCCTTCAGCACACGCAGATGAATCATCCCTCAAAGGTTAAGAAATATACTTTGTTTCAAATGCAAATGCTCCCTCATTTCTCTCTGCAACTCTGCAAATCACAGCCAACACAACGCCTCAGGCCTCCAATTCCCCCTGCTTCACTACAGAATAAATGATACTTGCGTTCTTCATATCAAAGGGTTTAAATCAAGAGGACCTAGATAATCATCACGCAGCGAGCGTTTTCTTCCAATAATACATTACAGGGATTTAAAATAAAGCTCATTTAAGATTATAATTTATGAGTGTTGCATTGTAATCCTGAAGGAGGAGTTATTTCATTAAGTAATCTCTACTCCTCTCTCCTTAGACTTCTGGAGGGATGCTCATTTCCTGAAGCAGCAAACGCCATCAAGTGCAATTTAAAAATCCAATAAAAATCTTGATTGTCTTGGGCTTTGCAAATAAATTGACTTGGCCTTTAAAATGTGGGATAGTGCTGTGAGTGCATCACGTTGAAAACACAGCGCAGATGACATTATGGTCTCTGAATGTAGTCAGCTAATACTTCTGGGGATGACGTGCTAATCATGAACTAATGAATGTAAAATCATTTCCCCCCTGCAAAATTATGACAAAAGTTTCTCTATTAAATCCGCCTTCACCGCTCCTTTCATGCTGCGCCCTGTCCCATTGCAAAATTGTTGTGTTTTTCAGCGCATTAATGTAGCCACTACTGTTAAATCCTATCATAACTTATAAGTCCTATCTCTCATGAGCAGATAGAGGCGATGCTGCAGATTAGTCTCTGAGCCAGAAGAGCTTTTGATGGTTTGATTGATTTTCTTTGAGGCAGTGGCACTGAACACAGTAGGGGTTCCTTTCTCATACATTATGTTCAAAATTCTATAGCTGGCACACACATACAGGCCTATGCATCCTCACATTCATACCCCACAAATACACACACACTCTCTCTCTCACACACACGCACACACACACACACACGCACACACACACACACATTTTGATCCAGGTCTTATGACACATTCTTCCTTCGTGAGACTCCAAACAAACACGGAAACAGGCAAGCGCCCAGTACCAGAAACATTTTATGTCTCCTCCGGGACATCTTCATATTAGTCGTCACTCGCCAACACACGTAAGTGGACATTTCACAGATACAAAAGATGTTTTCAGCCCGTTCTCATTCCCAGGGCGTCAAATACCGCGGTTTTGTTACGGCCCCTTGGCGTGAGACAAAGCACCCTTGTGCGTCAGTACACTACCTAACCCCACCCCCGGTCTTTTCCCTAACCCTTACCAAGTGGATTTATTGCCTAAACCTAACCACGTAGTGTTATGCGAGTTCACAACGTGGGCTAACCAGTACATTGACAAGTGACGCACAAAGGGTCCTAATAAAACGGCAGTATGTGATGAGTTGGGATAACAACAGGTTGCAGTCGATTTTTGCTTATGTGTGTGTCAATCTGTTGGTGACAATCATGTTGTGTTATTAAATGGATGATCTCCACGATACATTACTGACCTGCTAACTCTGGCTTCTGTAGATACAGCCTGCTGGTTAAACACCAGAATCTGTGGCCGTGTAGTGACAATCTTTGGTCTCTTAGCACTCCAGGCATGTTTGCTCATGGACCTTGACTGAATGATGCGTTGGAGTGTGTGTACGAGAGAGCTGCGGTGCACTGTTGCCAAGCAGAAAACCAGATGAGCATCTATCACACCTGGATGAATGAAATATACGGCAGTGTCCTTGCGCGAAACTGATTTTTATTTTTTTAATCGCAGAGTAAAACACGTCCTTTCTCCAGTGTCCTGGTGCCCACTGCACCGAGGCTCAGTTGTAATGAATTTCTGGCTCAGGCAGCTGAAAACACTCCAAGCCTTGAATGAAAGGGTGATTCACTACACAGTCAGTATACCAAAGTTGAAGTGAATGGACACAAATGTGTCCTGGGTAGAGAGAGGGAGAGAGATGTGATGGTTTCACCTTGAAGCATCTTTAACACAGAAGAAGATTTGGAACGCTATCATTCTTGTTTGAACACTGCTGAGTAAAACCACTCACAAGATCCCTTTCACAGCTGACTTCTGAACACACAGGGCACATTCTTGGATTTGTCCGGCGTCTTGTGAGATTGTCGCTGTCAGGGAACATTCTCAAATGCCTGGAATAGCCAGCCGCTGACATTTCCCTTAAGTTTCCCAGGATGACATGCTCCCAAGATGGAGGCTGTTCAAAGCAATTTATGGCTCCTTCATCTAACTTTCCACTTTAATTGTTCCACTGAATCTCCTGAAGAAAAGCCCATAAAAGGAGGATTTATGACAATTATGGATATTCCACACTCATTGTATTTTCATTATTGCATAACTCATCCATCTATGCCTTCATATGCAATACGGTTTGCATACAATTTCAGACTTTGCATTGACAATATTCATTTAAAGAATCCCTTTGATGAATTTGATGTCATGCTGTTGGCAGAGGACCATATTTATCACAAGAATAACAAAACGGCTCCATCCTCGTCTAACTTCATCATCGCTTTATGATCATCTCATCAACTCAGAAGGCCTCTGAATACGCAAGAGGACGGTGTGTCTTTTTCTGTGGCTGTACCATTAGGATTCAGCAGAGCCTGAAATTACATATTATACAGTAGCTGCATATATAAAGACTGAAAAACTCTTCTCATAAAGAGGAGAACGCTGCCTTGTTATAGTAATAACAATCTTAATTTGATGTAGGCGTGAACGGCTGTCCATCTTGGAGACAAACTGTGTCAGACGTTACGGTCTCGTTCCACACATCTGGTGCTGGTATGCGATTTGAGCTGAACCTTTAGAATTTAAAGGGGCTGTATTGCATTGCCTGCCAAGCCCGAGGGATAACAAAAGACATCGAAATGGAGTAAGAGTTCTTTTGTTTTCCCTGCACACTCATTATATAAAATCTCTCAACCCTGAAACATTGACGATAATAGTGTTGGCGAGGAAAATGCAGCTGAATCATCAGAGAATGTTGCAGAAAACAAAGTTTGTGTCGGAGAGGTTGGAAAAAAAGAACTCACTTTCTTTTCACTTTATCGTTCATAATCTCATTAAATCATTTCAAAACTACAGTATGACCTTTTATCGGTGTAGATGGTGTGTGAGTGTGTTACACGATTGAGGGAGTGGGGATTTCAAGGGGGTTTGTTTTATTTTATTTTAATGTAAAGCGCTTTGGGCTGCATTTTTATATGTATGAAAGGTGCCATATACATACAGCTAATTTGATTTGCTTTAAAATTCAATAAGTGGTGCAAATAGTTCATTTTCAACTATTCTAACTAACTATAATTCTCTCAATTCTCAAATTCTCTCTTTTCTTCCTCCACACGTTGCAGCTTGCTTAAAATGAAGAGCAACACCAAATAATCATTTATATCTGTATTCTTGTGCTAAATGAGTTTAAAAGAAAAACACCAATCAATCTGGCTTTTTACAAAATGCAATTTTTTTTTATCAGCTTTGAGATGATGCCAGTCTGAGCTGAGAGGGGGACAGAGACCAACACAAGCCAAAAATAAAAGACAGTAACATAACAAAAATAGCTGTCAGAGTATTTCACAGTGCAAAAATCTATCATGTACACAGTGTCTGCTGGTATTTACATACATATTTTACACAAAATATACAGAATCTGTCTTCCCCTATACCCAAAAGATTAATAGCATGTCTTACACTGTGACAAATCACTGGTATAAAGATGAAAAGGAAGATACATTTCTTATTAAAATAAATATAACCTTTTAAAATTAGCAGTGAAACCTCTTCCATCATCAGCACGAGATGTCATTCTCTCATATTGATTGTCTCTCCGTTTCTTTTTTATACCTGGCTAACAACAATAAAGTCAGTGAAATATAGTATTGCAATAGGTCCAAATGTCTTGTTTTATTAAAGGGGATTATTAAGTGAAGCTACACAATAGGACTTTTGTCTATTATGGCAACTGACACTTTATAAGTAGTAAAGAGCCTCATCCTTGATTTTGATAACATGATAACTTAATGTAACTGGCTCACAGGTAAATATGATATATATGCATATAGCTATATATGTATATATATCATATTTATATATGTATGTATATATATATATATATATAGGTGATTTTTTATACGGTCCTATCTATGTGGTCATATTGTCATAGCAGAAAGCACAATGTATCTTTAATTATGTTAATTATTTATATTTGAATGTTTGAGCTGCAATGACTAGTTGATTAATCCGTTTGTCGATCCACTGAAAATGAATTCGCAACAACTTTGGGAATCGAATAAGCGTTTTAATTATTTTCCAACCGTAACAGTGAAACATTGGGAGAATTGGAATTGGGAGCTTTGAATTCTGGTAATGTTTGTCAGATGAAAAATTCAACTTCTGTGAAATTACACGGGCATGTTTTTTCTGTTTTCTGACATTTTGAAAATCAAAATGGATAATGAAACTATTTGTTATAGTTGCAACCGTATTTATTATATATCAATGGTATTAAATACACCAGCTATTACAATGTTGACCTACTGTAAAGCTCAAACTTTCTGAACCTTAATATGTGCAAATGTTGCCTTAACTTCACTCTATTGGTGCACCAGAAACAAATACATTTCAAACTCTTCTTCATTGTACCCTAATATCTACTTTGTCTCACACATATCTTGTTATTCCAGTTAACAATGATGATGACTGAAAAACCATTGCGTATATGATGACCAGACATTCATCAGATAATAACACATTAGCACCCATTTAGACAGAAAATAAAGTGAATCAGTACATAGAACTAAACATGCCATCTCATCTCAGCCAAATTAGGTCTAAAATCATTGTAAAAGTCTGGTGATATTTATAAGAAATCCAGTCTGGATGCTACTTCACTGTCTTTTTACAACAACTTTAGTTTGCTGACCTTTTTTCCCCTGTCACGTAAACCAATCCCAACAGTTTGAGCCAGCTACAGACTTTATTGGCTGAATGTCTGCAACTAAATATGGTGTTTAGAAGCTTACTGGGCCTTTCAATGACTTTTATAGATAAATGCAAGATACTGAATTCATCCAAGTTTCAAAATTATTGTTTTAAAAAGGTGCCTACCGATACAAAACAAACTCAGTGTGGTTTTTTGTTTGTATTTACACTTAAATGCACTATGGCCATCAAGGTTCTTAACTTTCACCCTACAAAATGCTATGGCATAGTTATGACAAAGCAACAATAAAATGACAATATTGTAATATGAACATATTCAGAACAAAGATCAGATTATTCATGTTTTCTACGTGTGTGAGATGTGAACATGCCTTTAAAATATTCATTTGTTGACTCTGTGCATACATATGATATTTTCATCATTTCATCTTTAGTTTTGGCCTGGGTGCTTATTCATACAAAATGCTACAAAATTCATGAATAAATATGCACAGAGGACGGACTATCAATAAAAAAATAAACAGGAGATCAACTAAAGGCGTCGTGAGCATGACAAAGGATGATTGTGAGTAAAATAAGACAGCGCAGCTTCCGCACCGCAGACAAACTGCTTGTTTGTCAGAATCAATGGCACAACTTATAGCATACTTGACTTATACACAGTGAAACAACTCTTGTAGCTGTTCAACCTCAAAACAAAGTTTTTATTAATAGTTTTATTCATAGCTTTTTGCTTTTTAGCCCTGTGATGTTCGGCATTGGCGCAAATACAGCAACTGCAAAAAAAAACAATAAAGCAGTTTGAGGTGCAGCATCACAGGACAAACACTAAGCACGTACTTAGGAGTTGGCAAGAATAAAATATTAATAGAAAACAAAAATAAATTCATTTTTAAACCTTTTTTTTTTCAAATGAAACATGGTTTACAAACATTATTTACACAATTCCAGAGCTTTAAGCACAGAGGTTCTTTTGACCTCTATCATGGCACATACGATACGAGTGTGTGTGTGTGTGTGTGTGTGTGTGTGTGTGTGTGTGTGTGTGTGTGCGTGCGTGTGTGTGTCCACGCACGTGTGTCTGTGCACGCGCGTGTGTGTGCGTGTGTGTGTGTGTGTGCGTGTGCGCGCCTGTTTGTGTGTGCATGTGTGTGTGTGTGTGTGTGTGTGTGTGTGTGCTTTAGGGTATTAGGTATTATTTATCACATCTGTTCCCGGCTGGACACGGTCCGCCCCTTCATAGCTGTGACCAACATACAGTACCCTTTGGTATAGGTGAGGTTAGGAAGGATTGGTTCTTCTCTCCTTAAAACCCTAATCATGACACCATCAAAAACTTTATATACCTCTGCCTCATGTCAGACAAATATCATCATCGCTGTAACATTCTGCTCCATCGTCTCCGACACCTCATCACAGTCACACTTAGTCTGTCTCCACACCAGCGCAAACCTCCGTCACTGTGAGCGTGCTCACGCGGTTTAAGCAGCTTTTAGGAAGTGACACATGTCAGAAGCAGCCTTTGTCTCATGCCACAAGTTCTTGACATCAAAGTTCTCAAAAAGCAGCTGCAACAGCGATGTAAAGTAAAATGAAGTGTCAGCCTTGCAGATAATCCATCTCCCTTTCCAATGAGCTCTTTATTTCCGGACCCGTATCATCATCCTGGTCTGAACAAAGCAGCATCAGCCTCTGAGATTTATTCACTGACGGCGGGCAAACCAGATTTTCCTTTGTACAAATCTCTGTTGCTCAGTTCTCTTGCTCGGCTGTTCCCACCGCTACACTCTTTATCCTCGTTGTGGCTCAAGCGTATGTCTCTCCTGATTTTAGTGCCACCAGTTCAGAGTCCTCAACATGGCGCCCGTTCAAGTGTTCGCTATTACAGTCATGGTGGTACATGAAGGCGGGTACCTCGGTGATGGAGGTGGCTGTGTAGGACGTGGAGCGCATTGAGCAGTGGTCCTTTCGCCTCTGACCCCACTGAGTTTTATACTGCATCCACTGTCTTTTTAGAGTTACCTGCACCTGGACGACACATAAGCACACAGGTTAAAGAGACGATTTATCATCATGGTTAGCATCTTTGACACAGTTGTCTGGTAGTGGTCATCGCTCTCATTTTACTTTGTAGCTTACTTTGGTCTTTACATACTCCATAAGACCACAGTGCAAATGCTGTCATTTTGAGCTATGATTTGTGATTTGAGTTGTCAAAGTTACATCAAAAACATTTTTGCACTGTGTTGCTTCTCTGATCTACTCTGACCATGAAAGTATTCCAGCAGATGAAATAAACGTGAAAGTCAAATGCGGTAATGGTGCAATGTGAGTAAGGCAGAGCCCATGTAAACACCATCTTGTGACAACATAAATCCAACCGACGGGTGATCTTAACTGATGCGAGCACAATTGCTGCAGCATATGAGCTTCACTCAGATTTCAACCACGTTAACAGATGCCAGTTAGGAAATGTAAACACAAGTCACGATTCTTGGAATGTTGCCAAGTTGCACTCAGCCATTCAGAGGAATCAAGACAAATATTTACATTTTATCTGCAGCATGCTAATGGATCAACCAAATGAGAAATATTTGCTGGCATTTTCTAAATTTAGAAAATGAAGAAAAATCCAAATGTGACACTCCCACCGTCTGTTCACCTATATTGCCAATAAAGTTGAACAGTAGTAAAGTAACAACTTGTGGCTACCTGCTGAACATTCAGTTACTAAGAAATGCTAGCTGTTACAATATTTTAATTCATTACTCTTACTCATCTTTTTCTGAACAGCAAAACTTTTCATGGTTTTCAGACTGAAATGAGTAAAAACCAGCATCTTTAAGTAGCGGCATGTTCTTAACCTGCAGCTGTGTTGAAATGACTTTTTCTACTAAATGCAACACTAAAGTGCATTTAAAAACTTAAAATGGTAAAAGCCATAAGGTGACTTACTCTCCCTGCATTTTTACCAAATCTTCTGTTGCTGCCTTGTAGTCTTGTTAGATAGATGTGGGGCTTTAGGATTCATATGTTATTTGTTTTGTTTGGACAGAAAAATGTTATAAAATCCAGACCAAACCCCAAATACACTAAATTCAATGTGATATAAATGAAAGAGAAGCAGCGGATCTTTACATTAAAGAGGCTGGAACCAGTGAATCTTGTCAGCCCATTTTCTGCTGAACAACTAATCAGCTCGGCACCGTGAACCTACTGACTGATGGATTGAAGAACCGTGTGTGAACTTGAGTTCCTAAAAACAGAAACCACAGCTACAATCCTTCAGCCGTGCAATTTTAATCATTTTATTCTGTAACACCCCGATACCACTGTAATTACTGCGGGTGTATTAGCGATCTAATTATGGGAATTGTGACAGTAATTGTTATAATGAGACAAAAGTGCAGCCTGGGCGTACAGCTCGCATATAGAACGTCTCGTCACAAAAACAGCATGAAAGCTGTTTGTCTCACTGACCTGACATCACAATGGGGCTATTGAATAAACAAGGGAGGTCTGTGCAGTTTGGCCTTGAAATCAAAGAACAGAATTGAATCCGGCCCCAGAAACCCGTGTCCTGATTACTGGAGCTGAATTGGTCATTATGCGGGTGAAGCAGGCAAACGCTCTTATTCCCTTGGGATAGTTTGTCTTAGCTAACCCTGTATCACCCTTTACTGTATACACACGCTCTACACGTTGTTTACATTGTCTAAGAAGACGCTGTTGCATTCTGGCTGCTCATGTATGATCTAATACCTGACCAAGTTCCAGGCTGAACTCCACAGTAGATTGCGAGTTCCTCTGTTCCAGACACCTCATGCACAGTATTTAAATCTGTTTCTCTGTGAGTTTATGCATCTCTGTTTTCTTCTCATGCAAAAAAAAGCTCCCAAACAACCTCATTGTCTCAAACAAAACAAAGAATTGCACTTCTTATTTTAACTCTGGCATATATTCCTTTTTAAAACACACAGGAATAGTTGTTGGTAATTGCCTGATTTGTCTGTGGTATTCACACCAACGCGGAGACCTGCTAAAAAGGCCTAATTCAACCTTACAGTTTGTTATTTTTAATGATTTGTTTGTGGAGACATTGAGCTTAAAAGCATCTGTCACACAATGAGTCTGTGGAGCAGAAAGGTCTCCGCAACACCATTAACCCCGGATCTGGGCTTTAATGGAAATCTAGCTTATTCGTTTGTGTGCGAACCAAGTTAAGGATGCTCGCCGTCAGACAGCTGCAGACAGACTTAAAAAGGCTGACAGGAGGGCTTGAAAGGAGAGTCAATTTCCAGCTGGGCTTGGAAACCGCACAGCCATTTATAAGCTGTGTCTTACTCTTCACCTGACATGACCCTCCAGATTTTACCGCTGCAGCGCTAGATTGGTCTCGTAAGAGTCGGGCAGAACAATGCTTTATAACCTGTTATAATTGGACTAATGACAGATGTAGTATCTCTGTGAAGTTACATCTATTTTCTCTAATATTCAATGCCAAAACCTAACTTTTCAGTGTGTGTTTGGGTCACTTCTTGATACGCTGTCAGGCACAGATGTAAGATGCCAGAGATCTGACCTGGAAAAACAAAGTATGAAAATGTTTTGCCTGATGGAGTCTGATGTCGCACACATAATGTCATAAGCAATGAGCGCTTTTATTGCTCCATGGCTGAACAGCTCCCAGAGCAACATGTAAAGGTTGACCTTTATAAAAGTTTAAAATTGCTCAATGAATCTTCAATTCCTCTCAATACCAGTCTCTGACCATCTTGCTCTGTTGATTTGAATGGGAATGTCCACTCTACTTATTCAACTTCTATGAGTTCAACATTTTGAGGATTCTACATTCACTGTCTTTATTGCCGAGAGTTACATGATGTGATTTTTGCCACCTTCTTACCACCTTTTTAAATGGTTAGCTTAGCTTAGCCTAGCCTGAAGACTTGAACAGCTAGCCTGGCTCTATCCAAAGTTAACAAAGTGCACCTACCCGCACCTCTAAAGCTCACTAATAAAATTAACAACATGTTATATGTTAATTATTGAGTTTAGGTCGCTAGAGTAAATTTCTACCTTTAAAGGGAGCCACACAAGTTGCTTGCTTCTGCTTCTAGCCTCCTGCTGAACTAAGCTAACCGTTCCCTGACTGTAGTGACTGAGCTTACAGACAGGAGAGGGTATATAACAGTTACAAACTGTGCATATATGTAAAATGCAGAGTGCTTACCTCTCCGTTGAAAAAGCAGAATATTGTTGCCACCAGTAATCCCTTAAAAAGCAAAACAAGTAGACATAATTAGCTTTTTTTTTTTTTTTACAAAAGCAGTGGAAGCTGATAAAAAGTTATTACTTTTAAATGAGTGCGTTTGAATAGAAAAGTACAGAGAGTATCTGGTGGAGCAATGTTGTCCCTACCTGTGGATTTAATGACTTGCCTGCATGTTGTTTAATTAAGTGGCTAACCGGTAGTTAAAGAAAGTCAATGGAGTGCCTAACTGGTTCTTTAAAATGTTACCTATTAGTGAATCATATCAATCAATCACAACAATGAGGCAGAAAACAAGGCTGGCTATGGGTAAAAACATTCAAGCACGCCAAATGTGTAAAATCTCAAGTCTGAGTAGAGGTCAGGTGCCTCGCTCAGGATGACTTTTACTTGCATACTGATGCTGATATCTTTCTTTTCTTTATTACTAATTGGGTTCATACTAGATGTACAAAATACCTCATTGTTTTTTGTTGTTTTTTTCCACCTTTGAACTGAGCCTCTACCATGGTTCTTTAATAGAAATTATGATTTATGCAGCGCCCTGCTGTCAGCTTTGTACCTACCTGGTAGTGCATTAGTATGTGCATGATGTACTCATAGACCTCCCCAGCTAAGCGATTTTCTGGCCTCCAGGGAAAAATTACAAATTGTATTCCCAGCAGGGGCACCAGTATCAGGGTTGCTCTGACTGCCTTCATGTACATGTTGGACTCTGCACGATGCGTATCTCTCAACTTGGTCACCAACACTCTTATGATATTTAGTAAGAAGAAGAGGTTCACCTACAGAAAGCAAAATAGAAAGAATGCCATTTTAAAAAAAATCTCTCATCTTTTATAAAGTAAAACTACTACAAAAGCAAAGCAATAATCATATTTTTCACTCTGAGATCCAGGTATTTTTCTCTTATATTCTGCTGATACAGTGGATTAGCAGACTTACAAGAAGCGCTGCCACTATAGGACCATGGACCGCGTAGAGCAGATGGGTTTCAACACTCATCCAACAGCTACAGAAGGAAAAACGTATCAGCCAGTGCTGTCTGTGGCCCAAAATACACACACACACACATGCAAAAACATGCATGTCTATGGATCTGCACACTCTCGCTTGCTGCCACACACAGACAGGCACATAAACATCTCCAGTTTATTTGCAGAAGTTTCTGGGGCATTACTCACTTGTCATCAAAATACTTTTTCCTTGCCACGGCGTGGATGGATGCAGGCACTAGAGGAAAGCCTTGGATGGGAAAAAATGGCGGCCATATGAGGTCTTGAATGAATTTAGGGCAATTCATTTGTCATTTATGCAACAGTAAAAAGTGTGGTTAGCTCGGTCAGTTGTTTTTCTGGTCTTAGATTTCCTTTTATAATTAGCGATTCCTTTATAAGTATAAATGTATTTATACTTGGAAGGGGTGAAACACAGGGGATAAACTTTTCTGTTGCAGTTGTATTGCCCCAACATGAAAACAAGACCACATGGTTGATGTCCTGTAACAATCTTGTCTAATTTGTCATCGTGCCTAAAAACCCGCTAGACGGACTCAGATATGCTTTTTACTTTTCGTCTGGGTACAAGCACATGAATCCAAGCACGGCCCATTTTCAGAAACCCATGAGGCCCTGCAGCATGTCGTCCACAGATGGACCTGACTAACTGGCCTCCCCGCACACACACACACACACACACACACACACACACACACACACACACACACACACACACACACACACACACACACACACACACAAACACACACACAAACACACACACACACACACACACACACACACACACACACACACACACACACACACACACACACACACACACACACACACACACACACACCAACACAGGCCTCAAGGTTATTCTCCCATTTTAATGGCCATCCATTTAGTTACATTGCCTACTTGTTTGATCGACTGCCACCATTATTCCTGTTTTGAACAAGGTGAAAAACAGGACAGCACTAAGCGACAGCAAGGCCAATAAAGCTGTGAGCATGTCCAGATGAATATACTGTACAAGGATTGGGTGGATACAAGTACATTGTGACTTATAGATTGTGTTCTCTCTTGTTGAATTGAGTTGTGAGTAGTGTTTTGATCAAATGCAGACAGACTCACCCCAGCCCAGGAGGTAGTACCAGTGAAGATGCTGCTCCTCTGCAAACACGGCCACCACGATGAGCGTGTGCAGGTAGATGCCTTCACACAGCATCCAGAAATAATTGCACCCTAGCATGTACATGTGGAAGAAGTGCAGCACCTTACAGCCAACCTGCAGAGAGAGCCAAAAAAGGAATATTGTTTTTTTGCTTATTTCTATGTAAAAATAGACTTATTCAGCTGATTCAATTTAAACACTTCTGACATCATCTCAGCTGGATGCAGAAAAATGTAAGAGGATGTTTCTGTACTTGTGGCACAAAGTCTTTAGCCAGTGTTACCCTCTGCAGACAGTGGGGATGTTTATTCATATACCCCCTCTTGGTGAGGTGATACGGAGGTAAAAATGGTTCTTTGTATTTGGAGTGCTCTTTGATCGTGACTGTCTCACTTTGCACAAGGAAGTGAGATAACACCATGTTGTGCAAGTGCATACTATACAGTGCTATGCAATTTTGCACAAATTCTGCTAACGACTGCTGCATTCTGGCTCCAATGAATTTGACTGTACTGAAGTCTGTTCAACCAAGTCCCAGAGTCTCTCAAACATATCATATTATTTAAGTTATTAGTTAATTTCACATGTTTTTATGTGTGTTTTATGAATTGAACCTATATATATATGTCTTTGTAATGTAATCATTCAGATGGTTTCCCCAAATTTAAATGATCTGGCTCCAATAAAAGTCGCGAAAGCTGCAGATGATAAAACCACATCAAACATTCATCTGGAAACGTATGCGTAATGTAATAAATGGCTACTACTATGTTTCTCATCCGTCCATGGTAACTATACTCAAAAAGTAATAAATCATACTGGTCAATACTAGTATTGCCAAAAATGTTCCTGCCTATGCCTGTTATACCCTGGATCACAACATTTTGTTAAATAAGCCTATTTTCATGTTTTTGAATGTTGATGAGTTGATGAAGGTGTCCTATAAGGGACAATTATAGCCCTGCGGTATTTACTCAATCCACAAATAATATAACATTTTCAATTGAACATTGCAATGGTTTTGATATTGATGATACTGTCTTATGTAGCTTTAGTTGCCTCTCTTATTACAGTAATTTCAATCTTGTTTTAAAATTAAAATAGACTAAACATTCACTTTATTTAGGATAACAGTCTTGATATCCCAACTCCCTTTCCATGCTCTCAATGGAAATCCAATCGATGCATTACAGCATTAAAAACTCCTCAAGGACTGGTTAGACAACAGATCATCCTACAAAACTAACATTGAACACCTCAACCAAAAACTAAACATTGTAATTACAAGTTCTAATTTAAATTTTCTAATAATTCAGGAACAGAGAATGTTTCTCCTTTCAAAACAGAAAAAAATGGCACTTAACGTACACAGGATGCCATTTACCACAGAGCTATTTGATTTATTTCTCATGCTATCTTGGCCAGGTCCCCCTTGAAAAAGAGATTCCTAATCTAGGTTAATTAAATATAGGTTAAATAAAATAAATTAAAATTATAGCTTTGACACTATTGGATGGCCATCATAAACATAAAAAATGTATTCATGCCTGTGTTTTCAACTGTAAAATTTTGCTTTCTAAATTGCTGAAATTAACAATTTGTTGAATGTGAAATGAAGCACCCTGACACCAAATCACAGGACAGATTTCAATTAAAAGCTCCATAGTGGCAACTCAACTGGGTAAGACTGGTGTCATGTTATATGCTTCTCACTACTGGAATGAACTGTGAAAAAAGTAACCTTAGAGATGCTCCTTTATTTGAGGGACTTTAAAGTTCTGCTGGCTGATGTATTATTAAGATTATATTTGTGTGTCTGTGCATGTTTTAAATGATCTTTTTGTAATCTTATATAGATCTTGATCGTTTCCTGAATAAATACTTAATTCATTGTTTCCCCTGAAACACACCCTGTATATGGAGAAGATAAATGGATGAAACCTTTGTATGAAAAACTTTCTCTGTGGTTTGTACTCCTGTGCTAAAAGAGTATGCGTGCAGCCACGGTATAATTCGAAGATGCTGGCATTGCTTTTAACTGCTGCTATCAGGGGACTTCTTAGCTCAAAACACACAACAGTCATTCACTTCTAAACCTTTAGCCATATGTCTCTCCCTCACTTTCCTACGTTTTCCCCTTCCACTTGAGGAATCTCTTGTATAACAGACATAGACTTGTTTGCAGAGAGTTTGGTCACTCACTTTTTCACAACTGTTTTGCATTGCAGCTAACCGAGGTTTGTCTAAAGTTACCAACAATGTTCTGCTTTAGAAATGAAATTACTATACATCATGTAGATGTTTCGTGTGTTCCGCCACCTCCCTGGTTTGACATAAGCTTTGGGGATTCACTCTCCCACACTGCTGACAGGCTAAACCAGACACAACACCAGAGAGAATTAAAGAGCTTGTATTCTCTGAGAGCAAATCTCCACCACAAACCACCTTTCCTAAATCACCAATGCAGAAAACAGGCTCATAAGTCTCACTTTTTCCTGCATCTTGAAAAGCAGGGGCCACGGTGACCAATTCATGCTGCAGCAACATAGCACAACTCGACAGTTGTGTGTCGCAAAGTAGCCTAACAGATTAGACTCAACCTTTTTGACAAACGCCACAGGGGAGAGGTTTGAAAGCGAGCCGAATATAAATATTTCTTCACATTTATGATGATGGCTGTCACGCCTGGGTGATTCTTGGATACGTTCAGAGATGGGATGTGGATAAAGACGACAGTCAGGATGAGCCAGACAGATTTGGTAAATGCCTGAAAAAGGAGCAGCAGCAGAATGCAGAATCAAACACTGAAGTCTGCGCTGTCTCCTGGATGTTTCTACTTTGTCAGGCCAGAGATGCTCCAGCATTAAGCTGGCTGAGGTCTAATGGGATTGCATGCACTATGAGCCAACTTCTATAATCCTATCTGTTGTTTCCGTGTGGGACTTTGATCGTATGAAGTTTTTTTTTATCTTACTTTAATTAACATATTTGGAGGATTTGAAGACTTTAGATTTTTCAAGTTTTAGTAAGTTTTTTATTTCCAAAAGGAGTGTTTCTTGAAAAGTAACACATGAATTTATGTTCAGGTCTGATAGTGAGGCATTCCTATGAGTCAGATTTATCATCTAAGCAGTCCTCAGGGTTTCAAAGAATTCACATAATGCATTCAGTGTGGCTTCAAAAGCCTCGACAGGAGAATGTGGAAGGGAGCAAAAATGGTCTGTTGACTATGTCAAACTGCCAAGATGTGGTACAGTGAGAATAAATTCTAATTAGGATGTACCTAAAAGTCTGTTGTGCTAACGTTTAAATATTTAAAATATAGAGCAACTCCTTATTAATATAAAGACAATGGAGTAGAAGCGCTGCTGGGTCTTTGTGGTGATCACATGTGCTCTTTGGATACAGACACATAAAACCCTGTGTGTACAGAGAAATATGCATACACATTCTTTTCATCAGATTTATAAAGCATCTGATATCTTTTTTAAATCTCAATCATCCTGGAACCGAGCACACCCACAATTTGTCATAAATAGACGTAAAAAACGGCCATAAACTCTGTTTGCATATTAAAAGTTGTGCCTTTCTCCGTCACTCCCTCGACCTTTCAATGAGAAATGGCAGAGAAGGTGGATTATTTTGCAATCTGCAAGGTTCTCGGATGGTTGTGACTTCTGTATTCCAAATTAATCACATTTCTTCAAACCATCATCACAGTTAAATCTCAATCATAAGTTTTATTAAACATCAGAAGGATGATCAATGGTTCATCAGAGCTCATGATCTCAAAAATATTAAATGCAGAAGCAAACAAATCCAAGGCACACTGTACGGTTTGTGTAAAGTTAAAATGCTTTTTATTTACATGTTAATATGTATTTAAAACAAATAATAATAATAATAATGTGAAATAAATATTGCTATGTAAAGTAAAGGTATTTTCATGTTTGCACAAGCCATACAGTGTGCCTTGGATTGTTTTTGAAGGAGACCACATTCCTCACACGCAGAGAGCCCTTAACAAGATGGTAAATAGCAAATCCAATTGAAAGCATCTTCCTCACATTGCCTAGCCCTACGAAAACAAATACATTTCAAAAAGTTAATTAATATTCTTTCCTGCTTTTTCATCCAGTTTAGCATAAATTATGAATGCATTTAATTTCAAAACAGTGGAACTAATCCCCCTCACAACATAGCTTCTCTTTTCTGCTAAATGGCATTTCTAAACAAAGTTAATATCTGTTAGCATTGACTTTGTGAGCAGGTTAGCATTTAGCCAATCTCGACTGTGACATAAAAGTTTCCCGCAATCGAGTTAATGTTAAGAGTAATGTTTGTGGGGGACAATCATTGTCACTCACCGGGTTTCTGCCCACCACTTCTGGATTATTGACTACTGCTAAGAGGGAGATGATGGTAAGGGCTGAATTTAGCACATAGGAGCAGAAGAGGTTCTTGTGCAAGGTGATCCTTTGGCAGCTCAGACTCCTGTGTGGAGAGAGATGCCATGACTGACCTTGTAAAATACCGGGACATGTTGTTCATAACATAAGAAAAACATAAGATAGAATAAGACAAAACACTTCATAAAAAGTGACTGGCAGGCAAATAAATTAATGAGGTTGTCAGATGTTGCAACAGGTTGTAAAATATAAAACAAAATTGGGCTCTTTCATCTCACATTTTTTGTGGTTGATAAATATCCCTGGGTACATGCTAGAAACACTGTTAAATGATGCATTAGGAATAACAGTGGTGGCCCTCATTACCCTGGCTGGCCACTTCAAATTAATAGCATAATAAAATACTTGACAGGCAATGTGAAAATAATAGAATCAAAATTGTAACAAACCATTCATATCCAATAGCTTCATTGTTGGTAATGGTTAAACACTGTTTTAATTTCAGGGCAGCCATCAAATGTACTGCAGCTCATAGAGTGTTTGAAGCTGAATGAAACCTTGCATCAAATATATTCCGCAGAATATAGCCTCCTATAAATATGTCCTCTACACTTAAAGAAGTTATATCCATTCATCGCTCATGGACAATTTTATCTTTGTTGAGCCATAAGAACCCCAGGGAGTCATGAAAAACAAGATGAGCGCTACATCTCCTCAAGCCAGGACAAAACAGCATTCAACCACAGACTCGCCGCTGTCTTATTGAGAGGCCGTGGTTATCTACGACATAAAAACTGTCCCGCTTTAGCACCAGACATAAAAGGAAATGCAGGAGCTGCTGAATGCTTACATACAAGTTTTTTATCTAAAAGGGGTTAATCAAAACACAGGCTGAATCCATATGGCAATGTCGTTCGGACTGTCACAGGTCCTCACGTCTTCAGGGTCGGCCGGTCAACCACGTCTGTTTTTCCACAGCAAGCTGAAGTATTTTTATCTGGGAATCCTGACTGTGTTGATATAGAGTTGTAAATAACGGAGTAGTGCAGCTGTACACCATCGCATACCACTGTGAGCTTCACATCTGGATCTAATACAGCATTAAGCCTCCAATATTTAAAGTGTTTTGGATATGGCTAAAAAGAAGAAAAAAAAACACTACTTTATTACTTCATTGAGATCTTAATTTGTCGGGACTTTGTTCTTGATGAAGTGTAAATGTCCCGCTGAGGTTCTGTGTAGTTAGCTGAGTTATGACTTTGACACTCAGCGGGTCATCAGGTTTTGCAACAATGCACCTGTCCTAAACACGGCCTCTAGATTTACGAGTGTGTATAAAACTTTGCAGCAAACTGGGTTTCTCCTACAAGATCTGTTCTGGATAACAGCTGCGTTTAGGGGGTCAACACATCAAATTTTACAACTGCATGAACAACAGTGCCAACAAAGAAACTTTTCCAAATATTGTTACAGAACAAGTTAATTCCCCCCTAGATATTATTCACAGATATAAACCATACTGTGTCATTAAAAATAATCCCAAATAAATTCCTTTCTTTCCTAGTGATAAACAATAAAGTTTCAACAATGTGAAGACTGATCACCTTTTTGTCATTATTAACTTTCATCACTTCCAAATTACATTACCTGTATATTTCCCCTACATTCCTTTTATTATAAGCTTTTTTATTTTTTAACTATAGTTGAATTTCAGCAGTGGTATTTCCTTTAATTGTGCAATTTCTCTGCAGGATTAAGCAGTTCATCGGGATGAACAACCTTAATGAGCAATGCGCTCAGGTGCACATGTTTCTAATAAGAGCAAAGCGCCAATGCATTTGACTTGACTTCACAGCGCTCCACGTTTGAATCCTAAATATCCATGAAATAAATGTGCAGTACAAGGAAACCAGGTTGCCATGAAATTAGCAACAGTTGAGTTGTGTATAAATGACCCTCAGTAAGGCAGCAGAACCGTTTTCATGTCAATCGTTTGCATTTAATTGTCTGAATTTAACATTGTGCTAATTTGTTTCACTTTTAGATCATGCCCCAGAGGATATCTATGAGTTAATAAACAATCAGCCTTTTTAAATGTATTCTAAATGCAACATCAATGGTAAAAAAATCTTCTGTATGGCTTTAGGGTTTAAAACTATAAAATTCGTTCTGCTGGTAAGGACAAACGCATAATGGAGATTTCACTGTCTTCACATATGATTGAGAGCAATGTTCTGCCCATGACGAGTAATAAAATGGTTGGAGTAGACTGTAGTGAAGCCCAACACCATCTGTGGGCCTGCCAGATCCACTGATAATAGTAACTACACGATTGAACCTTTAAGGACAAAAATACAGGCGATTAATCACTTAACTCTGATAGACTATATCAGCTTTCATCTGAATACAACCACCCTGGATATTTACTACATTCATTACAGTGCATTATCAAACCAGCTACTGCAATTGTAGCTAAATCACCATCGACTCCATTACCTGAAGTAGAAGAAGATGGCCAGAGAGATGAGAAGGGAGGCTATGGATAAAGCGTGTCCCACAATTGCCATGTAAAAAAGGATGTACGCTGACTGTAAAAAAAAAAAGAAAATAGAGAAAGAAATTTGTACATTAGAATTGCGAATGAGCTGTCACATGTTGTGTTTTGTGAAGTCTAAGCATTTTAGAAATGCCAGAGTAAAGGCCTCAAAATGCACAAATTGTTTTTTTTCACACAAAATACAACATGTGGCACTTTTTACATTCCAAATTAGGCACAACTCTCAATAGGAACACTATTAAAAACATATAATCTGCTCATGGTGACGGCACAATCTAAATAAATGTGGCAGAATCTTGGATGTAACTACACCACTTGTTTTACATCTTAGTTTATGGCGCGGTCCTCACTCATGAAAGAAAGGCTGAGGTAAAAGTTGGCATCAAATCAGTGAACGTTTATTTTGCCTTATTTCTCTTTGGGATCGTACTGTTGAAGCCGTTTGTTCTAAGAAGTCTCCTGAAGCCGTGAGGCTGAGTCAGCAAAAGATCAGGTTTCTGCGGTAACATATGTAGCGGCTGATCTCTGGTTCTGATCGATCAGCAGACTTTGAGTCTTTCTCCCAGGTGTGCCAGGACAGCTGCGTAGTACGCTGCTTGGATGGAGACAAGAAGGAGGCCACTTTCTCTTTTCCTGATGGGTGAGCAGGGGATATATATATATATATATATATATATATATATATATATATATATATATATATATATATATATATATTTTTTTTTTTTTTTAGATATTTGTTGGGAAATGTTTGTAAAAAGAAAGCCAGACAATTTAAACTGTTAACAACATCTTAAAGGGGAACTTTTGATTCAGAGTGCAAATTGGTTTTGTGACAGATTTGGCATGAAGTGGAAATTGGCACAGTGTAGTTACATAATCAACCAATTACTGCAGATTAGAATAGTTATACACTGCATTAAAACCTTCTGTTACTGAGGACATTTTCTACTATTCATGGCCTCTTGCGTCACAGCTGAAAGGTTCAATGTAATTGGTTAAAATACTGGAAGTAAAAAACAAAACAAAAAGATGAATACCATATAACACTGCTGTATGACCATTTTCCGTTATCACATATAATGAGGTATAGCAGGACTAATATTGGTTAAATTATAACTAATACGTAAACAAGTGTTTGAATGACTTCAGTGCTCATTATAAGCCAAGTGAGTAAATGCAAATAGTCTACGAGTGTCTTTTGATGTCCATTCTACTAACATACTGAAATGAGTTTTGTAGTGTCCCATGGTTTCCCTGTGGGAAACGTTGGTACAGCGGTCTGGTGCTGTTGGTGATAAGAAGGTTGTTAATGTGAGATGGTGACGTGAGGCTGTTTGTGGGGGGACTCTACTGTTTTATGACAACGGTATAGCCTGAGGGACAGAGGGTTACTTGTATCATGTTACCTTCCCCTTCTAAATATTTCTGTGGAGGTCAGTATAGAAGAGTAATGTGTTTTGGAAATAAAATGCCTGTTAATATTGTTGTCTGCTACATTATTTATGGGCAACTACGTCGGACTGCATATTTCCAGTTCCCATGTTTACTCCTATCTGTCCACACTCCAAATACCACAGGATTCCATACAAAGAAAGAAACGATTACGCTGACCCAGCACACCGTGCTCACCATGCAATAGATCTATGATAGCAGGCTGCTGTATCTTAAATATATTACCTTCAACTTTGCCTTGGTGTTTTCATTGCACAGTGTGTAGTTGGACCAAGTCCTGTTGGTATCTGGATGGCGAAACCACTGCCCGTCCTCCCCACAGTACTTAGTGGCCTTTTCTGAAAGTAACAATTAAGTAATAAATGCATATCATCTAAATGTCATCAAATTCATACAGTACAGTTGTGCCCGTGCCTTCTGTTAGCTTTATTGAATAATTCATCCTCATAGCAATTAATATTTTATAGTTCTTGGAAAAACAGTCAACAGGGTGTCAGAGGTGAATTCGTTGTGCGTCAGCGGGCCTCTAAAGGAGTGACACTGTTAAGCTGCTCGTTCCTGTTTCTCACCTGTGGGGTCAAAGTCTACAAAATAATTGGGGCAGTTCTGAGAGGTGTAAGTTCCCGCTGGACTGTCGTCCCAGCACAGCCATCCGTCCCAGTTACGACTGCAGTGCAGCCCTGCAACAGCGTCATAGCAACAGGAACAGTTAAACATCCAGAGAGGAGAAGTAGGCATGATGAGTCTCAGTAGATGATATCTCTACCTGATTTGTTATAGGGTGCATCTCGATTCATTTTCTCGAAGCATTTGTACTGACTGTCGAGGATTTTCTTTGTCTCAATCTTCTGTTCTTCTGGGTTAACCACGGGGCTGACGGTGGCCTCATCTGTAGACTCTACCTCTGTGTCTCCGGAGAACTGTGCGGCTGCCTTCATTTTAGTGACACACGCACACACATGCATACGCAGAGTCATGATCAATCAGGAGTGAGCAAATTTGGTACAAGAATATGCTTGTCCTGTATTTCTTTTGTTGAGAATGAAAGAACGAAGGATCATATCTCATCACGTTATGCTATAATTGTTCAGTGGTTCATGTTATTAATGAACTCACCCTGTTTAAAATAATATAAAGTTTAACTGTTAGATACAATCTGTATGATTTTGTCCCAAACCTGCAGGAAACCACAGCAGTATCTGTAAGCTTGATGCTTTGTTCTTAAAGTATATCAGAATGCATTACCTTCAACCTCTCCTTGGTGTTGACAGCACAGAGTGTAAAATTGGTCCAAGTCTTATTGTTCTCTGGATGGTGAAACCACTGTCCATCTTCACCACAATACTTAGTTGCCTTTCCTAAAAGAAACAATTATACATATACTGTATGTTACACATTCTCCAAATCCCCCCACCTCTATAAATATATGCAGTTTATCCTCAAATCGGCTTCATAGTCTATAGTCTGCTCACCTGTGGGGTCAAAATCAAAAATATAGTCTGGGCAGTTTTGGGAGGCGTAAGTTCCCGCCGGAGTGTCGTCCCAGCACAGCCAGCCATCCCAGTTACGACTGCAGTGCAGCCCTGCAGCGTCAAGAAAACCACAAAAACATGATGACACATGTTTACAGGTCTCTTGGTTATGAAACCTCCCACGACGTAAATATGACATTGATAAACAATAAAATAATTTCTCGGTCAGCAGAGTTACCCAGTGAATTTCAGTAGATGGTATTAGTACCTGATTTGTTAAAAGGTGGGTCTTGATTTATTTTCAGGAGGCATTTAGATTCATTCTCAAGCATTTTCAGTTTCTGCAAAAAAGAAAAAAAAAACATTTCTTTATTGTTGAGTTTGGAGGACATGTCGCAGAGACATAGTGTACAGACCAACCAGAAAGAGGTGATATTACAGTTCAAACTGATGATCCCTCACCAGCTTCCCACTCAGGGTGCGAGCACTACAATTCTTTGCAGTAGACAAATGTGTTTTTCACGATCCATGTGCTAACTTATCTGACTCACTTTAGTAACTGTACATTCAGTTAAAACTTAATTAATGAACTTTGAAAATTACTTTTCAAAGATCAAAAGGTAAACACGATGTCCCTTGGTTACTATATCTGTATAAAATGTACATCCAAGTACAAACATTTACATGACCTGTATCTCTGTATTGTACTGCTACTGTGTGTACGGCTGACCCCTGACATCACAATGCTTTCTTTTATCCTGTATACATTCTTACTAGCAGAAACTATTTACCTATTCTATAATTACACCGGGGGGCACATATCCTTGAACCTGTAGGCAGAATCTGTACAGTAGATACACAAAGGATAGTTTATTTCATCAACAATACTTTACCCTCAATTTCTTCTCGTGGGCAGTTGGACAGACTGTGTAGTTGGTCCAAATCCTATTGGACTCTGGATGGTGAAACCACTTCCCATCCTCTCCACAGAATTTAGTTGCCTTTTCTGGAAAGAACAATTATGTGATTAACTTTAATTTCCTAAAATACAGCGATCAGAGGACGAAAGGGGAATTCATCGCAGGTTACAAGATATCAGAATTGCGGCAACTCCCTAAATGTCTCTGCTCACCTGTGGGGTCAAAGTCATCCAAAAAATTGGGGCAGTTTTGGGAGGCGTAGGTTCCAGCCGGAGTGTCGTCCCAACATAACCATCCATCCCAGATACGACTGCAGTGCAGCCCTGTAACTCCGTCATAGCAACAGAGAGAGAGTTAAACATCTGGGGAGCATAAGTAACAGGTAGACCGTGAGTTAAGCATTACTGCTACCTGATTTGTTATAAGGTGGATCTTGCTTCATTTTCTCTGAGCATTTCTTTTTGTTCTCAAGGATAGTTTTTTCCACAACACTGTCTTTTTCTGTATTAACCCCTGTGGCCTCTGTGGTTGGCTCTCCAGCAGCATCCCTTAAAAAATGAGGGGCTTCATCCTAAGAAAAAGAGATAGTTTACCATGAGAATTACATTACAGAGCAGCTGATCTCATTCTTCCATTACCTTCAGGAAAAAGACAATGACCGAATACCTCCAATTTGTTCTTTGAAGCTGGTTGACAAATGGACCCAGCCTGGACCCAGTTACCCAATTCAGCACAATATTTGGTCACTTTTTCTGTAAAGAAAAGAAACATGTAAAGACTTAGGGGCAGCTTGAGAGTGACAATTCATTGACAATGATCCTGAAAGCTCCATATACCGTATTACTTAAAACATTATTGCTTCTGTTTGAGGTTCATGTCCAGGAGAGAATCTATATGTTCTTTGTTCTGTCTTTGTTTTTCATACAAATTGGACCCTGAATCTTGGAATTACTGAACAACTGTGATTAATTTAACTTGGCACGCATCATCAAACGTTACATGAAACAGAACATTCCCTCTTTTTAGAAAGGTTCTGGCAAATTCTCAGATGTCTTGCTTAAAACCACATGTACCGTACTGTAGATCGGTGACTGGGCTGAAAATGAGATCACATCGGCCCTGACAACAGCAACTGTAGCCCGATTGCCTAGTCTTCTCCAACAGCTCATCAACTGTTCAGCATCCACTTCCAACTGTATGTCTCCCTCTCAAGCCGCATATAATCAGCATCAGCTTTCAAATAAAGAGCCATAAGGGGACTCTTAATGTCACAGGCATTTAGGGAAGATCCTTGATGAGCCTTCTCTTACAAAAACACCCTCTCTTCTCATTCATATTCTCCCTCCCCATCTATCTCTCTGACTCTTTTTTGCAATCCCTCTTTTCTTTGCTTCTCTTTTTCTCTCTGTACCCTCCAGTCCTCTCTCTGTCCTTTTCCTCAACCCCCTCTTCATCATATCACATCTCCTAAATCAGAAATGACTTGACTCTGGATTTCCTCAGCTAGACATTATTGAGCCATGCATTCCTCACAAGGTAAAAACTGCTCATACTGTAGGCAGTACATTAAGTGTGCTTGCATTATCATTTCCATAGTCAATTTCTATATGAATAAATGTCTGTTTTCATGTGATAAAACACAATAGGCTAATGCTTTACCTTGTAACTACTTTCTAAATATCTTATACTAGCTGTCCTTCACACTCACTGTTGCAGCAAAAGCATACAGTTAAGAAGACTAAGGTATCTCTGTATCTTCCACCCGCTGTAAAGCGCTGCACAGCACAACTGTAATTTCTAGTTTCAGACCGATTCAGTCGACATTTTTACACCTAGCACCCATGTCGTGTAAGTAGCATATGTACTTGTGCCCATCTGTGCTCAAATGGGTGTGATGGTCTTAAAATGAGGTGAGGTCAGGCACATTGTTGGTGCGTTGCTGTCTTGAGAGAGAAGAAACTGCCATTGCGCCACTGACCAGCAAAAACCTGTTCTAAAGTCACAGTGCAGAATTTGCGACGCGCAGACTGCAGTTAATTAACAATGGATGGGTTGTGGGTGGGTGAAAGAATGCATTAATGAGGAAAATATTAGACAAAGCGCATTTTAGCAGCCTGGGGTGGCTTTTTAGAATTTTTTTCAATGAAAGTGAAGCATTTTGTTTGCTGCTTTTGTCTTGCTAAGTGCCTCATATTTATACATCACATTTTTGCAAGAGCGCTATGAATGCCTCAAGTTGAAAAAGCTTTAAAGACATCATTAACCCTCACTTCAAAATAACAGCTGATGATGGGGACTCTGTGGTTGCCTAGCAGGAAGAGTAACAAAGTTATTAGTTGCAGCCGGCAACAGTCTGTCTGATCAGGGTGTCTTCAACAAAAAAGGCAGTGCACCTCACGTTTTCAACCTGCAAAACACACTCTGTCTGTTGCCTAAATGTCCCATGATATTTGCTGCAGTGACTTCAGTGCTCACATAGAAATATCACTGATATCATTACAGCAAGCAGCCTTTGTAATCGTTAAACCCATACATCATTACCATACATAATTTAAAAAGCAATAACCTACAGGGACTGGTGAGGGGAGTGAAAATCATTTAGGTGGGTGGCGGGAAGCGTAAAAGCGGATTCAGATAGTATCAAGTACATTTTAAAACCATATAGTGATATTACTGTACCATTACCACTACAGTACCTGCAGTTCTTGCATTATGAGTTGTTACAAGCTCAAAACTCAGAGCACAGCCCAATAATAAACCCACTTTCCTCTGACTGTCACACATAAAATACCAAATAATATCCTCCAAGCTTCCTAAAGCCCTTTACCGGCCAGTGGGCCTATATCACATAATCAGCCCCATGGTCTCCATCACACACTGAAGATTAGATCGTTTTCTGTGGTGCCTGCTGAACTGGAATTAAAAAGTTAAAGGAATTTGTTGTCATGTATTGGTGTAAGGAGTGCACATCTTTCATACCAGTTGGGTCCAGGTCTGGGAGATCTGGACAATTTTGTGTTGCAGACGTCCCAGCCGGTGTCTCATCCCAGCACAAATAGCCATCCCACATACGTCTGCAGAATGTACCTTGAAAGGAAAATGAAAGGGAATAAAATGCAATGCCTATTCTGTGTTATTACCACATGTTCTTTCTTTAGTTATATATTACACGCTTTATTGCTCAAAAAACACACACTGTCTGTCTGAATACCTGTTTTCACTGAAAAGCTCCGTTTAAGTGCCTTTCTCTCTAAAGCATTCTTACCTTTTTGGCATTTTTACACTTTTCTTTTGTAGCAAGTAAAAATGCTCCTAATAAGTGTATGGCACACTAAAATGTAAAAAGAAATACACCAAGTGGTAAAACTCATCAATATTCAATTCTCATATATTTCTGATAAAAGTCTGACTAATCATTTTATTTGGTCCGAATAAGATTATTTGCATAGCGTCCTGCCTGCCATCCATTGCTCCGTTTCACTTGCGCTGCTTATGCTGCGTTCAAGTGCTACGGGAAGTCGGAAGTTTTGAACCTCCAACTAGGCAAAGTGCACTGGAATACCTGTCAAAGTGAAAACTCCTACTAGGGAATTTGGGGTAGGTAGATCTTCCTGTGATCTTTCTGTGAGACATGCAAGAAAGGTAAGAATTGCTTTAAGTGACTACTGAAAAAGCTCTGATCTTTTTCCTCGTCCTCTGAATCTGCGAACTCAGTGTTTCTCCACCGTCATTGTATTCTGGAATGACTGTAACAGCACTTTAGCAGCACTTTCTACCTTTATATAGTATAGTTGTGACATCACACATTTTGATGCTTTCACAATTTATAATCTATTCCACTCCGAAGCCCTCAGTTGAATCCCTGTTGACAACACTACATACCCTTGAGAAAGAATGACAATTGTGTTCTGCCCCCAATCCTACAAAATCCTTACACCTGGCATGCTCTCTCAAAGGTAATTGATCTGGCCTTGTAAGGATTCCGGCCTCTCACCAGTTCGGTTTTCTTGGTGGTCTTTGTTGGACAGCTCAAAACATTTGTATTGATCCTGGCTCATCGCCTGCTTCTGTCCGTCTGTCATGCTATGTCCAGGGCTGAGTGATGAATCTGAGATTGACTCAGAACCTGCTGCCACCCTGCACTGTGGAGATGACATGACATGAGAGTTAAGAGGAAGGGGAAAGAAAACATGTTTGACTTGGAAATCGGTAAGCAGTGTAGAAAGGGAGTTGTTCATGTTTGTTTTTTGAGGTCGCTTCTCTGATCTACATTCCCCTGACTATCAAAGTTAAAGCATAAAGTTTATCTTTGGTGATGATGTTAGCTGAATTTGCACTTCATAGTATATCATGCTTATGTAAGGACACATATCCTTCTATGAGATAAGAAATTAGATGGAAGAATAAGCATTGAAAGTTTTCTTTCAAAGCTGATCCAATGAGGAATTAATTCTGCTTTGAAAAAAATCTAGCTCTAACTATTCATCTGAGACATTATAGTATATTTGGGAGTTCACAAAAGAAATGAAGCAGCTGATTTTCTCCATACAAGTCTTATCTCTTCTCTATTGTTTGTATTTGGAGGTAGCATTGAGACTGAAGAAGCCTGGAGTGTGCAATGCTGATTTTGATAATGCTGCTCACTGAAGGATAAAGAGCCCATTTTGGCGCGACTTATTTCGCACATTTTTGGGCTGAAAACTAAGCCTCTCAGAGTGCCAGGCTCATGCACTCGCATTATCTGAATGATTTAAAGAATTGTAATACTTTGCCTACAGATTGTCTCCAAATGCCTTATAACAATTGAGATGCAAACTCCTGTCTCTGCTCCTTTGTGGAGACAAAAAGGAACTTTCATTAGACCAAAATACCATTCTTACCTGTCTGATGATTGCTTAAGAAAAAGCTTTTGTGATAAGGCCGACGTCCCATGTAGCAGTTTAGCAGCCGTACATATGATGTCACTCCAAACATTGAAGTAAATGACGTCATACATACGACCACCAGGCCACCACCAGTATCAAAAGATGAGATAAAAGATGTCAAGGCCTCTCCTTGCCTTTCCATCTTCCTCAATAAACATGACAAGACCACTCAAAAAAGAAAGTGCAGAAACATAAAGCAGAACAGCGTAGATATACATCAGGCATAAAACATTTGGCAGAGATATTATTCTGGACCTCAATGTCGAGCTTGATGCGAAACAGCAAAGGAAGTTGAAACTTCCATTTCACACTGACACAGAAAAAGGGACAATGACTAATGAAATACCTCTATTTTTTGTAGTAAAAGCTTAAGCCTGTCTGGAACAAGATGAATATCCTCTCTGGACTTTCAAAAGTTTAGAGCCATGATGTTGAAAAGATAATTTATTATAGAACCCTAGTTAAGCCAATTAATGTGCTGTAATTTGTAAGGAGAGCTGCAAATCTATCAGAGGGACATTTCAAACATTGATTTATTTAATTATAACCCCTTCATCAGGTGAATCGGCATATTTTTAAATGCCAGAACATAGTGCCAAAAATTCACATTCAATCACAATCACATTTGTTTTAACATTTTTGATTGATGATTGCAACAATAGGTGGGAACAAACCCAAAATGTCCACTTCAGCCCCCAACACCCTAATAATAAATATAGGAAATTCAGACATACACATATATGCTTTAATATATGAATGTGATTGTGACATATTAATACATTGCAGGAATGTTCAGAACTGCATATGTTTTTGCACTAAATCTTTCACAGGACAATATAGATACCTGTAAAATCTGATTAGGACTTTTACTTTGAAGGGTACGGATAACACAGATTTGCACAGATGTTTTTTTCTTGTTTTATTGTAGCACTTCTGCTAGCTTCTACTTCGTGTTTTTGTTCTGGAATATTTTTGGTACTTCTGTTATACTTAATGTGAAACTAAGTTACTTTAAAGTAGTAGAGTAAAAGTAAATGTATATTTTTACGTTTATTAGAAGACATTTGTTGAGGCATGTGTGTCGCAGGGCGGCCTTGTACGTAGCTTGTAGCACTGTTGTGACCATGTTGGCTATTGTGGGGGCACTTTGTGACTCTGTACATGGATTTTAACATATGAAAAGAAAACCTGCTTTCTTCCTTCTCAAGAAGTAAAATTGACTGCCAAAAAAACGGAATGGCCGCTTGAGGCACCATGCACTGCCAAGATTGCGAGGGCTGGAGCGAGCCAACCACTTTCAGCTTTATTTAGGGTCTTAAGAAAACTATGGTTACGGGCACTACATCCATATTTACCTCTACTGGTGATTGGGAGTTATGCTGTTGCCATGGTGATAAATTGCTGGAAGGCAGTCCCAGGTGTTGTCCACAATACAACAAAATGTGGCCTTATAGACCCGCTACAAATGCACAATGAGGTATTACAGGTATTAAATTTTCATTTTAAATGTTTTTAAGGAGATTCAATGCAAGGCACCATAGACTGTTCATCATCTGCATCAAAGAATCGGATACAGTAAGAACATGCTGACTCTTACAGTCATGGATCGCAAACTTTCTTTTGGGGAACTCATGTAATTTACTAGTTGAGCCAACCATTAACTATGGGCTAATTCTCAACTTGAAGTGGCAAGTGAAAATTCATCATTAGATTTTTTTGCTGAGAAAAGAAAACCTCTGGACCACATTCCATGTCCATAACCAGACGTAATGGGCAAAAAGGGAAGTTAACCTTAAAACATTCCTTGATTTGAAAAACTGAGCGCTTACCACCAGGAGAAACCAAAGGATCCAAAGGGAGCCCGCTAACTTCATATCTTCCTCTCACAGACGATCTCTAGAGAGCGAGAGAAGAGAACGACAAGTTACAGCTTTGAGAAAACAAGTTGTC
This sequence comes from Echiichthys vipera, assembly GCF_963691815.1. Taxonomy (NCBI): domain Eukaryota; kingdom Metazoa; phylum Chordata; class Actinopteri; order Perciformes; family Trachinidae; genus Echiichthys; species Echiichthys vipera. The sequence continues at coordinate 14,473,694 of NC_139838.1, read as the reverse complement.
TACCGTGAAAGTGACTGACTGAACAAACAGATGGCTGTACAAATCAGGATTAGGGTCTCGCAGGGAAAAAAACAACAATCATTAATCTGGAATGCAAATCACTGCAGCAGATGCACTGCAGTTTGTGGCATTTCACACTTTCCCTCTGTGTGTATGTGTGTGTGTGTGTGTGTGTGTGTGTGTGTGTGTGTGTGTGTGTGTGTGTGTGTGTGCGTTTGAGAGATATACCCATCTAAACAACAGCATGAAAGAGTAACGTTATATTGTTGGGGCAAAAGGAGAAGGGATTTAGACAGAGACACGGTCGGACAAAAATAGTTTAAGGGTCATCCATCATCTTGTGCGGAGCCTCCACTCCTGCAGGACGGCGGCAGCAGATCTGCCAGTTTAGTAACCGAGTGCATGTGGGATTAAAATTCACTTCAGTTCTCTTTGCTTTGGCTTGCAGAGTCCCTGTTGGAAGCCGTTCACTCCGCAGTTTGAACAGTTAGGACGATCTACTGGTTGCTGTCCATAACCGCAGTGTCTTTTTAGCAGATAGACATGCATAAGCAAGTCCTATAGTAAGTCACTGGGAATGGTTAGCATGATTAATAGTATTTATTTTGGCTCTCAGACGCACACTGATGGTAGGCTACTAAGCATTAGGATGACAAATAAACCTGGAACCCAAGGGCAGCTGATCTCTGATCAGAGAGTACTTTGATTTCCCTTCAGTTTATCACTATTATCATTAATGCTAGCACCAGATCAGAAAGAAAGCAATTCTAATTCTCTGTCCCAGGTCCAAATAAAGACCTACTATTGATTGGCCAACAATACCTGGTTCCAGATCCCATGATGTTCCCATGTTGTGAGGATATTTTTGGATATTTATTATATATATATATATATATATATATATATATATATATATATATATATATATATATATTGAATTGAAGTGACAGTTTATGTCACAAATCCTTACAGTAAAGTGTACATGCTTTTGCTTCACATCTAAAAAAACAACAACTTTTAATTTTTTTATTAAAGCGCTTATGAATTAAAAAAAAAACATCTCCAGCCATAATCAGTATATCAACCTCACTGCTATCATTGTGTCTATTCAGCTATTCTCAGCCCCATCCTAAACTCCAGTTTCACCAAATACTATACAATGTGGTTCAGCAGGATGGAAAGCTCACTCAATAGACCAAAACAAAAATACCAATCAAAGACAAAAGGCAGAAGGGACAAGAGGGAATGCATGGACCCAAAATGCCCTCCAGGAAGAGAAGATCTATAAAAGACCATCATCATGGCAGAGCAGAGAATTCCCATTGGTCAGTTATCCATCAATCGCCTTTGGGTGTGCATGAGCACATGGATTGGTTAAAAAGTGGGATATATTTTTCTACAAGTCACAAAACAGTAGAGGCACAACTGACTTCATCTGAGCTGTCAATGAAAGGACTTCATAGACAACACTAACTTTGTATCGTTGAGGAACAGGGAGAAGTGATGTGCATACTGACGGTTAAAGCATTGGCCATTCGTTAACACTTAACACGAATAGTTCAACATCTTGGGGAACGTCCTTATTCATTTTCTTTCTGAGCGTTATGTGAGAAGACTGATACCACTCTGATGTCGCTAATTATGAAGCTAAAGCCAGCAGATGGTTAGCTTAGTTTAGCATAATGACTGGAAACAGGGATATTAAGGCTCTGTCAAAAGGCAAAAACAAAACACACGTAAACACCTTAGTAAACAGTGATGACGAGATTCAGGCAAAATATTAATATAAATGCTTTTGGAAGACACTGTCACTGGTACGTCATTTAAATATAACTTTGGACGGGTAATTTTATAAAAATCTACAGTGTGACAGTCGTGTCTGTGTGGTTAAATTAGGGTAACAGTTTGGATTAGATTGGGAGACATTTCAACATTAAAACACACTCTCAGTCCATCAATTATACATTTGCCAACAGCATGTTTCACATTTTAATAGTTCTGCTGCACGTGTGACAGTTAACTCCCGGCTATGTTTGACTTTCAGCGGGGGATTTGTGGGTTCTTTCTACTACTACGTTTTTTATGTCTTTCTGTCTCACCCATTAGCTCTTCATAAGCATAGTCCCCAGAGCATTTTGCAGGCCATTAGGTCCAATGTGATATGATCAGTAAGGCTTGAAGCATGTGTAGCTCATTGAAGCGACAAGACCCCATATACAAAAAACAAGGGAGGCACTCAAACAGGATGAGAGCATATTTAAGATGTAAAGCACTCAATCCTCTCCAGTCTACTGTAGATCAAGTGAAAAGTCCATCAGTTAAAATGAGGATTTGAAAGATCTTGTTTTGCAACATGAATTACTGCTTAGATTATAAACCACTTTGAAAATGAAGATTTGTTAATTATTGTTTGGCTGTAGGAGGAAGGTTTAAAAACGCTTTCAGTCAAGGGTTTTCACTTGAATTTGTGCCCTTGAACAGACGTTGCTTTTGCTCGAAAATAATATTTTTTTCCTCCCGGAGTTCTTTACTTTACAATGGTGCACAATGAATGCGAGGCTGACATTCAAACTCAACATATCTTATCTCCTTGTATATTCCACTCACCGGCTGCCTCTCTTATCTCTATTCCACCTCATTGTCAACCCCAAATATAATCCTTTAAGAACTCAAGTCTGATATCAAATAACATATGTTCATGCAACAAAAAAAAAGTTTGAAAAATGTTTTTCTTTTATTGTACATTTGATGGTGGTAGATATATTGCCCTGCGGGCTTTCTGTTGTTATTTTCAGATTCTCAGAAAGAATACAATTGAATAAAAGTGTCGTGATTTTATTACGGTTTTATTATTCATGTGTTGTGCCCTTGATCAGTTCCTCTGTCTCCCCTCTCTCTTTTTGTCATCATTACATCACTCTGACAGCAGCAGACAGAGCCACCCATCTCTTCTCTTTCCTCTTGCGGGGAGCAGTCACAGGCATGGTGACGAAAACCGATTTGTGCTGACATCACATCAGTGATGGAGGATGGAGCAGCTCTGCGTCCCTCCTGACGACCTCTCACGACTTTGGAGCCCATTACTCTGTCTGAAGGAAACAGCTTCACAGACATGATTTGGCGTCTCTATTGTCCGAGCCACGACAAATGAGCTTGATAAAAATGCAAGCTCAGGTGGATTAGTTTGACGAATGGACAGTTTGTGGACCATATGCACAAGGCTGTCATATCAATTTTGTCTAAAAAGTAAAAACATTTCAACTGATCTACAAGCTACATGATCTACAACCTGTATTAAAAGACTCTCCTTACTGCTTACTACGAAAGAGGTTTAACAACTCTACAACCGCACATCCACACTCACAATTCCCATTAAGTAATTATTGCACATCATCAGGGAAAGCATTAGGTGCACTGGATATCTGTGTGGCCTCTGGGAATACACACAGCGAAGGAATATACAGAATATGTAGAGGCATGATGCATGGTGCACATTGTTCAAAGCATTCTTGAAATGTACAAAAAATATATATAATCCAGTGAATACGTGATATGAATAATTCTACTTTTGTGTAAGTCATTTATTTATTTATTCATTATCATATCACTATTTATCATAACAAAGTCTACTTTATAGTAAATCGATGGTCAAACTAATGTGATTTAATAAAAGGCAGGAATATCTGTTTTAGGCCAATTTACTTGACAAGGTATTTAATCACACTGATGGAAAACTCAAATAAAAATCCATATATGTCCATGCTCATTGATTGCAACATTGCCCACAATGGACTACCAGATGTATTAAAATTAAAAGGTTGAGTGGCCATCTCTAACAGTAAGACGTGACAGGCATTAGTTTCTAATTATTCATAAAGCCCCTAATGACAACATACCATCATATATTACTCCCTTTTAGATCGGTCCAATAGTCCTTATTTGACAGGTGCAAGTGATTCATGCTTTAAATCCAATGTGCTGAATTTGTGAAAATTGCTTTTCCTTTTTTGTTCTGCACAACCTTGGAACATTTTACGACAATGATTACAACTTAACACAACTGTATCCGTAGGTCAATTTAAAACCATGATTACCAATGTAATCATTTTTTTTAACTGTTTGGTTTAACTGTTCTGTTGTTCTTGTTGTTTTCTGTGTGTGTGTGTGTGTGTGTGTGTGTGTGTGTGTGTGTGTGTGTGTGTGTGTGTGTGTGTGTGTGTGTGTGTGTGTGTATGTGTGTGTGTGTGTGTGTGTTTATTCTGTTTTAAATTGTACCTTTGACATAATTGAAAATGAAGGCTTCAATGATTCCTCAAGATTTAATAAAGGTTGAATAAAAAAAAGGAATGAAAGCTATAAACAGTAGAGCGAAATAAGCAACAGCTCCCACATCTATATCATCTCATGTTATATGACATCATATTACATTTTTGCAGGGACTTTAAACATTTTGTCATCATTATTTCATTACTTTCACACTAGACAGCTGTCACATCATCAAAGTGCCCAGTTAGTATCAAAGACTGTATTCAAAACTCTCCCTTGATGGTGCGTTCAAACACACTCTGGAATCTGAAATCTAAACCCTCACGTCATTTTGATGGCAGTACTGTTTGATTATGGGTCGTTTTCCAAGGTTTTGATTTCATATTGAAAATGCAAATGTTTTTCTTTAATACATATATTTTCCTTATGATGAATAATCACACACCGTACATCACAAAATAGTTTCAAGTCCTTATGTCTAAGTAGATTTTCAAACAAGACTGAATTAAATCTAACGTGGCTGCCTGAAGGAAGGATATTCTTTCTCAAAACGTATTGTGGCTCTTTAGGCTGGTATATGCACTTGAGGGAATGTGCTAAAACATGTAACAATATATGGAAATGACACCAAAACATTTTAAAATGATAATAATATTATGCTAGATAAATAAAGTACCATTCAGAGGGCCTTGTTGGACCCATCAGTCAGGTTTCACACTCTGCTCTGGGTCTCGAAGCGAGCATATTTCTGTATTTGAGTCGTGTTGAGGTGAAACAGGTAAACGGTGCAATCGGTCAAAGCTCCACAGCTTGACTTTTTTCATGTAATTTTTTTTTTCTGACTTAATCATCATGTCTAAAAATATACCAAATCGCAGTCTCTCCGATTAAGGTAGAAAGGAACAAGCCTGCATTGTTTCCTCACATGCATTTACCTCCCCCTCCTCACCCAACTCCCACTTTTCTCTGCATTCTCATTTCCTCTCTGACCTCCTTTCTTTTTTCACTTTTATATATCTTCTCCTCCTTTAATCTATTTCCCCTCTCACCTCATTTCTCCATCTCTCTGTCATCATCCCCTCTCTCCCTCCCCAGCATCTTGGCTCTTACTCCCCCTCTCCCCTCTCTCCATTTCTTCTTCTACAATCTCCTCCTCAAAAGCCCTTCCCACCTTACCTCTCCAGTCGCCTCTTTTGCCCCCTTTCCGGCTACATTTTATAGGCTTTCTCTCTGACTCTCTGGGCAGATCCAACAGCTAGCTCATCCTTTAAACATAAAGCAGACTCCCGTTATGGTGACACATCATACTTTCAACTAATCTGTCTGTGTTCCTCAGTCCTAGTCCTATTCGCTGTGCTGCCCTATATGGAACCAAGCACTCAGACAAGACACAGAATTACAAAAACGTTTAAATCACTTACAGAAAAGAAGCATAACACTAGTACTTTGGAATAAATAAATGAGTAAGGTCTTTCAGTGGATGGGAGACCTCACCATAATATGCACTAAGGCATACTCACACTAAGAGGCTTAATATGCCTCAGTTAAGGATGTAAAGATGCTGTTACTAGTGGACATTTTTAAGATGAACTGGCTATGTTAGAGATTACAGTAATGGATGTAACAATAGAGTCTGAATCCTCTGACGGCAGTGATCCCCAATCAGGGGTACTTACAGGGGGTTCTGTGCAGTTGACTATGGTAAAAGATTGTGATTAAGTAGCTTCTTTATTTTCATAACAATAGTAATTTGGTAAAACACATGCCTATTTGTGTTTGCATGGAAAATGAACACTCTCAAAGGATTACAAATTGGTTAAGGCCGATTGTTATTATATTTATTGTCTTAATACAGTAGGAGACTTTTTTTTTTTTTTTTAAAGGACCCCCACAGTGTTATTAATATATTTTTGGATCCCCTTCACTTAAGAAAAATCATTTAAATCTGCAATACTCCTCCACAGTATCTCAAAACAACTTAATATGATAGTGGATAATAATTTAAAAAAAGTTTTTAAGAAATCCTTTTTGTTACAATTGCAATTGGTACGCAAGGGGAAATTAAAATAAAATCTAAATCTATGCCGAGGGAAAACCTAGACCCTGCCTTACAATAAAAGCCACCCCTCATAATCCCCCAACTTTTAACACCCCTTTCTACAGTCCATAACCAACAAACTACCAGCTATGATGCCAGCTATAGCACCTTAGCGCCACTTGCTGCAAAAAAAGTGTGTAAAACCAGTTTGCAAAGATGCAGGAACACAACAATCCTACACTCTACTAATTATATAAAAAATAATACACCTCAAGAGGGTGTAGGTCTACTAGACGTTAAAGTTTTACCATTGACATTAGTAATAATAATGTAAATGTATATTTTTTTATTATTATAATTAGTAGTGTTAAATACCATTAATTCAAAAGAACATATTTGGTACATCACAGATGGTGTCCTTGAAATGGTTCTTGAGCTCAAAAAAGTTTGGGATCCGCTGAGGGCCTGAAAGACCTTCTGCATATAACACGGCCCTCACACAGCTTGAGTAAAAGGAGCCTTTGAAATGCCTTTTTTTAGCATACCAGAGGATCCTACACAGCTGATTCAGCATAGCTACTTCATGCTGTAGGCGCAAGCTGTTAATGGAGATTTAGAAAATAATTAAGTTCTTTTGCTGTGTCAACTTCTGCAATTCTCTTGAACTCATTTTCCACATTTTTGCCAATTTAGGCAATTTATGACTTGATTTATGCATTTTTTCTTCACTGAATGTTGAATTGCTGCTGCTTTTCGTTCTGAACTCTTTGCAATCCTAAATATCAAGTGCTCGTCAAGTTTCTGCTCAGTCAATTATCTAGCAATAGTAGTTTGTCCCAGCAATGGAACGAAACAATAACACTTGCAATCCATCATGTTGTTGTTCTCCAATGCATTTGATATTGAATGAATTGGATTCTCACACAGTTTATTGTTGGTTTCTTTGTAAAAGCCCAACACAAAGGCGGACCGAGTGGCTTATTGGGTCTTAAGCAAACATTACAATGAGGTTCCCTGCTGCAGTGAAGGATTGTTGAAACTTTGTTTTACTGTCTGAGCATCCCAGACAGCCCAAGCGTGTGTTAATGGTTGACCAGTGGAAGATCAAACAGATTATGACAGGCAAATTCATCTCCAAGATGAGTAAACAAATAAAGATGCATCTGAATACACAGAGCCTCACGGTCTGGATTGATTGGACCGTTATCTCTTCCAGCATAATGTGATTCATCTTCAGAAGGTCAGCATGTTCATTTGCAGACACAATACATGTTGTGCATTCAGAAGCCGTTTAATTATCACATTTTTAAAGGGGACATGTAATGCTTATTTTCAGGTTCATACTTCTTGCTACATTTTGGGCTTCTACTAGAACATGTTTACCTGCTTTAATGTTAAAAAAACATGTTATTTATTTCAGCGGCACCTTTCACCTTTCTTATATATAGTATAGTTGTGACATCACAGTCCTGATGACACATTTGAAATCACAGTGTCTGGATACAAACTGTGTGCATTTTTCTGTGGATTGAGCTTTTTGATACTTTGAAACAGCAGACCTGCCTTATAATCAAAAGACATGCACATCTCCCGTTTTCCAATGTGGGACCTTTAAGAAAGGATTATCCTCCAGTGAGTGGAAAAAATTGATTTTTATTTGAAGTTGTGCTGGAGGTCACTAGTCCCCACGCCCTTGATTAAAAGCTCTGCACTTGAAGAGACATTTAGTGCCGTAACTCACCCTAAAGGAGCTATATTGCATTCCAGCATCTGAGCTCAAGCACCTCTTGCAAATCCAGCATGAAGTGCCAGGAATGGTTAGGGGCGCTGAAGCGAGAGAGCATTGTGTGCTCCAGTGTTCCGGCTGTTCAAAACAAGCCTCTAGTAATAAGAAGACTCTCCCTGGCTCTGTGTAAATACTTGATTTATACCTGATCTCTTATGCCTTGACATCCCACACACTTCCTCTGCTATACCAAAAGAAACTAAGGGGGCAGACAGGGGAGAGACAGGGATTAGGAAGGGAAACATGGATAGCAGTGCAACAAGACTGGGTGGATATCATCTTCACACACAGTCTAGACTTCATCCACATTAGCCTTGCCTTTTCATTTTTCTTCAAACTGGCATGGACTCCTTCAAGCATTTGAAACATACATCATATGTAAATTGGTGTTATTCAGTCAGTGTTTGCCAGGCAGACTGATGGGAGCCGTCTTACTGTTTCCTTCTCTCCACTTATGACTCCATGGAACAGGTCGGGCTCTTCAACTCCGACAGCTAATAATTCAACTGTGGTTAAGAGCCTTAGGTGTGCCCATGCATCTTAGGATAACTGTTTTCTTTTTTCACTGTGAGGTAACATCCCAAAGTGAACATGTTTTTCCATTTCTGTAACGTTGCTAAATTGGGAATTACAGTAGTTTTAGAAATCTGTCTGGAACATGTCTGAAAAAGATGTGTTGTGTATCAGCTGCCATAAATAATATACGATGTGAATCTCTCTCATTCTGTCCTGCATGACTTCTGAAGGACAACAAATTATTTAAGTCGAGAACGTTTTCAAATCTCAGGATGACAGAGGAGCAGCTCTGAAGCAGAGAATCACTGGCTTGCTTATGGACACTTCAGCGCAGTAAATGTTTGACCAAGTGAAATCAACGCATTGAAAGAAACTTCAAACGTTCAAACAAAAACAGTCTGCAAAAACCTGCAATACAATTTTTGGGGCGAGTCATCTTTCTGGCCACCTGATGAATGCAAGTCCAATGACATCAACTACTGAGAGAAATATCTGGCTCTTTACCAGCTAAATGCTTCATTATGCACTGGCTAACTTTGTCTGCCTGACCTTCGGTGCCTAATATGGCTGAAAACGACGCTATGAGATCGTTAAGACTGAACCAACACAGTAAAAAACAAAACAATGAGTCAGGAAGAAGAACCATATTCCTCCCTGCATTCAATGACATGCTTTATACACACCTATTCTGCTCTGTTTTTGCAAACTTCTTCCACTCCTCCTTCCCACTCCCCTCCCTCTGTCTGTCATTCAAGGTAACATACATGGTGGTCCTGCATTAATCTACAGAGGGACCACCAGGATCCAGAGTATTCCCATCTGTCTCAGACCAAATTACAGCTGAACCAACCGACTGCCTATTTCAACCCGATGTCTGACCAGCTTTTATTCATTCACACACACTTGTTCTTTTTGTAAAGGTCATGAAGTGATGGTCTTTTATCCATGAAAGACCGGATAAGTGCACATAACAATAAGACATATCACTGTACAGTCCATCACCTTCACATATCTAAAATGGGAGTTTCATACGATAAATGGCACTGAATGGCATTTAGAGTTGCAGATATCAGCTTTGGAGAATGAAACTTAAAAGGAACTCTGCAGATGAGGACACATGAGGTTTGGTCATGAATTATATCATCAAGGGAGAAGTTGGTATTTACAGTAGAAGGTGAAATTGCATTGTGGAAACTGTAAGATTGATTGGTTTTGGAGTCTGACCACAGACTGTATGATATATGGGCGTAGTCTACCTGACGTCACCCATATGTTTCTGAAGAGCCATTGTGAAGCTCAGTGTGGGTTGCTCCGTTCCTTGCCATCTTGGCAGTGCCTGACTTCCCCTAAATCTCTGCTAATCCAAAAATGGGCAAAGAGGTGGAGCGTGGATGGAGCTGAGGACAAATGAAGCCTAGCTTCTGAGCTAGTCACCTGTGACTGCACACACCTCTCACTCAAAGCATCCGCGCCCTTAATGATGCAAATTTAACCTGAAGGTTGCTGTCTGAGCCTGACCCACACTACAAACTTAAAACACAGGATATCTTACAATACATTTTTTTCTTTTTTTAAATCTGTTGCAGGGCTACAGCTGAATATTTTACATTATTGAATTACTAATTAGTTACTCGATTTATCGTTTTGTTTTTAAAATGAAACAAAATAGTGAATAAAGCCCCTCACAATGACCCAGACCCTACAATGAAATATTCAAGATTTTTTTTTCTCGAATGAACCAACAATTCAAATCAGAAGAAAAGCAGAAAATACCCACATTTGAGACGTTGTACAACTAGCAAATGTAGCAAATGCCATTTCTATTTGAAATGTGGATGTGAAACTAATTGCTATTGAAAGAAATTCAAATTGACTTATCAATCAATCTCTCAATCATTACAGCTCTAATCCGCTGCTCGGGAATCTTATGGAAGTGCAGTACTAACACAATGCAACTTCAAGGTCTTACAATGTGTCATCCAGTACAACACAATTTAGAAATTAAAGATTAATGATTAAAGACTGTTTCATAACAGTGTGTGACATATTCTTTTTCAAGCTTATCATACTGCAGAGAAAATAGCGCTGCTGTTTTCACTACCAATCAGAGATTAGTGCGTACTTCATTCCCCTAAAAAGCTTTGGAAGTAGTTCCGGCTACAGCAAATTGACTGCAACACACATACCTGCTTTGATTTTTCCAGAAGCAGCAAATATTCCAATCAAAAGAACTACATTATTACAGAATATATTAATCAGATGTTAAATAGTGTCAGGCATGCAACCAGCCTGATTAACAGAAGACAAATACTGGAGTGATTGGTGCTTTCCAAGCTTCAGTTGACTGCTTACAGGTGATTAATTCACGCTAATGTCATCACATCCCGTGGGATGCAGAAATGGTGTTTGGTTAAAGACTTAGTTTCATACCAGTATAATCACTCTGTATCTGGAGCAGAAAGATTATAATCTGACGTGAATTGGGGACATTTGACTTGTAAATACACTGCATTTCTTTGTTTCTTATTATCTGACTTTGAAGCAAGGAATCTCTGTCTGTGTGTCTGAGGCATTTGGCCAGATGGTGGCGCTACAACAATGAACTTTATGTTTTAGCCTGCAACTTTTGAACCGTATGTCTCAGAAACAGTCATTTAGTTATTTATTTGCTGTATTATATGGGTCCAGATGAATATATCCATATAAGCCATTCCCATATGCATCTATTGATTTTACACCACTTTGATTTGTTTTTTTTCTTCGTAATCACTCCTTTAGATTTTGAGGAATCATGGGGGCAGGGTTTATGTTACAAGAAATTACAAATCTCCTGAACACGTTGTGCTATCACAACCACATTTGGAGGACATGTGTAGATATATTGCATGAGTGGCATGTACTTTTTTAATTTTGTGCTACTTGGCCAAATGAAAGGCGCTTTAGCATGACCATCTAACTTTAGAAGAAAAAATATGTCTGTGTATGTATACATTTATTGACTGTCCTTCACATAACTAAAGAAACAGTCATCCAATCGACTTCATATTTAGCAGGTGTTTTGCTAAGGATCCGAGGGAGTGCGCTTTCAAGTCGGTTGGACAAGCGGTTCTCGGAAATGGCTGCAAGCAGCACTTTTGCAAGACAGCAATCTGCCCACTCTGAACGGGCATGCCCCGGAAGGACACTACTTATTTAACAATAAACAATCTTGGGGACAAATATTTATTTTATTCTGCATTTATAAGGTATACTTTCCTCAATACTTTCCATATGGGAATATAACGTGCTGCTTTAAGTGCAGACTCAGGCTACATAGTTAATGTTGTAAATTTACAATTAAATGTTTAGACAGTTCAGACTGTAACTCAACATGACAGGGTTTCCCCTGATTACCATCTTCTCCCCGATACCGGTAAACATATGAGTTTTTAGGAGCACAAGCTTTTTTTCTGTCAAACAAGATGCTCCCTCCCCGACTCTGACAGCTTCCTACTACTTTTCTATTTATTTCCTGAACCGATTAAGTGTCAGTTCATACTCTCAGAGTCAGTGTGGACAGCTCCAGGTGCTTACAGACATCTGCCACCGAATGGAGGGTATTTTCAGGGGATCAAAGTCCTTTCATCTTGCAACCTTTTCTTTCCCCAGCCTCTTCATTTCCTCTTGACATTCCAGTGAGTGTACATCTCATCTGTCATCTCCCAATGACATTTGTTCGTCTCATTTCCCAAAAGCAGAGCGCAGAGGAGAGATTGTAAGTGCCGTGTGACCTCTCCCAGGTTCGTTTCGACTCAGAAATACCTCAAATAGAATTCTCTTAAACATTTTGTTCAAATAGGTTTGACCATTTTCTTGCTACAAATAAATATTGTGAGTTGATTATTGAGCTTTAGAGGTGTTGGTAGGTGGATTTTGTTACCTTTGGACAGAGCCAGGCTAGTTGTTTGCCCCCATTTTTAAGTCTTTATGAAATGTGATGCTAACTGGCTATAAGCTGTGGTTTCACATTTACCATACACTCATACAAAGTGGTATCAATCTTCTCAACTAATACCCGGTTTGAATGTTTTCACCCTATTGAACGGGCGTTATCCGTTTTCAGTTATCAGTTATCAGAGATGATATATGGATATATGGATATACTCTACGTTCTCGTTCGCTTAGTTATCATCTAATGGTAAGCGGGATCACCCATTCGCGTCAGTATTAGATGCTCAGAGCAACTGCTCAACCACAGCACTGTAAGATGACGTACTGTAGTATAATGAGCGAAGGTCTGCATAAAGGAATGATGGTTGATGAGACAAACAGACACAGGACTTTCACTTTGGAATGTCATTCACTAAGTAAATTTACTTTTATACGCAATGTTCCTTACGTAATGTTCTTAATATCCTAACGTCACAAACAAATTATCTTTTCCTAAACCTCAACAAGCGACGTTAGTTTTCTTTAAATTCACAATGCTACTCCCAGAGCATTAAAAAGTGGCAAGGGGAGACCCAAGATATATCAACATGTATACTGACTGGAAGTGAATATACACTCAAGTCCTCTTGATATCCATCTGGAGATTCTTGGGAATGTTATTTTTTGAGTTTACCCTTCCTATTGCAGGTATTATAAGCCCACTCTTGGCTTTGTAAATTGAGCCCTCTAGAGATGCTTGGCTTGGGCAAGATCAAAGGTCTTTGCTCCAAAGCGCAACATTGAATGCTTTACTAAATGGGATCAAAATGCAACTGTAAGTGCAAAGCGCTTTATTGAAGAAGAGTGGACACTATGGTAGGTACAATTCAGCTACAGAGAGCAGCTTGCAGAACCATTAAAAGAGAAGAGGTACAAATCAAAAATAAGAGATAAGCCCCGCTGGATCAAGGGTTGCAATCAAACTGAAAATGGATCCCTGAGGATGAGATCAGAGGCCCCGAGGGCAGAGATCCAACCTAATCCCGCAACTCAATCTCAAACTCAAACAGGACAGCAAAGACCATCAGAAAGAAAGGGCTTATTTGGATGGAAAATGATCGGCACCTATTGGAACAGATGTGAATGGATCGTGGATGATAAATCAGGCTAGGTTGGAGGTAATAAAAAAAGAGGTTGACAGAAATAGCTGAGTTTCAGAAGGCAAAGCAAAAGCACATCAGAGACACACAGCACAGTCATTTCAGTCGAGGCTCAGAGGGCAAATCATTCCTGCATGATCCAATAAGACTGTAAATAAAGAGACATATCCATATGCACAGACAGAATCACATTTAATGGAGGCAAAATACCTTAGTTTTCTTTTTTTTTCCATGATAGGAAAATCTTTATCAGATATGGAAACACATTTCCTAGTAACCCAGGCTGAATTTCCCTACACAAATACACATCTCAGCTCCATGCAAAACAAATACTGTACTGTAAATATCACACGCCTGTCAATCACACCAAAATAATCAAAGAAAAGCTAATTGCATCTCTCATGTCTGCAGGTGACATGGCCTGTTGTTACAGCCCAAGCAAAATGTAAATTGTATGGAAATGATGTCAGATGACAGAGACGCAGCAGAAAAAGAGGAGAGGGGAGGAGAAAGGAGCGCTATCGAGCATTTCCTCAGGCTGTGAGAGAGTGAGCTACGGATTCTCATCAACTGGTTCACAGGATATCGTACAAAACCTTCTGCACAAAATTGTGTGATATCTTACGAAACGGCTGCGCAAGTTAACAAGTAACAGTTAACGAGGTAACGGGCTACGGATAGGAAGTCGACCTCGATGATTGCTTTTAGTATCGGTAAGGTTTAGGCACCAAAATGACGTCACCAGTTTTAGTCTACAAAAGGTGACGGTTAGGGTTAGGCATTTAGGGTTAGGCATGGAAACCACTTGGTTAGGAGTAGAAAAAAATGTTGTTTTTATATGTACAAAAAAGAACAGCCTGTAGTGAGTGTGAATAAGAAGTCTCTCTCTAAACAGTCTCTCTCTTTCTCTCTCTCTCTCTCTCTCTCTCTCTCTCTCTCTGTTTTTTATGCTGATAACACACTGCTGTATTTCTAACTAAAATCAGGTGAAGCCGATGATCTTTAGTCAAAAGCTGGATGGCAAACAACTCTCTCCAGCTTAATGAGAATGAGAGAACACGGTGTAGTCAGTATTTTTTGCACCTCTGTCTTCACACTTCCATGATCTGGGTGACCTTTTTTATTCCCCATTAGGTTTCCACATTCTGCAGAGAAAATAAAGAGAAGGAGAGAACAGCTGGAGAATGTCGTATATGCTTTTATCTCTTTGTTTCTTTTTATGTGGGATTCAGTCAGTCATTTTTGAAAAATTAACAACTTTAAGCACTAGAAGAAGCTTGTGGTACTATATTGCACATTAAATCAAAACCAATAAATATTTCTGTGGCACGGTCGCAATGCCACCCCTACAGTCCAACAGGAGAAGCATTGCTTTCAGTTCTGCTTTAACCTAAAAACTCATAATTATCAAGTCTATAACAACAAAACATAATGTCCTGCTTGTTGCACAGAACTCTTGTGCTACATATCTTGTTTGGGAACATTAAGAACCCTTGAGGTATAGAGAGCAATCATTCACTCATCCACACACACAGAAACACACACTCTATCTCCCTCTTGCAGTAGACCACAAGTTATTTTTAGCCAAAGAATAATAGTTGAAGGGTAGTGCAGATCTCTAAACTATTCTTCTGCTGTGTATTGTTCAGACAGAGCAGCACTAACCGAGCCACACATCTCTTCCACTGCCTACACTGTGTTTATCCAACTATTTAACAGAATATGAATGTCTCTCATAATGAAAACCATTTCAGTGAGATATTTCTAACTTGAAGTATTTGTCAGAATGTCATTGTCTGGGGCTTGACGGTCGGGGAAACATAGCAAAAAGAAGTCCCAAAGAAAATGATCCGGGTTTCCAGAAATGGTTAAAAAAAAAAAAAAGAGTCCAACTAGGATTGGAGGCAGCAGATATGGCAGCCCTGAATGGTGCTGCCTGAGCCTCATTGAATGAAACCAAAACCATGTTGATAAGGTTCCCATTAACAGACACGGGCAAGCCGATTTTATTTATTTATTTTTACCACAATTACATTGTTGATGGAAAAGATGCAGTTACGCAAGAACGCACATTTCCTCCCTTTGAAGCTGCACAAGTAGCTGTAGCCTTGTGCTAGCCTTTCTTCATACTTCCATGTTGAGAGGGGCTTGCAAAGTTTATTAGCTCTATAACTTTGATTTCAGGTGTATCATCTTTGACCGTTTTCTGAATTATGCCTCACATTCGACCTAGTGCCACATTTTCCCACCACCTTCGCAATCCTAATTCACAAGTGGCCACTGCTAAATGCAATGTAAATTTCTTCACATCCTGTGATTGGTCATGCCCTGGCACCTACAGTAAAGTCCCATTAATCTGGCTTTAGCAGAGCCTGGATTATTGACTGCGGCTCGGAGCTGTGGTGATAAACACCTCAATTTTTATGTGCAAGTAGCCATTCCCACACTCATCACATCACCCTGAAGGAATATTGTCAGTGGCAGAAGTGAATATTAATGGTGCGTTTCAAAGAGGTATACTCCACAGTCCTGAGATATTTAGCCTAGGCCTACACTTGAACAGCATACCAGTTTCTTATCTCTAATGACCAATATTCTCATCAATATATAATTCATGCACATCTCCATCATGAGACATGACCCACAACATTTCCTTAAAAGTGGTGTGCCAATGATATGCCTTTGCCTGAGAATAATTACAGTAGCTTAGCATTAAGACTGGAAGCAGGGGGGGACAGCTAGCCTGGCTGTGGGTGAAGCTGACTAAATCCACCCAAAGCACTTCTTGAGCTCATTAACATGTTATTTATTGTTTGTTTAATACAAAAAAAACTAAATTTGTAACCACAATTCTTATTTCTTGTTTGGTTAAAAATGGCAAACTTTTAATTTCTACATATTTGCAGTAACACAACAACAAAACTAGACTCCAAACATTTAAAAGACTTTGGCAATGGTGCACTGGTGAGCTTTGATTGATCAGATTTCTATAGTGGTGAGAGAGAGAAGACGTGTGTGTGTGTGTGTGTGTGTGTGTGTGTGTGTGTGTGTGTGTGTGTGTGTGTGTGTGTGTGTGTGTGTGTGTGTGTGTGTGTGTGTGTGTGTGTGTGTGTGTGTGTGCGTGCGTGCATGCAGGCATGCTTGCTGTAATCCAACTATATAAATCATGTTGCTTGCTTTGAGGACATTTTTCAGGTACACACTCTCAGCCAAAGACTTGAAGGTGCTTTGAGTATTATTTCTCAAGTGATGGATGTAAGAAGTGTTTAGAAAAAATATCAGCATAGATACTCCATCAAAAAGTCATTGTTATGCACTATACAAAGGTAACTGTTCTAAAAGACTGTTCTATTAACAACTCTAACCAATGAGATAATCACACTTTATATTCGGTTCTGTTTCAATATTCTGTCTTTGAATTTATTTTTTCAGACTATTAGAACAAAATAGAAAGTAGGGGATCTGTTTAAAAGCTTTCACCAGATCTGCCTGGGCATTCATTTGGTTGATGAGTTCAAGTGATCTATCGCAACATACTGTAAGTCCCTATAAGTAGCCTATCAAGGTATTGTCTTGCACATGCAGGAGAGAGGAAATATGTGCAACTGGCTTCACCCCATTCCACACATGATCCTGTATTAACACACGGACACACACACACACACACACACACACACACACACACACACACACACACACACACACACACACACACACACACACACACACACACACACACACACGGTCACATATATTCACAGAGGTGAAGATAGTCTCCCATTTCCTCTCTTTCTCTCTGATACCATTACCATTATCTGTGCCATGTTCATGGCATCTATTGCAAGCCCAGGAAGAGTCTGGCCAGCAAAGTACTGCAAATTGCCCCACTATTAACTAATCAGTGGATAGATGTACACTGATGCTCCTGATGTTCCGCACTGTCACCATCACAGTCGGTCTCATAATAATCCATTAGAACTATCAGAATTAAATTTAAGCATGAAGACGTGCTCCCACCACCACACTGCTTTGTACACAGACATTTCACTGATTAACTACCTGATCATTCATTTAGTAATCAACTCAGTGACAGCACGCCACATGGGATTTTTTGTGTGATTGTGTGTTATTAATGTTTTATTGAAAAACAACTTCTTTTAACTTAAAATTCCTTTTCAAATGACCAATACACATTTAACTCATGCTTACTTAGTGTTAAGACTAACTATGTATTTCGAACAGATTACTGTTGTTACAGTTTTTAAACAGACTAAGAATTTCTTGTCTCATATGTGCATTCACACACACACACTGGGAGTGTGTTTGTAATATAAAATACATATTTTAATGAAAATATTTATTTCATTACACAAACTATGAGCATCTGCTGGGATTTAAAAGCGTATAAAGTTTACATTCATGAATAATAATTGTCATAATTATTGTTGTCATTATTATTGTAACAACTTATCATTATTAGAATAATTATATAAATTCAGAAATCTTAGATATAGAATTAACTCTCCAGTAAGTTATAAATTACTAACTTTAAGTTATAATTATTATATAATAATAATTAACACATCATGTTACTGTTTTCTTAATGATCAATTGTTAATCAATTAATCAGCTAATTAAATTTAACTTCCCACTTAATAACCAAAACATAATTAATTATATTCCCATATACTAGTCTACAATTATTTAGATCACATGCAAAATCTCTCGTGTCATTAAAACTGCACTCATTGGCCCGTGTTTTATCAATAAAACACATTTTTGGAACTTGTTTCACTATCAATGGAGATCTATCATGGTTCACTTCACTAAAAGTAGACATATGAATCATATAAATCTTAATAAAACTATAATAATCCTAATAAAGCTACATTCATTCACCACAACGAAACAGTGTTGAGACTGAGAAATATGTATTTTCACATTCATATACTTATTTGCAGTGGTAAAAATGAACAATGTATGTTTACTCAAGCACTACGGTTCAGAGGCAAATATTGCACTTCATTACACTGATTTGATTAGTTAAGTCACTTTGCAAATGAATTGCATCAATACAAAAAAAATCAACTAATACATGATGATATATTGTTATAGATAAGCTACCCAGCAGTACATAAAGTACATAAAATGAGATCCACCAAGTGATGAATGATCATAATCCAATAACACAGAACTGTAAATATAATTCTAACATGAGCCATTTTGCATAATGAGTACTTTTACTTTAGGTACTTAAAGTATATTTTGATGCTTACACTTTTACTCAAGTAAAGTTTTGAATTCAGGACTTTTTCTTATTGTATTTTTTCACTCTAGTATTGCTACATAGTTCTGATTTCTCAACTCTTTTTTATCTATAACGTCACTTCCATGTCAGAATCAGAATCAGAAATACTTTTGTTAATTTTGTTTAATTTTGTTACAAAACTCCATATATACAAACAACAAATATTATACATTGCCACATTTTTTAATAAAATCATAAAATTTTAAACAATGCAGAATTGGCATGACTAGAAAAAAACATTCACCTCAAGACTTCAAGAGCCAGTTCAGAGTGAAGAAAAGACAGATGGCTGAGCAGAGGCCCGCACTGTCTTTAAGGTGACTTACTGTGTAGCACTCTCCACCTGCAGATCATAATTCACATCTTAAAGTTAACCTTGCATTTTCAACTCCTCAGAAAATAAATAAATGTGCACATTATTCCACAATATGCTCTCAGAGAGAGAGAGAGAGAGAGAGAGAGAGAGAGAGAGAGACCTTTGCTCTTCTTTCCACATTAAATATATTTTCAAATGAATAAAAATCTTCTATCCGTCACTGAGCTGAGCCCATTGGCAGAAAAGAAAAGAGAGAGAAATGAAGGCAGCCAGCACACAACACCCTTTATCGAACTTGCTGCAGATTTTTGCACTTGGGGTTTTCTTTTCCATTAGTTTACTTAAAATTTCAAATAAATCTATAATTTCTATAGATTATTAAACTTGTTTGCAGAGATGAATATCTGCATTCAATACAGATCCCATTAGGATACTGCCTTTTGTCCCACATCGTTAACTCCCACTTGCATCAATAGGCAATTGGAGAGGCAGCACACTGCAGCTGAGGGCTATGGGAAAGCAATTAAAGAAGTATTTTGTTGCTGGACTTCAGCCGAAAGGCATTAACTACAATTCCCTTCTGGGCACAGTGTTCCTAGTACGCTCTGTTGGGTCAGGGAGTAGGCTGTGTCTGGGTGCTACAAGCTGTAAACAGAGAGGGAGAGAGAGGCAAAGGGAGAGCGATGGGTGCTGTTATCAAAAGTAGGCAGGAAAGATAAAATAGCAGCTTTGATATTGTGACAAGAGGGTAAAAATTGAAGGCAATTGAACGATGAGGAAATAGAATACAATAAACATTCAATTAAAATTAGGAGCGATAAAATAGGGAATTGGACAATAGGAAATAGAAACTGAAGCCAGTGACAAAGGAAAAAAATAGTAAAGCAGTCAGCGTCGTGAGTGGTTATACTGCAAATCACTCTGTCTTTACCCAACAAGCCCCTGGCGCCTCATTTCTGCAGCCCCTGAAGCCCTCTCAGACCCTCAGAAAGAGTCCACCAGCACCTCTCTACTGCTCTGACTCCCTGCTCCTGTATCAGCGAAAGGCATGTTTGCCATGCAAGCAGGGTCCCTAATGGTAAGACCAGCAAGAGTTTGGTTTCAATACCTTGGTCTGGAGTTTGTGGATGTCAGATATGCAACATTTTTGTAACATTTTGGAAGAATCCAATATAGTAAATCGTGGAGAAGTGGAGGCCACCAGTGTATAATAACCATCATCATTACTGAGGCTGTAAAAAGCAGCAGCACAAGTCTCACAGACATTACACAGAGGGTATGTTTGTGCAAATACCACTTGTGTGATGACAAATGGCATGGAAATAAATAGTAATGTTTCGTTGCTTTTTCAGCAATGTCAAGGTTACATCCAACTTGAAAATGCACCTCCAAATTTCCAGAGACTATTCCCCAACGCACAGACCAACAAAAAGAAAGTGATAGAAGGAGGAGAAAATAATTGGCCACAACCTTCAAAGTCAGCGTAAAGGCTTTCCTTGGGCGCCAACAATCAATCGCAGAAACCGTAATAGAGGGCGATTACACCTGGTATTACAGCTGACCCGGTGAGTCATAGAGAGGCTTGAAGTGTGAGCCAAAATGAGGATGAAAAAGAGCTGAAAGGCAAAGGAAATCAATGATTGGTCTGGGAGTCTAGGGATATTGTAATACGTCAGAATTAACCATGTCTCACAGCACACTCACACACACAGCTACCCTTGGAGAGAAAAAGTAAGCTACATTAATTACTGCCAACCGCACTTAGCTTTGCTTTTTTTGCCCCCCCCCCCCCCCCCGAGCATGAACAGCAGGGGTCTTCTTGAGGGGCCCGATGTGTCGCTAATGCTCTTACTATATTTCTCTGGGCCTCAGAGGGGTTTCTGAATCAGAATCATCTGCTGCATGTCAAAGCACCCAACACCTCTAAAGCTCAGTATTTAATCAACACATTTTATATATATATATATATATATATAGGTTATATATATATATCCTTTATTTCATCTGTACAAAAACTGAAGTGTAAAAAAAACAGCAAGGCTATTTCTTGGCAAGAAATAGCTTCAGCGCCGTTGTTACCTTTGGACAGAACCAGACTAGCAGTTTCCCCCTGTTTCCAGTCTTTATGCTGAGCTAAGATAAATATGTACATATATAGCATACAGACGTGAATATGGCAAAGATCTTGACGACCTTTTCATGTTTTCTTTCACATGTTAAGACTTCTATGTAATGCAAAAGTTCTCATTAATAAAAAGATCAGTATTTATGCCATCGCCTTGAGAGATTGCAGGCTTGTATGCAGACAGATGCATCAACTGTGTGTGAGAGCGCCAAATCCAGGAATCGGAGCCAAAACTATTCCTGTGCGTTACTCTAAATGTCAGTATTAATGAAAAAAAAGCAAGTGCATATCTGTGATAATCTGGACATCTGGCTGGTAAAGAG
This sequence comes from Echiichthys vipera, assembly GCF_963691815.1. Classification (NCBI taxonomy): domain Eukaryota; kingdom Metazoa; phylum Chordata; class Actinopteri; order Perciformes; family Trachinidae; genus Echiichthys; species Echiichthys vipera. Next base: position 14,451,947 of record NC_139838.1, on the reverse strand, counting down.
CAAGGAAGATCTTAGGTGAACACAGGAAGACAGAGAAGCAATGGCTTATCTAAATAGAGATTAAGGACATTATTAAAGGTGGTTTTGCTTACCTAAAATTTAGGACATTGAATCTTCAACCAGACCAACTTGAAACACTGAAAAGATTATATGAACTATTAAAAAGGATCTTTTCAAGACAAGTTGTCATTCCCAACATCTGGGCCTGTGACCTTAAATACTGTGCAGGAAGTGTTTTTTACAAGCAAACAAGGGAGGGAGAAAGTGAAAAGATTTAGAGAAAAAGTGGGACGATGGAAGGAAAAGAGAAATGGGCAAAATAACAGGAGAGACCGAGAATTCAATTTACTGTGAAGGACAAAGAGTTAAAGGACAACAGATGGCCGAGATGAGGAGAGGAGAAGACGGAGGAAACAAAATCCAATAAGAAAAGGCAGGCTGGTGTGTCAGTGCGACTTCTCATAAACATAAGAAAAAAGGTTAAAAAACAAAACAAAACAAAAGAAAATATAAATGAGACAGGAGATACAATGACGTCGACATGAGATGGTTTGGAAGTACGAAGAAAAAAATCCAAGGACCCTCACAGAGGAGTGAAGGAGGTATTGAAGAAAAGGACAATGAAAAAAAACAAGAACAGCTGTGAATGAACAACAAATACAAGCGAGATAAAGAGTGTCATTTCTTGTTGTGCTGACAGCGGAAAACAGAGGCTGTTGGCATTACTATGCTAATTGAATTTCCTTTAAACAGACATGTCTGTTCCATTTACTCAGTCAAAGTCATCAGAATTATAAAGATGGGTCTATGGCAAATTAGTATATTGTAGTATATTGAAGATCTTACCCAAAATAAACTGTACTGACATGTGGTTGTTGCCATGATGCACCACTGCTTTCATACTCAATCAAGGCTTATATATAGTCATTTCTAGTGCAAATGAGTTCACTGTCAGAGTAAAACATTTAGCAGAGTAATTGTTTATTGATGTTTGCACTTGTCACTTGTTAAGGGAAGCCTAAATAGACGATTTTGGATGCTTAAGAGCTTTTATAGCCTGGTGGAAATTTAGAAGCCATTCTGGAGAATTTAATTTGCATTAAAAGCCAGTAAACAGCAGTAAGGAGGCTTTTCGAACAATGTTCTACCTTACAATTTAAAAAAACAACCGTCCCTTAAGTTATAAATGCCACGACAAAAATGTTTTTCTTCCTTTTGACAAATTTCTTTTTAACCAAACTGTTTCAAAACCTTTAATGGTATTTTTAATTACCATAAGGTAAGCTTGTAAAAAGAGCACGGAAGGAATAATAACAGTGTGATGTGGGACTGCATGTTCCACGGATCTGCTAAAATGGCCATGATTTCAGATAGGGGACATTCGATCGATCAAGGAAGTGGGGGAGCACGTTTTGCCATTAGCTGTGCAGCTGTAGCGTCTTGAGTAGCAGTGCTGCAAATTCAATTCAGGTATTAGAGCAGGGGAAGATATCACGCTAGTGATGACACAGAAGACATTTTTGATAAAATGTCAAACCATCAGAAATGTGCATATCTCTTGTCTTTGTCAACACACACACAGACACACACACACACACACACACACATACACACACACACACACACACACACACACACACACACTGCTCATGCCTACTCTGTTGTGTACCTCTGTTTACTAAGGCATCGTCCATTCACTCTATTCTAGCACCACCTATTGATACTATGAAGTGCTGAAAATGTAGCACTATTTACAGGAGCTCTGACTGCATAAAATCAACAGGAAAGTCATTTTTGATTCATTAATGTCACATGCGTCTCTTTCCTGGAATCTTCAGTGAGTTCAGTCACAAATCAAATGTTGCAAGCTTCTCTTACTCTGAAGCTGCTGGTCCAACAACTTACACTTGGTAAACAGCTTAACGGGGCAGAGATAACTGCAACAGATGACTGCGAAATTGAATTTTACAACAACAGATCCCCCTTGTCCTTGTGGAAAATCATGGACAAGAGTATTTGCTTGAATAAAGTTCATATCTGACTCATGCAGAGAACCTGAAAATGAAAGATGGACAGAGTCGTGGAGACCTGCTCCAGCTGTGCCGCACATATTGCAACGCTTAACTTTAATCACACCTATAAGCAGTCCAGCTTGCTCAGTTTGCAGCTAAGTCAACTTGAGTGTCCCTTGCTACTCTTTAAATACATTTATCATTTTACCCATGCTGTGCGCTGCTGTAAGTCTATGGTTGCATGAAATGAAGACCTCTGGCTCTGACAACACAGTGCTATTTATTTTGTAATGGAAAAGGTTAAATCACACACTTGGATCGGTATTCCTAGCATAGTAAGTCTAATGTGTGACATTTCAGCGTTAGTCCAAATCATGCAGTTTCTCCTCTTTCAAACTTTGCAACACAGCCAATGTAAATAGTTAATTGTGTGACAGCATAACTGTCCACATCATACAGCAAGCTTAAGATAGCTTGGGGCCAAAGGAGAGGGCTTTTCCACTATGGCAACCACAATCATGTTAATTCACATGATTCTTGATTGCTCTGATTTGCCACGAGAGCTTTAGTCAGCTTGAGAAGCATCGCTGTTAGTCCTAAAGAGAAAATTGAGCACTGTGTTCATGAACACGACTATTGCAATGCCTGGGCACAGAGAACGAGTGACCTTTTGGGTCATTGTATGTACCTATGAATAAAACATGGAGCATTAGCTTGATTAATATTGAGGAATAAGAACAAGCAGTAGATAAGTCTGCTGACCTTTCCTGAGTGATGGGTCTCAATTGCGTGACGACAGAAAAGGAGACAGAACCTGCGTGCAGGGTTTTTCCATGGCGATTAGGCTCAGTGTCACGCAATTACAGAAGTATTGTCGCCCCAAAAAAGATACTAAAGCACAAAGATGCTGCATAAGTGTACATTTTCCTCATCCATCTATTTCTCTTTCATCTGACTGATCTTTATTTTATTTTTTATTCGAGTCACAATCCCTCTAAAGGCCTGTCTTTCCTTTTTCATCTTTTCATGCAGACCTCTCAGACCTCTGGCTCAGGTTCTTTCAGACGTGATGCAAATTTTTTGTTGGCTGGCTTGCCCAGTCACCCCTCTCTGACCAGACCAACAGACAGCATGTGGGATGATGAATGACGAACTTATCTCTGAGACTCAGGAAGCAACCAGACAATATGCCAACCGAGCCCAACTCACTGCGGGGCTCTGTACATATCTTAGCCTGCCTGTCGGCACGTATCTCTTCAATGCTGTCTTTCTCATTCCGTGCTGTTTCTCATCCCTCTCTTTCTGTGACAGCATCACCGTGTGTCTGTTGCTATTCTTGTCTTCTTTGTATTGCACAGCATGTGTATGTGCTGAGAGGCTCTCGGCCCTTGCAGTCATATCAGCTGCACTCACCATTGCCTCTTATAAACCTCCAGATGACACATGCCATTACTCTAAACACACAGTTACGTAAACACAAAGGAATCCCCAAAAGAAGAATCCCAATTTAGCCGCAGGCATCTTTAAGGCAGGCACTCCAGCTTTCTGCTCTGTTTCTGACACAACTGGAGACTGAACAGAGGCACACAGCATTCAGCGATAATTTTGGCTTATATTGTTTCCGGCTTGCGGGTCGGTGGGTCCATGAAGGAATGCTTATTTCCCCCCCGAATTTGCTAATATAATCAATATGAGGGTAAATGCATGAAAGTGGTGTCAAAAATTCTCACAGAGCAAAGGAGACAGTACTGGGTGGATTTGGCTAGCGAGAACATAACTCATGCAAAGTTCTTTCTTGAGAATAAAGCAAAAAAGGAGCTTTGGCCTCACCCTCTACACAGACGACGTGTCCTTTGAGTGCAACATCATAATTAAAGCAGCAAGTGTAGAAAGGTTGTATTCATTGACCTTTAATCCGTGTTTACATGTCTGCCTGTGTGCTGCCTGATTGCTCATTTGTGTGCTTGTTTGTGTGTGTGTGTGTGTGTGTGTGTGTGTGTGTGTCTGTGTGTGTGTCTCTGTGTGTGTGTGTGTCTGTGTGTGTCTGTGTGTGTGTTTTGGTGTGTATATATTAGCTTGTAAAGTGATATTTATTGCTGGGATCATATGTGTACATGTAAGTCGTATGTAAGTGTGTGAGACATAAAGGATTCCCCTTCACATCTATTTGGTTGCAAAGAGCACACATTTAGAATTTGTCTTATGTGCGCAATCACTATTAAAAATCCCCTATATAAATTTGCATTGATTCACCAAGAAGCATTCAATCTGCACACGTTGTTTATAGTATTATGAGCATTAATGTCTGAAATACCCTGTGAATCACTGCAGTTCCTAGAATTCTTTCAGGTAAATCTCAAAACCACTGAATAAAATTGTAAAGTGTGCATAATGACACACTGCACTGATCTGCACTGCACTGCATGCACCCATTACAATTCTAAATCTACCAGAGAACTCTTCTTAACCTTAACTTGAGTTTTTCAGCCTTAAATAGAGCATCATAGACAACTGTATAGCACATGAGTATGAGTCACACATTCTGCATTTGCTCCCCTTGCTTGAAATAATCTTGAGCTAAGCTGGTGTTTAGGTTTAAACACATCTTGGACAGTCTACATGATAGCCTCATAATCATTTTACAGCATATACACAGGAACATTAAAATCCAATTCACATTGCGTCAACAGTCATGACCATGTCATGCAAAGAGGAGCGGATTCTCCTTCATCATTCCTAAAAAATAAATGCATAATATTGTGACACAAAATAAAGCAAATTGGGATTTAAGATGATTGGCAGACAAACTTAAAGAAGTTAAGAAGAAAAAAACCCAGACTGTGACCTACCTTACTCCGACAGATTTGACAAACTGCAGCCCCGGTGAAAGAAACAGATGCTGAGGAGGTTCAGAGCAGCCCGGTGTCGTCCTTCCTCGGAGACTGACTCACAGCTTCTGCGCTCCTATTTAACGCAGCGTCAATAAAAAAAACTTTTTTTTGCATCCACGGAGGTAAAACCCATAATAAAAATCAATCAAATGCCCTACTGCCGCGGCTTTGCCCAGGTGCCTGCCTTTTTTACGAGATGAATTAATGACCGGCGATGCACGCGCGCTGGGCAGGGCGCCGGTCTGTAGCCGTTATGAGCGGTGACAGTTGACTGCCCGGTAATCCAAGTGCGTCTAACTGCCTCCCGTTTACGCGGACGAGCGTGAGGTGGTGGAGCTCCTCCTCGCCTTATCTCTTTGTGTGTGTTACAGACACACAGCCTGCGTGTGTGCGCTCGGTTTGGACTGTTCTGGTCTCCGGAATGAAAACAAACACCGTAATTAATTAGAAATTGAAGCAATTTGCTACGACTCAGTTTATTTGTGAAAGTCAAGGTGAATTTAAAGTCACCTCTTTTTATGACTTACCATATTTTTTTATTTCATAAATATATTGCTGTCATCAATATAAACTGGCTAAGTGGTCAAATGTGACAATCATGATATGTTGTTTGGTTATCAAACTCATTATCTAGTAGGCAAGGCTTATTAAACACCCTCTTCATACTATGCCCAACAGTCTTAATAGGTTAATAAACATTAGTTTAAGACATATAAAAGATATGCTTGTAATAATAATTTGAGTCTAATATAAGTTCTTTTCACTAAAAAGTTAAAAGTCCGACATTGTAAAAAGTGTGATTTCCATTTATTATATAGCAGCTTGAGGTGCTATATAAATTCTTCAAAAGGCTCAATCCACAGAGAGATGCACACTACCCCTATTCAGAAACTTTAAATGTGCTGTCAGGACTTCTGTACTGTTGTGATGTCACAACTACATAGAGGTATAAGTGCTGCTACAGTGCTGTTACAGTCATTCCCCAGCTGCAATGAGAAACATCCACTAAACAAATCATTTCAGACAGGGTGAATACAGGTTTATTCAGACAGACAGTTACAGTTATTGGTCCAGAGAAGAGCGCAGATGTGGAAGACACGCAAAGACCAATCAGAGCAGACTAGGCTTTTTCAAGAGATGAAGTTCGACAGGTGCCCAAACGGAGCGTTTCAAGGTGAATATTTAGACACATATGAGAAAAATGTTGTTGTTGTTTTTTTAACAATAAAGCATGTGTTTTTACGTCAGAATTTAACTGCTGATCACCAGAAGTCTCCCACTACACTGAAAGATCCATTCTCACGCTCACAAGTTGCATATTGGACCATAATTGGCTTCCTGTTGTGATGTCACAAAATCATTCTTGTACATCTTAAAGGTTCCCTGTGGAGTTTAAAGACCTCTAGTAGCGATATGGAGCTGTTTTTCAAGAGTATGCCCCCATTTTGTTTATGTCTTTCACATGCATCCACGTAGGTGATTCTAATGGTGTCCCTCTATTCCACTGATCACCAGGTGGCGGTAACACACCAACATATGCAGCAATGCACCAGTAAAGACAGGGAAGAAGAAGACTGCAAACTTGTATGTAAACTAAGCTGGCTTTAAAATAGTTGGCAGCTCAGCTGTTCAAATGTTTTGTGAGCATGAAATGCACTTAATATGTTTGTGTGTCAAGGATACACACAATGCGTTTTGGTGAATAGCTCTAAAAGAAACATACGCTTTGTTTAAAAGAAAACTCCCCAGGGCGAACGTCAAGGTGCTCACAGAGAAACTTCTTGAGCAGATGGATGTGAAAACAGCCATTTAGTGTCAAACTCTGCACAGTGAAGCCCAAGCATCCAAGTAAAGGATCAATACAGCACATTTCTGAGTGAAGGTGGACCTCAGCATAAAGATGCTGAATATGTAGGATCTGCTTTTCTAAATGACTCAGCAGACTTTACGATGACATTATAATCAGCAGTGGGCTCTCCAAAATCGATGTGACCACAATTCAGGCACTATGGGAACAAAGGAAATGATTGTATCTCTTAAACGTTAATAATAATAATGAATAATAATAATAATAATAATAATTTCAGCATGATAATTAAACACTATGTATTCAACAAAGCCTCACAACAAGATTTCCACTGGACAGCTGAGTGTTCTCGCCAGATGTTGTCCACTATCCAATTATCACCTTTACAGGTTTACAGGCACATTTGAGATAGACTAGTATTTATATTTTACTATTATTGATCTGTTACTTTTTTGTTAAAGAAGGTTTGTTGTATGAAAGCCAAGATGACAAAGAGCATTAAGCACTCAACTAGTATATGATATTCTTATTAGACGCCTGGTAATTTGATGACTTGCCATCTAGCTAGCTGGTGGTGTACAAAACAGAATGCGGGAAACAACTCCTTTTGGGAGTGCTTAAGAAAACAGGAAGTGTTCCTAATTGTTGTCTTTTTGTTGCACAACGTTCGCTTTACACTGTAACACCATAAGCTGTTTGTTTGCAGTTCCTGTCATCAATTTTAACAGTTTGCCCTTATCACACACACAAACACACACAGAGAGACACACACACACACACACACACACACACACACACACACACACACACACACACACAGAGTCACTGCATGATGCTGCATACGAATACCACATTATAACACTGAAAGGCATGATGAGACTGTCATCTCTAAAGGCATGAGATCTGCCTTCAAACAAGCCGAAAAGACAGAACATCCACCGGGGATGAGGAGAGGAGTGGACAAACACAATCTACTTAGAAATGTTACTCGTCTTCCCAAACAGAACTGCCCTTGTCAGCTACGTTTGGCATGCACGTCCGCACACATAAATTAATTAGATTAACTCTAAATCATGCTATATAATGAAAAACGTGACCTTCAGGGTTCTGCACATTCATTCATTTTTTGGTTGTCAGTGACAGATTTGTTTCCCCCCCACCCGCACACCTGAATAAAAGTCATTCTGAACTTGCAAACACCAGGGTCATATCGTAAGTTCCTGTTGGCAGAAGCCTACTTTGACTGGTCACGTTTTAAGTCATGCTGCTGCTCATAGCGTTGCAGTTGGAGGACAGTTCCACAAGAACAGCAAGTCCTCTTCCTTTAATCCCCTCATTATGGTCAGTTGTGGTGATGACGGAAGGTGGGGAGTGCATGGGGAAAGTGGAGCTGGAGGGACGCCTGTTTTGTGGGATATGCTGTCATGTGAATCTCTTGGATAATGATGCTGGAGAAAAGGCCTTGTGAGTTTGGTGCCAGTGTTGGATGTCTGCGCACAGTCTGAATTTAATAGGATGTCACTGCTGCACATTCTGGCATGAAGATATGTGATTTTTTTTTTTATCTTGGAGAATTTGGGAACAACAAATGAAGCTGGAATGATTGTTTGTGCTAAAAGTTAAAGGCAGTGGTGCAGTTCTGCTAATTATGCTCAATAAAAGAGAGATCATGATAGAGGAAGTTTTTTTAAACTATGATTGTTTACATATCTTTTCAACAGCAATTACTGAATATCCATTTACAAACAAAACCTAATGTGAACTGCAAATCTGTGTTTCCAGCTCACTCTTTATTGGATGGTGAATGAATGGATGATGAATTCTTTGACTTTGTGGGTACACTGAGTTTGCTTGTCTGTGACATTTCATTCATATATGTCTGCTTCCATCAGTGAATCAAAAAATGTGCCCATATCCCACTAATAATCACCATGGTTGCTGTCTTCAGCTCCACAATTTGTCTCTTGTTGACATAATAATTTTAGTCCCTCTCTGCTCCTCAGAATCGGAGAATATTTAGCCACATTTATGAATTAATTTCTATGAAAACTGCTATAATCAATATTTTATAGCTTGACAGGGTTTCAAACTCATTTGTTTCACTCTGACTACTTTTATTTCTGGCCATGAACGGCAGCTATTTTCAGAAAAAAGGAAGAAAACTCTGATTAATCCACTGTACGCTACCCAGCACTCAACAGCAGACTGACAAAGTGAGCGACTAGCTGGTGAACATAGTGGAGCATGTAGCCATGAAAGAGACAGATATTTCCCTCAGGAGATGGAGAGCAAAACAGAACGAAAATATGTGTGAATATTGTAATTACATTCAACAGATGGCTCCAAATGATAATGTTGCTCTGCTGGATGTGTAACCGAGCAATTCTTTGTTAACAAGTTCACCGTTTTAACCTTATAAAGTGATATTATGTCTGTGTTGTGCTTACAGCTTTATTTACGCTGCACTCAAATAGCACAGGTTTAAGGTTAACTGATACTGTTGCCACGTTTTGTGTTCCTAGTGTGTGGATTATATTGTTCAATATCCTTTTCTTTTGGTTTTGTTTCAGGGTTTTTGAATGGATCCAGATGTGACACCAGGGGGAGACTTCCTGGCAAGTATGTAACATTAGAAAATACCCCTACTGCAAGTTATTGTCTTTGCAGTGGGATCAGTTGATTAGGCTGATTAGTTTGCAGCAGGTATCACAAAAGACAGATTTGCATACAACATGCTTACTCAGGGAATGTTCAGCTCTCCTGTTCAACCCTCTCGTGGGCAACATGTGGTGGGTCAGCTTTCCTAAATGTAATATGTATTATTAAATCTCATTATTTAGCCACAAATTCAATTTTGCCAATGTGTCACGGTGTTGAGTCTGCAGAGAAGTGCTGAACGGTGCTTGATATAAAGCCTTTACCCTCTGGGAAGCTGGTAATTGAAGCATACAGGCGAAGAAGAAGAGGAAGAAGCCCCAGCCCAGATTTAAATCTTTATTTTATATATATGTATATATGTTTATATATATTTTAAGTACTTTTCGACTGTGCCAGAAGCAAAAAGACGAAAGAGAAATGCACACAGCCCATATTCAGAAACTGTGCCTTAAACGAGCCATCAGAGCTTCTGTACGGTTGTGATGTCACAACTAGTACCTACAGGTAAAAGGTGCTAATATGGCGGTGGTTGTGTTGGACTTCCTTGTTGTTTGTTTCTCGTTACCGGCCATTTCAGTTTTGATTTCTTCAAGATTTAGATGGATATAGAACAATAGATTATGCATTTACAAGGGAATGGAGATAATGCCGATCTAGGGCAGCCGGTTAAATTTGAGTTCAATTTCCTATTGGTTGAAAAGCGCTAAGAGAGAGCACAGATGCTGAAGACCCGTAAATGCTGACCAATCAGAGCAGATTGGGCTTTTTTGATAGGGGGGGGGGGGGGGGGGGGGGGCATTTCAGACAGAGAATCAATACATGTATATTCAGACAGACAGTATGAGAAAAATAATGTGTTGTTTTCCAGCATTAAAGCATGTAAACATCAAGTGTCTGACTCTCATACAATAGGTTAGAGCCCCTCTAACACCAAAAATCAGTCCAAGATTCTTTAGAAATTAGTATTCAACTCAAAAATCAATTACTGCACCACTACCAGAGCCAAGAAAGGGTGAAATTACATTTGGACTTTAGAAGCAGGAAGGTAATGACTATTAGTAAATCTCTCCTACATGCACATGCAGGCAACACACACGGTGACAAATTAATCTCTTACTTTTGGCATTTCAACTGGAATCAATTGCTAATCTGAGAAGGTCCAAAAAAATCTCAGAAGCAGAAGTCTGGAGTCATCCGACTTGTTTAATTATACAACAGCTACGTGTGCTTGGCAGCCGGATGGACAGCGAATAACAGCCTAGATTCACATCACCAGAGGCATCAATCTAAGGTGTGTAAGGGAAAGGGTTGGTGGGGATGAGCTGAGATGTTCCATTTTACCCGACAGAGGTTGATGGATGATAGGGAAACTCCTGATGTCAGGGCATGACATGTTTGGTCTACAGTTTAAAAAGAACAAACTCTGACAGACAAGCAATACATCTTAACATCTTCAGTTACATTTGATTGCAGTATTTTACCATTGTGTCCTTCCAACAATACTATTGTGCTATAATGCAGCACTACATTAATGTAAGACTTTTAAAAGAAATTGTAAGAGGAAAAAAAAATCACTCTTTTAGTGAAATGGTTTAAAGTGGTAGACTTGCAGGATACAATATGTCACACATGAAGAGACTGATCCAGTGCACTTAAAAAGGAATATTTACTCCTAAAGAGGTTTGTTTCCATTCATCACCAACATTTATAAACCAAAGTGCTCACATTCTGTTGTATTAGCTGAGGAGTTTTCATGGGCAATAACAAAGTAACCCATTGATCTATCAACAGGGCTGTTTTGGTTGGTAATAATATCCCAGATATGTTCCCGTTTCTGGTGTTGGGGCTGTTGGAGGAGAACGATTTGTCAAAAGCAAAAATATTGTTTCCTTCTGAAGAACTACCTTTCGAATATAAAATGACTGCTTGATTATATTCCAATGTCAGTTTTCTGAAACGAGAAACTCAAGATGAGTGGGCTCTGTACCAAGAGAGAGAGAGAGAGAGAGAGAGAGAGAGAGAGAGAGAGAGAGAGAGAGAGAGAGAGAGAGAGAGAGAGAGAGAGAGAGAGAGAGAGAGAGAGAGAGAGAGAGAGAGAGAGAGAGAGAGAGAGAGAGAGAGAGAGAGAGAGAGAGAGAGAGGAAACTTGTGAGCCATGCAGCTGGTTTTCCACCCGGTGGTTTTCATACTCCCATCCTAGTTTGAGAGCACTCTGAAGGCAGTGATATATTCTGCCAGCCAGATCTACCCACAGAATCACACCGTAGTAGAATTAATGCTGCTGAGTCATCACTTAAGATGCATTGCGTGGGTTGCTCCAGTATTCTGAAACATAATGTGACCACAGTACAGGTGGCTACAAAACTGTGATTGTTTCTTTATTCGGGGGGGAGTAGTAGTAAGGTATGTGAATCTGCCACCAGGGGGCGTCTAAGATACTCCCCTCCACCTCCTCCTACTATGTTAAGGTCTATTAAGAGCCGTATATGTTCACTTAACTGTTTAATTACCATACATTATCTCCAGCAAGTATTTAGTACTGGACAGTGCACAGATATTATACATGCACCTACTTTAAAGTCAGTATTTCAATTTGGGGACAACATTTAAAATAATGCAAATACAAAACAACATAACTGTCTGACAAACGGTCAAAGCATTCTGCATGGAATAAATCTTGTTTTAAATTAGATGCATGCTTCAATGTAAACATCCATTAATCACCATTGCGAATAAGGGACGGAATTAATGCACACTAGCTAATGAAATAACCAGAGCAATTAATCTCAAGCCATCTGAACTACACCAGATCTTTTGCAGTCAGTATTATATTGCCACCCATTAATGCCCTAAGACATAGATTTGTTATAATTAAAAGTTAACCAGCTGTGTCTATTTGCACCATCTCACGCATTTGTCATGCCTTTCGGTGATAAAAAAAAAAAAAACAACTAAAAAAATGTAGCAATATGTTGATGCAATTTTACTTGAACTCGAAACAAAAGATTTTTAACCATCAGTTTTAGTATCTTTTGCCAAAGGAAATATATCCCAGAAAATACTGCATCACGCTTATTATTCATGAACCACCACCGATCTGTGCTGGATGAGATTCAGGATGCCTGTTTTGCTTCTCTGCTTTCTACACGTTGCTTGAATGTTTATTGATTGAAAAGTTCAGGCATGAAATAAAAGTTTACCTCAAGGAGCAGTAACTAATAAAAAGCTTGGCCTCAATCCCCCTAAAACCACCAGTAGTAATGATTTCACTGGCTTTTGAGAAGCTGAATACAGACTGATGACACCCTCATATCGCTATTGAGGAGATGATTCAGCTTTGGTTCTTAATAGCAAAGGGCCTAGACAGATATATTACCCTTTATTGCTATTTATAGCCAAGCCTGATGGGTGAGCAATTTCCTTTGAAATCTTCCATAAATATTTATTGTTTCAAAAACCACAGCTCTTCAACTGTTCTAGGAGACAAAGCAGAGATTTAGTACAGTCAGGATACTGTTGATACACAGCATACTTTTAATTAATAGCATCTTTCCCTTAATGAGGTTAAGAGCGATTTGAATTCTCCTTATCTGAGAAAACTGGTATTAATGACCAAAGAAAAAGGAAAATCTCATTCAGTAACTGGGAGCTCGGGAGAAAACACAGTATGTGTGCATACACTTGCTTACCACGCTTTGTGCATGGATGCATTCATGTTTCTGCTTATACGTGTGTGTGTGTGTGTGTGTGTGTGTGTGTGTGTGTGTGTTTGTGTGTGTGTTTCAAATAGTTACATTATAATTGCCGTAAACCTCATTCCTCATGATTCACATTTTGTTTGAAGTTTCCTCTCATCTAAACCCGAAGAACCTGGCATGGTCGTGTTTGCAGCACCATGATTGTTTCCCTTCTGATTCAAGGCCATGCTGAAGCGACTGAGAGAGACGAGTGCCTTGTAAAGTATGTGTTACCAGATAAGGAAGAAAGACAGCAGCATTAATAAGGAATGGAAGAGGCCTAGAGATAAAGTGAAAATGAATGTGAGAAAGTGAAGGAAGCAGCCAAACCTGTTCTTATGACTGCAGTGTTGTTTTTGCTTTAGTTAAAGACACTCTTGAAGGTTTTATGCAAACCCTGCTATGAAGTATCCATTAGCAATGCATTTCTAATTAGTTGGTTATTCAAATAATAACATACAATGTCCAGAGTCATAAAAAAATGGCACAAAACTTCACAGAATTCTGTATCTTTTATCAAAAATGTGCTTAGAAAATGTTTACTAGCATAATGTATTACTTATACGAAACATACATTACATACATACAGTATATACACAATCAGGAACATCAGTGCAGTAGTAACAAACTTCATCGACAACATACAGTGAAATCACATTTGAAATTGCTCATAAAGCATGACAGACAAATACAGTGTAATTGTGTGTTCCACTCGAGTTACAACAAAGAGCTGGTCAACATTTTGGCATAAAATTAAAGTCTTTTTATTAAATGTTAGTTTCCATTAAGGGCTTGTCCATGTAAGCATTCCTGAGTGTCAGACGTCTATGCCTGCAAGAAAGTGATGCGATTATTTCTATTCCGTCTCAAGCGACGAACTTTTCCTTGGCTTGTGTGTTTTTTCCCTCCTGGAAGAAAAAATGTGTATAACAACTGATTAGCATGAATAATCTAATGCCTATACTTATATACTCATAATTAAGCAAATATAACTTTCTACAGTCAGATTTGTCTCTGTTTCCTCTGATAATAACATTTTTATGACACTTTAATTGTCGATCCAAATGTTGTCGTGAACGCCACCACATGCATTCCCCACTCACACACCTTTAGCACACACGTCCATGCAGTTCTGCCTCGAGACAAAGTTGTTGCTGCTCCCTCCGCAGCCTGAGTAGATGAACTCCTCGCACATCCTGGTGGCTGTGTTGTAGTAATACCGAGGAATTGAGGCAGAGCACCTCCCTTTGTCCAGAGGGTCCAGGCAGAGCACAGGAACAGCTGTAAGATAAGACACAAAGCACTACAGTATAAGGCCAGCAGTCGTCATATTTAAAGAGGAGAACCAGTCCATGCATACAGAGATGCCAGTGAGCATCAGAGCAAACGAGTTCCTACTAACTTTTTCGTGGACTGCAGTACTCCTTGCAGGAGGTGAGGTCTTTGAAGCGATTGGAGTTGCCCTGGCAGCCACCATAATAAAAGAGCTCACACTGCATGGTGGTCATGTTGAAAAAGTAGCTGCGAAAGAGGGCCCTGCAGGGTCCCTCCTCTTTAGGAAACCTGCAGATCTGGGGAACCTCTGGGAGATGGGGAAACAAAGAGGTTGATTAGAACATTCAAGTGGCATCCTGAAATGTTTGGGCACAAAAATAACTCGTTTTAATAAGTCTAGAATCAAATATACATTTATATATATACTATAAATTAATAAAAAATACATGTGGCTTTTTATTTTTCTTGTAGTCAAAGTACATTAAATATAAATATAAAGAGTAAAAACACACCCAGTACACAATTAATGAACTTTTTAGGGGTCGGAAAGGTCACCATCATTTTAAGTATGCTCATCGCATCCACAACTTACTCGGGATTCTGAAACATGTCTTCTGGCACTCCTGATAACTCTTGAAGTTATTGGCATTCCCTTGGCAACCTCCATAGTAGAAAATCTCGCACTTTTGGGTGATAGTGTTGTAGTAGTAGCGCTCAATTTCTCCTCTACAAGGTCCCTCGTCCACTTGAAGGAGACAAACGCCTGAAAGCAGCAAACATTGTTACTGAAACATGAAACCGACAAAGAAAGTAAAGAAAACATTCATGTTTAAACGTTGATGCGACCGCTGGCGCTCTATAATGCCAGCATGTCGCATCACGCAGGAAGTCATATGATGGCTAACAATAACAACACTTTAAAGTGTTTTAAAGAGTACGGCGATATACGCTAGGAAAGGAATTAGACAACATGCTGTTGGATTACCTTTAGGGGACAACGCCAAAACGTTGTAAAACGACGAGACAAGTGCAAACAGCGCTAATGTGCAAAACTCCATTGTGCAACTTTGGTTTCAGCTCCAGTCTTTTCCGCTTTGCCGACCATCCCTGCCACATCCAGTTTTATAGGGAAATGTGTCCCGGGGGATTTAGGGGCGGGGATGTAATGACTCATTTCCATACGAGCAACTGCAACTAGACTACAGTTATGATGGCTTTACTGACATCAGAGGGGCTCGCGTGTGTGTAATATTGCGTAGAGAATTGCTAATGCCATAGTGACTAAGGGCATATTCAACCCAATTGAGACAACAAGGGAGAAAGTTGAATTCCCTCTGCCATCACAGGTCACTGATGATGATGATGATGGTGATGGTGATGGTGGTGATGATGATAGTGGTGGTGGTGTACAGAGATCCAGTAACCCTAGAGAATCTCTGTAAAGTTATTTTCCACAGCATTGTCTCCTTTTCAGAATCTAATGTTGTCTCTATGGGACACTCTTGTGAAACATTAACACATACTCGTCTGATGCATCCTGCCAAAGTTCCCATCACACACTCGTCTGACTGGATCTGACACACACACACACACATACACACACACACACAGACACACACACACACACACACACACACACACACACACACACACACACACACACACACACACACACACACACACACACACACACACACACACACTTTGACACAAAAAGCCCCAAAGCACTGTCACCTACATTTCCAGCCTTGGGGTTTAGGCTATGTTATCTTTTGTTTTGCTTAACAATCGCTGCCGCCTCCAACATTCTTTTAAGGAAACAGTAATGTCTCGCACCACTAAACACTCAAGGTTCCCATTCGTTAAACTTAAAAGCATGCATAATCTGGAAACTTGAGCCAAAATGCACCTTAAATATAGCTTTTTGTTTTCATGTGTCTGCATTAACGTATCCCACTGGTTTGTTGCAGCTAGTTAAGGTTAAGGTTGTTACTAGAAAACTGCCGTGCAGTCATGTTTCAAACAATGAGGTGTCTCCACCTTGACAGGTGGAGGCTAAATACAGATTAGCCGTCTTATCAAAGTGACCTGATACATGAAGCACCGGCCCTTAACCCATCTCTGAATACGAGAAAAAGGACAGTCAAAACAGAAGTAATTCAAATCTAATCTGCAATATACAGTAAATACAGTTTTAAATATAATTCCAACCCAAACAGACACCTGTGTGGGTCACTGTCCTGTTTGATAGCATACTGCAGATAATGGCTTGGTCCCACAGTGAGGCCTTTTTTTAATCAGATTAGGGGATTAGGATTGTTTATGCAGATTACTTTATAACCCAGATTGAGGGAGAGGAGAGGGATTCTTAATCAGAATTTCAGGGGTGAAGAACTGCTCCCTCTAAGCATCCGTGAGTACATTTCTATTCTTTTGATTAGATTTTGTGGAGTTTGAGGTAGAATCATTCATGTTATCTGTCGTATGATGGTGAAGATTTTGCAAAAATGCTGAATGGTTTCTTTTGTGACAGAGAATGCCAGTCATAAACGTAGATGACCTGACGGACAAGGACAAAGCTGTAATGGAAGTAAACCAACTTAAAATTGAGGTGAAACTTGAGAGGTGGTTGGTAAGTTTTTTTTGTTTGTTTGCTATTTTGCGCTGAGGTGATGAATATGTCAGGGTCTTTTTTGTTTTCAAAGATACCAGTGAATAAAGCTCTATCCTTAAAAAGCAAACGATTATAATTTTCATCCTATTTGAATGCAATAATACAAAGTGCAGTTCATAATTCTACCAGGAACAGCATTTAACACTGATATGCATTTCTGGATGAGACTGTTCACATCATCTTTGCCTGATCACTGCAGACATCTAAATGCTGTGAGGAAATGAAGGAGTACATTCAGGCTGGAGAGGAGGAGGACATCCTCGTCAAAGGCATTCCAGAGGAGAAGAACCCATTCAAGGAGAAAGGTGGCTGTGTCATCTGCTAGCCTGGACCTGAGGAGCTTTTCATATCACTGATTAGCACATCAGGACATTCTCCCTTCCCTCATAAAATGGATTTCGCAGACTGACAAGACTAGAGGGACACAATGAAGAAAACAATTATAAAAGTTCCCATGTAAACGATTCCCCATTTTCTGGCCAGATTTTTAGCCTTATAATCTCTTCCTTTGAAAAGATGCAATAAATAAGAGTTGTATTTGGCAAGGTAAAGCTTCTCTCTCATGTGGTGTATAGCCTGAGCAAATGGACCCATGTGACGATTCATACCCAAGCAACTTTCATTAAATGTGCTTGTTTATAACTGAGCCATGTCTCCATCATTCACTGTGGGAAGGTTTCATGACGGGGTGGGAGGATCGGATACATCTTCATAACTCAGATTGCATTTAGAATTTAGGCTACCCAACTATTCATCATACATCTTTTTAAGATAATTCACATTTTTTGGGGGCACGTTTAAAGGACCATAGTGCAAGTTTGAGCTATTTTCAGCTGTTTTCTGCATAACTTTATATGTTTTGCCTGGAATAGAAGAACATGTATATATTAGCCGCCATTTTCTAAAATAGTCAAAACATGAAAATCTATACTGGTACGACCCTTTAAAAGTTGTTTCCAACTGTTTTGCCTTAAGATCCATTGAAATGAAGCATTTCTAATTGGGACCCACATTGCATGCATCAGGACTTCCATTAAAGAGGGATTTTCTGCAGATTGTTTCATTGTACCATGATTCATTCAGTAATTTGATTTAAGCTATTTTTAGAAGCCTGAAGAGGTAAAACTATCCAGTATTTCACAATCAAACATCAAAGTTTAGAGAAAATAAAAGAAACATGTACAGAGAAACTATGTTTTTTTTTCTTATTCTTTCCTATTCTGTGAACCACTGGGTTACCCGTTTTTTATTTGTTTAATGACGGAATCCAAGAGGAAATCAGGCACTACCAACATTTAAATTTCCCATTAGGGTTAATGTTTTATTCCGGGAGAAACCCAAAGTCCCTGAAGTAGGCTAAAGAGCAGTCACATTACGCGCATGCGCACACAAACGCATGTAAACAGAGATGGCGCTGCGCGGAGGAGCTCTCCGTTTGAACCTGCTAGTCAACAGCCGTCATTTCTACAAATGTACCTCATTAGTTGGTTTCCGGTCGTTGTCTGACAATGTGTCCTCTAAACCTATAACGTCCGGTGCCCCAGAGACCGTGGCAGACCATTTAATCTACACACAAGAGCACTTTGCCTTAAAGGAGTCCCTCAGAAAGGTAACAGGACTGCTAACATCGTACCAAGCTTTGGCGTTACCATGAAAACAAGGCTAGTTTTTGCTTTGTTCAGCAGGTGACGGTGTATTTTAACACCCACATGTGTTGAGAGAAAGCAGCAGTGTGATGCAAGTGCTGAATGTAACTGTAAGAACCAGCGGAAGGGCAGTAATACAAGTGGGTGAGAGGTCACTTTGCTAGCTTGTTATGTACTGTAGTCTTGTAGTCACTGTTAGGGAAGGGGTGTAAATGTATCTGTCTGCTCCCTCAAACAACTGCACAAGCCTACATGTAGTTATTTCTGCAGTCCCGGGGTTATTGAGGGACTGGTAAATAAAGATAGCAAGGCAGAGCACCAGGTACACTGAGGTTACACCGGATTACAAAACCAAACACCCTCTGGCTTGTGTGTTTTCATGACCCAACATCACACCTGATTGAAGTCTGTCCTGCATGCTCTAAGCAACAGTGTGCAGCATCTCTGCTCTGGCACTGAGATGATCTGAAGCTATATGCTTACATTTGTCACTTCAGATTTCTAATATCTGCTATGTTATGTCAGGAAACATAGTGTGACAGATCGGTGTCGATGCAAAACATGTTTTTTTCTATAAATATTAGTAAGTGGCCGAGTCCAGGCTTGTGATAAATTCGAAATGTGAACATAATGAATGAAATAGAGATATTTGACAAAAACATAAATCATACCGCAACACATTTAACAGCTATGTTTAGATAAAGTATAGAAATGTATGCTTTGTTGAGATTGATGTTAGACAGTATTAGCTCGCTTCGGGCTGTATGATTTGAAAAAAAAAAATCAATTTAATTAGTTTACTTTTACTGATATTGCAATTGTTATTTTACTGAGGATATTGGTGGGAATGATTGCATGATTGCACCACTGTTCTCGATAACATTATTAACATTATATAACATGATCATGGTGTCAGTTTGCAAGGATCTATAGCAATACAACTTGTAGGCTGGGACATCTCTGCAGCACCACAAAATGGTATTGAGTATGTGTGATGATCCTTTAGACCTCCCTACACTCTTACAGTTACAGTACTTAGCATTAAAACCATGCCTTTCCTTTGTAAGACAGGTCAGTTCTTATAAGTAATGTGTGCAAACGTTTCTGATACCAGAGGGTTTGCTAATGGATGTTTTTAAAGAGCTAGATCAACATTGATGGTGGCTTGACAACTGAGGGGGGCATGCCATTCAGATGGATTTTTTTATTAAGTCAGTGGGGGTAGCCAATGTAGTTCAGCCAAAGAAGATATCATGTTTGTTTGTGTCACATAAACATTTGGAATTGATTTACATCTTCCATCTCCCTTATCTAGGAGCCAGTGAATGTTCAGTTGCACATTTGAGAAGTGGTGTTCTTCCTCTGGCTGTTTCCTTTGGCATATTCAAAGATATTCGGTAGGAAAACAGATTGTGTAATATGGGAAAAAGTGGAAAGTGAAAAGTGAGTACACGGTACATGTTTTTGATGGGTTAATCAGCCAACTATTTGCTCTTTGCTTGAGCAATGTTAGGTATTAAAGACAGTTTAAATATTCAATGGTGAAGCTCTTACTCCTCTTTCAAAAATATGTTTTTTTTGTTCAATTTCTTGCACTTACACTCTGCCTTGCCGTTTTCTGGCACAATTTGTGATATCTGACATGCAGAGCTTTTATTTTTGAAGAGCTAAATATTAACAGCTGCAAATTATGTATGGCAGTTAAAATTCAAGGTGAGCATTAGTATTCAGCATGACTCATTCAGGATACATATTACTAGACAGACATTGGAGACTGAGACTTCAAAAATAACAGCAACTGCCTAATTTAAGCGAGGGAGAAAATATATTGCGGTAAATGGGGGGAAGCTTGTTGTGTGACTAAACCTTCAAAAGGATGCCCAGAGGTTGAAAATAAACTAGCTCTGGGAATAATGGGAAGGATGAAAATGTGAAAAGGAAATGCAGAACAATATGTTGCCAGTGCAGGAAAGGGAACTTGAGGCAGCTTTGTTTATTAAAATAATTCACTGTTGGAGAATGTGTGTATATAGATGGCATACAAATAGGGTTATAGGAAATCCTTTAGTGACTGTCCAAGGTCATGTTCATAGTGCCAGTGTTTCCACTACCAATTTTCTCTTAGTGGGTGGGTCGGGCGTAGGGCCACATAGACTGTTGTCAGTGTAGCTGTATGTCTGTTACAGTGTGGTGTGTGTCTCATTCCAGATGAGACAAACAACTTCCCATATTAAGAAATTAGTCAGGCTTCCAGTCTCCCACATATTCAGAGCACCCAAGGGCTCTGTGTGTGTGTGTGTGTGTGTGTGTGTGTGTGTGTGTGTGTGTGTGTGTGTGTGTGTGTGTGTGTGTGTGTGTGTGTGTGTGTGTGTGTGTGTGTGTGTGTGTGTGTGTGTGTGTGTGTGTGTGTGTGTGTGTGTGTGTGTGTGTGTGTGTGTGTGTGTGTGTGTGTGTGTGTGTGTGTGTGTGTGTGTGTGTGTGTGTGTGTGTGTGTGTGTGTGTGTGAGAGAGAGAGAAGGTCAGCTTCTGTCATTAATGGGGACAATGAGCCAAAAGAGATTTCCTCCACACTTCTAGGAAGAGGCTCCTCATGTGCAGTCTCCCATGGTTTCAGACTTACACACACATTACAAAGCATATGTAGGCATAGCAACATGGCTACACAGCTTTTCCGACCGTTTGAAATCATCTAATTACAATATGACTTTTTTTCCTTGCATGAAGAACATGTTGTTTTTGCAACAAATCCCAAATTTTGAACTTGAATGTGACATCACATCATCAAGTCCAACCTTAAAATCTGTTGATTTTCAGAATTGTTTGGCCCCTAGTGTTGCGAGCTACTGAAAATGGATTTTGTCAGGGTATATCAGAAATCTTTCAATCTTTTGGTAGTTTATGGCTGTTTCTCATGTTGCAATGAGTGAGCGACTTTGGTACAAGCTTTTCACCTCTGCTATAACACTCTGAAACTGTAAACACTTTATTATGCAATGATTTGATCAATTATAACTTTGAGTCGTTTAGGAGTATGGTTTCTTCTTCAAACACATATATTGTGATGAATCCTAGGCTGTTTCATGAATTGCCCACTTAGTAATACCACAGTTATTATTGGGCCTAAGTGGATCCCCCACCGGGCCTAAACACCAGGGATTTAATTTTTAAATGTAGGTTTTTAAACTGCAGCTACCTGCGCTGGGCCCTTGTCAAAAAAGACCACCTGGCCTAACTCTGATGCTATATCATGATGTTGATTTATATCATGATGATATCGTATTTTCTCCTATTCACTGTTGAAACTGTAGAAAATTGTCAGTTGCTAATCTAGTGAATTAATGACCTGAAAATATGTAAGAATATCTACTTCACATTGAATCAAAAATGTTGTAAATCCAGAACTTGGCCTCCCTGCTGACAGTTTACAGCATTGCCTGATATGAGAAAATATAGATATAATCCAACCAGAGATATTAAGACTTTAAAGGGATAGAAATGGTACAGCAATATCTCTGACCGCTGACACATTTATGTCGTCTCATATGTGGTCATATTTCCCGGACCTAACTGACAGTTTTGATAATATCATATCTTGAGTGACTTTGTGAGTCCCAGCCCTTATGTGTAGCATATTGAATAAAGTTCATTGAAAATAATACATTATTTATAAAAGAAGGGAAGGGGAAGGGGAAAAAAACTTCAGACTGGGCATTATTTAGTAAGACCTAATGTGAGATGTGCAATGTTCTTGACCCTGTGCTACTACTTGACAGTTCGGTGATGTGAATTTGTCCTGATATGCAGCACAAATAGTCCACAATAGTGATGTAGAATCACTCCCTGATGACCTGTTAGGTTTCCCTTTTCCAGCAGCTAGTCATCCCTCCCTTTCCCTCCTCAGGATTTGACCTTTGAACATGGATGAGTTTATTGCATGTTAAAGGGGATCACCTGACTTTTTACTGCTTGGTCTTGTGTTTGACTTTAGTCTGCTTTTCTCAGATTCAGGCCCAGACATGTGCCCCTTGTCTGTTTTCTGTTTTGAGCGGTAAAATGATGTCCATGTTTTTTGTCTCCTTGTATTCAGATGTTTCTTGGCTGGTGAAGTGGTTGTGCTGGTCTGGGTTTGTGTATTTTGGAAGGAGAATATGATTGTGCATCACTTTCTGGAATCCTGGGGAAAAAAACTGAATTCTTTTGCCTGCGGTTTTAAAAAAAATGCTAAAACACAGGTCTAGTCTTGCTCAATGCTGGTTGTGCTTTCACTCTCAAGAGGAGATTTAACAAAAGCTACATGAAAGAACAATCGCAAAGCATTTCGGCTATTTTTCACAATCTACATTATTGCACATGGGTCATTTAACTCATTAAATTGTCCGAGGCTTGAATTTGATGGTTCCCATTTCCATTAGATACCTCTTTTGTTTTAATCATTAGTTTTTCATTGGCTTTACCCACCATTCAGAGCATATTGCACTGTACAGATAAACAGTAGATTATCATGGGTCTGTTGAAGCCATGGCCCATAAAAAAGTTGATGTATTAGAGGAATAACACCAATTAAACAACAGCAAAGTGGTTGTAGCTGTCGTGATATTTTGGCTAACAAGGGCAAATCCATTTGTAGGAGGGCATTTTAAATTGCATTGAAAAGCATCCAACAAGAAACAGACAAAGAAGGTCACAGCTCACATATTTTTATTTTATATATTTATTTTCTAATTTATTTGATTGAAATGGCAGGTACAGCACTTAATCCCAACATTATTTTGCTGAAACTGTTGTTGACATCCTGTTCAAAATTTTTTGTCTGCAAAGCCTTCTGTCTGAGGGTTAAAAATAGGCCAGAACATACCACATGAACTGTTATCTACTCTATAGATCTATAGTCTATTCTCTTTGAGTTCCCGCAAAAATAGCACACTATGAGCATCTCAATAGATTCATAAGTGCTTCTCCAGCTGTGGACCACATCCAGGTGCTCGAAATGAGTCACGGTACCAAGGTTCACTCATTCCAAAATGTATTCAAAGTGCCAGGTTGCAACCCACTGTTCACTCCCTGCAGACAATATGACTCACAAATACTGATAAAGCGGAATGCTGCTTGAATTTGGTGTCGAGAGACAAAACAAAAGCTGCCCTCAGTGTTCAAGGTTATTGTGTAAAATTTGTGACCTACACCTCCATATAGGAGGAAAAAAGAGTGAAAACTATTCCTTAACCTCAACTGTTCCACTCTAAAAGCATATAATGTCATCCTTCATTTTCAGGCAGTTGTGTATGTCTCTCAGGCTCTGTAGCTCAATAGATGGAGTGGCTGCTAACCCAGAAGGAATGTTATTAGTATGGGTTTCAGTACCAAGCTTTATTTTTGCATGCTGTTATAAATATTACTTCAGAGTTTTTGTACCCTGCCAAGAGTAAAAATGGTAGAGGAAATACTGTGCTATTAAAATATTCGGGATGAGAGAACACATCTATACACTTCAACTCAACCTATCAGTGCTGTATACCACACAGCTAAAGTGCAAGGCCAACTCCATTTATTCGGACTGTTCCCACCCGTTACATGGTGAATTCCAACTCTGCTCTGGCTGTCATTATGTGGTTCCTAAGGGTCACAGAGATAGTTTTATATCTGCAGTGATTGTGCTTTTAAACAGCTCTATTGCTGTCTGCTGCATAGTATTAGAATATTTGATAGTATTTGTTTTGTTTTCTTTTTGTTTTGATGTGTTGCAGTCATCAGGTCGTCATGTTTAAACTACTGTTGTATTGTTGTTTGTCTCCTTGGACTGCTAAAACCTGTCTGCACAACTAATTTACCCTCAGGTAACGGTACACTAAAGTCACGGTTCGGTACGTACCTCGGTTTTGAAGTCACTGAATGTTACAGGACCGTGCGGTTCATAGTTAAGAGGGAAAATGAAAAAATGGCATGTTTGTCAGAAGGAACATAAGTTTCATTAGTAAACAATTAAACACAACAGTTAAACAGTTTTAGCTGTCATTATGAAACATACAACTAAAATGTATAACAAATGTAAAAAAAATACTGCTGCAATAAAATCATAATTAAATAACTGCAGCATTAACTTAGCTTATGGCATTTGTCCGTTCTGAATTCCCAGGTAGTGGTTGTTGAAATAGGGTTTGCACAGCTTGGTTTTTTTAACAGCAAATGTGATAGTAACACCTGGATGGTGCCTTTTGAAATGAGTCTGTATGTTCATAATTAACCTGGCATCTAAAGTTATCCCACACTTGGGATTTAAAGGGGGGACGCCTGCAAGCTCCGGTTTCCGCAAAACAAGACCGTACATTTGCCATATTAACGCTATGTATGCAACATTTACGGACCACGGTCCACTTCTGTACCCGTCCAGAAGTGCCTGAACCGTGACATTTCGGTACAAATACGTGTATCATTACATCCCTACTGACTATCATAGCATTATGTGTTGTGATACTCAAACACTATCGATTTATAATTCACAGTTTATATTTAAGGATTTGTGGCAGACAGAAGTTCATGTGTGTTGTATCTATATTGGGGAGGCTGTTGCTCAGTTGGTAGGGCAGGTCGGGCAATGTCTGCAGGGTCTTGCCTTGGGCAAAACACTTACACCACCTTACCTCGTGCGAATGTGTCTGAATGCTGTATGTTTGAGGAGGTGGTTTGAGGGGCTGTAGGCGCTGATTAGCAGCCACGCTTTTGTTGCCCCAGGGCAGCTGTGACTACGATCGTAGTTTACCACCACCATGTGTGAATATAAATCCAATCCATTATATTCACCCGAGTGCTAGATAGCAGTCTCGTAATGTATCTTAAGCCATTTCAGTCTTCTTAACACTGCAATGTCCTTGCTTACAGTATCACAATATATTGAATCTTAACCCCTGCAACATGATAAATATCATATCGCCAGATTCTTGCTAATACACAGCTCTATGCAAATTTGTCGAATGTCAGCACAATATTGGCTACCAACAGCTTCATTTTAAAAATATCAGTCATGCCTTAAAAACCCTTATCCCCAAACCCTCAGTATAACTTGCAGGGTAATTTGTATTGG
This sequence comes from Echiichthys vipera, assembly GCF_963691815.1. Lineage (NCBI taxonomy): Eukaryota > Metazoa > Chordata > Actinopteri > Perciformes > Trachinidae > Echiichthys > Echiichthys vipera. The sequence continues at coordinate 14,426,169 of NC_139838.1, read as the reverse complement.
ACAACTTTACCATTATGTGTTACCAACGTTGTTGCTGAATTATGTTAAGATCTATTTGCTTTAAAATGACACATTTGAGGCCAAACCCCTGTCATCGTCTAATGTTCCTGCAGTTTGTCATATTTTATGTCACTAGCCAAGCCTTGGCTATCAGTAGGGGTCTGATAGGAAATAGCATGTCATGCATACTGTGATGGTATTGTAATCATTATAGATTCACCATTTCTTTCAGCCTGCTCTCTATTCATTGATATGTAATACCTTTATCTCGCTGTCTGCTAGAGATAGATTACATAGACGTCAGGTAAGTAGGGATCTGCACTGCACAGCAGGAAACCTATGCATGTAGAACTGTCATTGTACATTTTTTTCACTCATAATGTATATCTTCTTCGTGTTAGCTATCATGAGACAGGAGGTAGAACAGTGCAGTGCTGTCATTTGTCATTAGTATCATATTGAGGTTTTTAAAAAAGGGAAGAAAATATGTGCATGTTCGTACATAAACATACACACATGCACAGTTATGCTTAAAATTCACCAGAAAAATGACTAAGAGTATTTCATGCACATTTTTGGAAGTACACATAAACATATCATGCTTCTCCCCTGTTGTGTTTGTGCTCTAGATCATCGACCAGGATATCAACCCCCATGTGGATCAGTGGGAAGCAGAAGGAACGTTTCCAGCCCATAAAATCTTCAAGATCTTAGGAAGTGCCGGTTTTCTTGGAGTCAACAAACCAGTTGGTAAGAGTTTTAGACACAGCCTCCAAGATAAAGTTCACTACTCCCGTTGTTGTGGAGTTTGGCATGACATTGCCCATAGGATTGACAGTTGATGTTTGTTTGGCCCACTGTGTCTTTGTTGGATCTGTAATTGACTAGCATCGCATGCTGGGATAGGTTCCAACTCCTGAGACTCTGAAAAGGAATTTAGGAATGCCTAAATGTGAGTGATTTTGTAGACAAATTACATTTTTCTGAAAAATGATGAAGGTTTAATTACTCTTGTGGGGTTTTGTGCACCAACTTCAGAGGAGTAGTTAGGGAAAAGGTCTGTTTGATTTAGAGACCCAGAAGCCTTTTTATATTGGAAGAGGTTTGTTTTCTGTGACAGGATCTAAGGAGATAAAAAGCCTACAGGGAAATGATAATAACCCTCATGGTGCCAAACTCAGTGCACCTTTCATGCAGTTGGAAACAAAAGCCATTTTGGCTGACTGTTTCCTGACTAACAATGTTCATTTAGCAAAGAAAATTTGAGAAAGGCACAGGTGATTGATCAAATATTAACCTGATAAATCATCACCTGTGCCTCAGTCTACATGATGTATATACGGTATTTGGGACCTGCTGTGTGTGTTGCCATTGCAAAATGTCCCATCATAAATCTGTAACATATCTGTGAATTGAAAAGGCCATGCTTTTTAAGGATAACCTTTTTAATCCAAGAATTCTTACAAATAACAGTCCCTCAGAGTCATAATTTCAGTTGTTGGAATTTGTCTGAAGGGATAGGTGGTTCAAAATGTGTCCCACCAGACCATTTCTGCTTCAAGGAGCGTTTGGCTTTTTTTTTTTTTTCACAGTTGAATTCTCTTTCCATTCATTCCCTCTCTGTAAGACAGCCATACATTACACTTGGTCTGGTTTAGACATGTTCCCAGTGGGGATGGGTGCTGGTGTCACAGCAACATCCCACAACAGCTGTCTGCTACAGTATAACTCATTTCCAGATGTGTACCCAGCTGTGTCACTGCTGGGTTGGAAGAGGGAGAGGAATAAGTACAGTACAGAACAGTACAGGACCACAAAATAGTTGTGGTTGTGTTATTCATTCCGAGTATATTTGGGAGAAGTGCCTGACAATTAACAGCAGAAGTCTAAAGTTTCAGATATACCGCATTCAGTTATTCCACAGTCACCGATTCATTCATTTAATAGATTCATTCACTTTGTCTTTGTCTTGTCGTGATAGCATCATTGTGGTAAAAAAGCTCTTACTGCTGTTCTGATTCTGACATTATTTGATGCCAAAAAGAACAAATCTCTGAACAATAACATTGGACACTGAGCTCTGTGAAGAGGATCGCACCGCAGGTCTGTAGGTCAAAGAAGAGAGGGAGAGGGAGGGGGCGGGGAAGTTCAAATGTGCTGAGTACACAAATCTTAAGCATTAGTTGGTAGGATTAGAGAGGAGGATGGCCCAGCAGAAGACTATGGGAAGACACACTGTATTATCAGGTGGTAGATTACCTGGGCTAAGTATATAGAAACAATTATAAGGGTTGACATGTTTGAATATGCAATTTAAATTGACCCCATATAGTTACAGTGCAGTCTGTAGTCACTAATTGTAGTCTTTATAACTTAAAATGTAAAAGTCTCTTCTAAAAGAATGACGTTTTAGATGTTTTCTAAAGCTAACGGACAATTGCTGTGGAATCTGTCTCCCTTATCGTCATCATCATTCCTGCTTTGCTTGGCTTCACATTTGTAATAACATTAGGAATAACTAAAGTTACCGTGGTATCATATGTTTTGGACAGATTGTGCAGTGGGAGTAACTACAACTCGATGTGCTTTTGCTCCGGTGCTGACTAATGAAGCATGCTCTTAAAAAATACTGCACTGGGTTAATTGATTTAGAGGCTTGGATTACAGGAACGGGAAAGGGGATTTAGAAGTGTGTTCAATAGAGAAATGATTCATCAGGTGGAATGAGAGAAGCTCAAAGCCAAATACAATACAAATTCAGTCATGTAATAAAACATCTTTGTGCGCCATCTACCTTATTCTGTCTTGTTTTAAGGGTGAAATGAGTTGGGATTGAAATTGTTCATTGTTTTATGGAGAAAGAACTCTAAAATGCTTAATTTAAGACTAAATAATGTAATGTTTTGGTTTAAATTTTCCAGTAAACATTTGAAAGTCATACAACAAGTCATAAAATAAATCAAATCTAAGAGGCACTGTCATGGCTTAGTGGTTAAGAGGCCAACACTGAACTGCAACGCCCCTGGTTTTAATCTTCCAAATGGACCTGTAGCAAGGCATAAAATGTGTCCAAAAATAAATAAATAAAACAAATCTGAGAGTCGGACAAATAAATGAACTACAAACAGGGATTCACATTATTTTTAATTCCTGTTTCTAGGCATTTAGGGTCTACTCACACTTACCATTCGTACCGTGCCCAAGCACGATTCAAGGCAAAAGTCTAGTTGGATTGACCAGTGTGAGTGCAACTGTAGCGTGTCTAAGCCTGCCAGCTCGATTGCACATGTACGAGCACCAGCACTGGCAGTGGCCCTGACCTTTAATGACTTACTGTAGTGCTTCTCTGTAAGCATCCATCGATTACTTAAAATCACAGAAAATAGAGTGGACTTAAAGGGTTATATTACAGGCAACAAAGTAAATGCTCCTGTTTACATCTTTTGGAGATGTACAACATGTCCCTTTTATTAAATTCACTGACGAGCACTCAACGCCTATTTTCCACTCTTTCCATGTACAAGGAACAGCATTATTACCTTCAAAACACGAGAACAGGAAGTTTTCCTAAGGCAGCGACGTTGAGGGAATAGACAGAGATGACCCTTGGCTCCATGCCTGTTTTCCTCTGCTCTGACAGAGAGGTATCCACAGTTCACACCATGGCATTGGCCTCTTGTCTCCTGCCTGCCAGAAAGAACCTGGCAGCCTCTGCAGTTTTCCCTTCAACTGAATATTTTTGCTACTAATGTTTAGATAAATGGCCTCTTAGGGAGACTGTCCAGGCCATTTCCTTTCTCACAATTTCTACATTAGTAATAATATGATGCATGCATTTTAATTGGCTTGTGTTTCTGTTCAAAAACATAACTTACACAATGTCTTTTTAGATTTTATAGTTTATCACCCTCCTGTCATGGTGATGCATGCATTCGATAGTTATCATCCTCCAGGGAGAAGTGGTTTATCATCAGGTCAACCATGTTGCTGAGAACATAGAATAGAAAAAGTTTGGCTCTTGGACATTGCCAGTTTCTCTCAATCTTTATCTTTCAACATATGGAGCTCCACCCAATGAGGAACATCTGGTGTTCAGAAGAAGCATGTGTTCAGGATTGACATTTGTGACAGAATTGTGTTTGTTTTTCTTCTGCTTGCTTGTTCAACCAGGCGGCCTGCTGTTTTGCTTAAAGTGGGATAAACCTCGGTGCTTCCCTTCATCCACATTATCCACCGCAGGGTTTCCAGTGCTCAGAGACTTATCGCTGCACAGCTGCACCTGCTTCCTCTTATTTTTGGCTCCCCCACTTTCGTGTTTGCTTGTCCCACCATTTCTCCATCTTTCTGTCCCCATTTATTTTGCTCTCTTTTTCTCCTTGTCTCTCTTTGACAGTCTGCCAGACGGTGAATCCCATTAGTTGCTAACTTGTCTGACAGGTGATATTAAACCACTTTGCTAGAGTTGCAGGCTTCCATGTGGTAAATTCACGGATAATTATTTATTGTCAGTCAGTGCTAGTATCCATCATCCAGTGGCTGGCATACTGTATTTTAGTCATGGGAAAACTGAGCATCGAGCATTTGACAAATGCTCAGTCTTGTTACTTTTGGCTGACCGGTCGTTATCGTCAAGAGATTTGTCCTAAATGAATTACTGTCAGGTTACATTTGCTAGACCAGCATGGGGTGATGATGTCCAGTTTTTTTGTACTGCAGAGGGATAATTTGTTTTCATATAGTTTTATTTTGAAAGGATCTAAACGACTTTAAAAGGAATGCAGTATAAAAGCGAGCCCATTACCCAGTTTCCATATTCATTTCATAAAAGATGCTCAGACTGATGATGAAAGGCAAAAGAAAGCAAAGGAAAAGAGATGAAGTTATGAGGAAGATTGACAAAAAGTGGTATTTTAAACATGGTTTATCAACTCCATTAAGGACTTACGGTCTTTGCAAATACATCCTCCGTCAGAATGAAGGAAATAGCCTTTTTTTTTTTTTTTTACTTTTTCAGTAAATAGGTTGTTTAAGAGATCAAAATCAAGTTTGAATACTAATCAGCACAGATGAGATGACACTGAGATGGCAGTGACCCTTATCTGCCCCATGCTGCTGATCTCCCATCAGGGCTTTTCACACATAATTATAGTAGCGCAATTAATGATAAAATTCTGTAATTAATTTGAGTGCCTGTTCTGGTGCCAACAGATCAGTTCATAATGTTATCTACGTATGTTTACCAGTGTGTACAGTATGTGTGTATGTGCATATAGGGAGACATGGAAGGCAGGTGAAGGCTAGTTTAGGGTGACTAATGTAGTAATGTGGTATATTTATCCAAAGGTCCCATAGTTAGGGTCAAAATCTATTATCATAAATAAGGAAGAAAAAAAAATCTAAACACAAGAACCAACAGAGTGTATAGTGAACTGTCAGCCTTGAAGTGTCAGCAGTAGTGTGTTTTGACCTTTGCAGAGTATGGAGGCTTGGGACTTGACTTCAGCTACAGCGTCGCCGTATCAGAGGAGCTGGGCAACATCCGCTGTGGAGGCATCCCCATGGCCATCGGGGTACAGACCGATATGGCTACTCCTGCACTGGCCAGGTACAATCCCAAACAATTTTTTGATAAATCTGCTGAAGGAGAGGTCTGTTGCTTAGAAATACTGTACATAAACAATAAACAAATCTAGTGTTTTCACTATTCCCTTAAAGCAACTCGTAACATTTTGGGTTGGAGACTTTATGCAAATGCACATTTTGCTTGCAGCCATACTCTCCCTACACCCCTGCTTTTTATTATCAGAAGGACAAAAACTAATCAGTGCCTCAGGCAACAATGTCTGCTTTGTGGTTTCCCCTTTTTACACCACCACTTGTAGCCACTTGTGTCAGAGCTGGAGTACATTTTGAAACATTCATCGTACATGGGCCATGTTTCATTTTGAGCTGGTAAAAGGTTGCTTGTATTTGTACCTCTGGCAACAGCTGTGGCCCTGTGTGACCTGCAGATAATTATATTGTGTTTTGAAGTATGAGATTTTTTAAACCCAACGAATATCCAAACAATGGTAGAAGCATCTGTGTTACAGACATTTCCTTTCGAATTTGGTCCAGCTCTGCAGCGACACCTGCCTCCTTTTTCACCCTCCTGTGTTTACTTTACTGCATTTTTATTGGTCTATCATCGATAATGATTATGTTAACAACTGCACTTGTAATTCTTTTTTATAGTGCTACTAATGCTATGACCAAATCCATATCCATAGTGTTTCTATTGGTTATAGTGACCACTGCTAAATAAATGAACACATTTCTACATGGAGCTTGACAACGATATGTACTGAAGGCAGAGATTGCCATAAGATTGTATGGTGGAATCAGTGAATTGATTAACAGATTCTGCAGCACCATCTGGTCACCCACTCAGCTACTCCGCCAGCACAGGGGCTGCAGAGTATTATAAACAATTGAAACTGAAGTCTCATCCCAGGTACTTTTTACTGCATTGTGTGTAAAGATTGTTTTATGCTACCACACTGGCAATAGATGGGAAACACAACACAAAATGTCACAGTGATCTCACGAAACACCTTTTTGGGCATAACGCAAAATTTCACACGAATGGTTATAAAACGATGAAGTGATGACATTTTATATCCAAAAGGTCAAAGGTTAACATCACTGACATCATAATGTACTGCAATAACACTTTTCTGTCCATTATTCAGTGTCATTACTCTGTGGCGATTGTATACTGTAGATCTTGTGTGCTGCTGGTTTGAAGATGTGGGTCAAGCATCCTAAGTTTTGGAAAAAGATACACTTAATACCTTTCGTAAAACTACTTCAAAGTCTTCACTACATATGTTATGTAAGTCTAGACAAACATGGATGGATAGATGTGGCTATAACTATGACAAGCCAAGAATATTAGCCTTCTGATATACTGGCCACATTTTTTATGGCCCCTCTTTAACTGAATCAATAAAATGCAGCCTGTTGTACAGCCCTTGTATCAAATTTACACTCCCTACAGGGTATGTGTGTTAATATATTTGGTAATTGTTTGTCTCACACCATGTAGAGCCTCGGCTTGTTGTGTGTGTGATGTCCTCCTGCTATGAAACAGCTGCTGGTGGTACAAGACAGAATTCAGTGAAACAGACAGTTGAAGTCCCAGGAGCTCACTTAGGTGATCTACACTAGTTTGGAATAAGGTCTAAGTGCAAAGAGAGCAGCCCAAAAAGCATGGTAGCTTCAGAATAAGTCTCCTCTAATTTTCCCATTGGAACTGTAATTGCCTCAAACATAGCAGTGTTTTTTATGCACAAAATCTACTTCTCTGTCTTGCTACAGTTGCACAGTACAGTTTTCACACAACTTTTATGAGACAGACATCTGATAATCATGTTCCTAAACATAGAAAGTATTGTCTTTTAGATCTTAGTTTACAGGAAATCAACAAAGGATGATCTTCTGTTCCCATCAGGGCTAATTAATAGCTACTAAGTTTACTATTTTTGTCTATGTGTGTGTCTGCAGATTTGGTTCAGCTGAGCTAAAAAAAGAGTTCCTTCTTCCCTCCATCATGGGGGACAAAGTGGCCTGCCTTGGAGTTAGTGAAGTTGGGGCCGGCTCTGATGTCTCAAGTATGTCTCTCCTTCATCATCTTCTGGTCATTTTAAGTCATAGAATTTCCTTTTTTTAATTTTTGAAGGATCACTTTGAATTAACTCATGCTGGAGAAATGATTGAGAAGCCCGAAATACATTACTTTTTCAGTCAGTTTTGCGCTGATATTTTCTCAACTCAAGGATGGTATGCCGAATGCAACATACTGCATATAAGGCTCAATTTGCCCTCGCAGATTTCACCACTTTTTGGCTTTTTTTCCTGGATTAGTTTGTATTATGTTTGACACTTAGAGTAACGCTAGCTTTAGACTCATTTCAACATTTCAGCTCTTTGTCATTTAAGTTCCAAAATTGTATTTTTTGGATTATTAATCCATTAAAACTTTTCATTTAACCTTATGTCCTTACATTCATCTTCCCAATTTTATCTCTAGCCATCCATTTATACTTATTTTTCAGGTATCAGGACCAGTGCTGTGAGGAAAGGGGATGAATATGTGATCAACGGGGGAAAGATGTGGACCACCAATGGGACCCAGGCTGATTGGATATGTCTCCTCGCCAACACCAGTGACGGGCCACCACACAAGAACAAATCCCTCATCTGTTTACCTATGAACCTGCCAGGTATGGGTTAGTTCAGTAATCATTTTTTCCTGTAAAAGGAGAATGCTTTTTTTTTGGACAAAAACAAACAATTTGTTTAAACCAATAATTAACCATTGTAATTAACATTCATCATTTGGGTTTCTAGATTAAGATTCTGTGATTCTCATTTCTACTAAAACATGTAATTCCCTGCATAATTTGCCGAGCCTATTACCCTAAAACATTATGTTCGTATCTGTTCTTTCAATAAGATTGGTTATAATTCGCGTGCCTTTGCCAAGATGCATGATGGCGTTTATTTTTGTTTCCTGTCCCTCCCACTGTAGGGGTACACATCGCCCGCAAGATTGATAAACTCGGTATGTGGTCATCGGACACAGCTCAAGTATTCTTCGATGATGTGCGAGTGCCCAGCAAGAACATCATCGGCCAGGAAGGCATGGGCTTCACCTATCAGATGCTTCAGTTCCAGGAAGAGAGGCTCTGGGCAGTGGCCAATAGTGAGTGAGCCTTTCTTACAGTTCTTCATCTCTCCCCCAGCCATAGCCAGTAATCACTCATCCTTCCTAGTTGTACTTACTTTTCACTTAATTTTTTAATATCACTTTTGTTTTTCACAGCACTTACTGTAAATTGCGCAGTTTATTGTTGTATTGGATCATTTCTGTTTCAGTTTCCAAGAATTAGGGAGTTCTGTCACAAAGTTCAAGCCATGAAACTTCTCTTAAATAGTTGTTTGCACAAGTTACAAGCATGCATCAATATTTTCTTGGGCAGAACATGTGAGAACCACTCAAGAGACACCGAGCTGTCTTGCCTGGTTCATCATATCATAAATCAGATACACAAATGACAAGAACTCACAGACATGCATGCAGTGCAGGTGGAAGCAGTAAGTTCTATCTCTCTATCTGAACACCTCCAGTCATGACCATGATGGACAACATCATTCAGGAGACTATCCAGTACACAAGGCAGAGGAAGATCTTCAAGCAGCCTGTCCTCCACCACCAGTCGGTTCACTTCAGGTTGGCTGAGCTGCAGACGGAAGTCGAGCTGCTCCGCTCCCTCCTCCACCGTGCTACAGGTGGGATCTCTTTACATACAGTACACCCGCGACATAACAAAAATAATGAAAGGTTGGTAGTGCTGCATTTGAACGACTATGTTCCCTCTTAATGTTTTCCATCTTTGACTCAGAGCATGGAGATACACAGAATGAGCACAGTGGTAATAAGACAGCTGCTCATCACAGCCCTTGGGTTATGTGATGATCTGTATCTACTTAACAATCCACTCACACAACTTTTGCTAGTATAAATGTTATTTAATAGCAAAACATACATGTATCTGCAACATCCACCTTTTCTTCATAAAGTAAGGTAGATACAGTTAGTTCACCTTCAAATGTAGCATATCCAAAATACCCTTAAAACCCAGGCCAAGATTGGACACAAACATGAATGCATGCAGCTGCCATCATGGAACTTAATACCATAGATTAAACTGAGGCCACAGTTGACTCAGATCTGCAAGAATGATGTGAATGCCAAACTACATGTAGCCTTGAGTGGGTTATTTGTCCATGTATATTACAGCAAGTTGGTTTAAAAGATAGAGTGCATAGTGCAGGCTGGAGAATATTGTGGTAGCTCACTATTAAGCAGTGAGAAATAGCCGACCAAACTAATGTTGTTTCTGTTTGTACTGGCATAACTTCAAAATCAGGCACATACTCAGCTCCTAAAATACATCGCAAGTGCGTTTACACACAGTTTTTATTATATGAATATCTGGCTGGCCGGTGTTCAAGGTCGTGTGATTTTCTTGTGTTTGTAACCACTTCAGTGGCAAAAAGCTTAGAATGAATTTATGTAGAACTGTACTGTTTTGTTTATCCAGAAAAAAAATCGTTTTCATCTGTTTGACACAGGTAGATGAGCACAGACACACACACACAAACAAACCTCTTTACACGCTGAAACAGGAAAAATCATGCAGCTCACAAGTTCCTCTGGGTGGTATCCACAATAAAGGCATTGATCAGCCCCCTGCAACTCTGAAACTGAACCACATTTATTCAGTGTCTTCGTTTTCCTCTCTACAGTCTTCATAATGTATTTTTATCCACCTGGCCATTTTCACTCATCCATTGTTGTATCACTATTTCTGTCCTCCCATTTTTCCTGCAGCGTTATACATTAAAGGCAATGATGTCACCAAGCTGGCATCCATGGCCAAATTAAAGGGGGGCCGCCTTGCCAGGGAATTGGGCGACAGCTGCCTCCAGTTTTGGGGAGGAATGGGCTTTACCAGTGACGTGCTGGTCAGCAGATTTTACAGGTGAGGTTATCAGAGAAATGTCAGCTGAAATGCAATGATCTGGTTTGGAAGTAATCATAGGGATTTATAGCATTCCAGTACCAGTTGTTCATCTCATCTGAAAATAACAAATGAAATATAGGACTGCAAAACCATGACATAGCAGCACCAGTCAGTAACACATATTGCTAGCCAACTGTGGTCATATCTGGCTGCCAACTATGCTTTTTGAGGGTATAACATTTCTATGGTAAGAGCAATCTCGCCAGTTGGCAGGAACAGGATAAAGCTCATGGTTGATGTATTTTTTTTACAAGTAAGTTAAACCCGATTGTTAGATTGATGGCTTCTATATAGATATAGTATGTGATCAAGTAATCATAGTTCTTGGAAGACATGCAATTAGGTTCAGTCTCCTGCTGTGCTATGAGTCTTCACATTTGTTTATTCAGTGAATAAATATATATATATTCAGATTCTCTTAACCCTTATTTTACACTGTGCTGACACCTACTGATGGGGCAAGTAATGCAGCTGAACAAGGGGTTTAGGACGCACAATGTTGCTTTCAGTGAGAAAAAAAATGCTGCAATTGTTTAAGTGAATCTAACGTTAAAGGAAATTGAGAGGATTCGTACCACTTTGTATTAACTTTGTCCTTTCCGCAGAGATGCCAGGTTAATGTCGATTGGTGGGGGAGCTGATGAGGTCATGCTTGGAATCATCTGCAAGTACATGGACACAATGCCCAAGAACTGATGTCATCAACACCCGACGCAGGGGTCAATGTCTGCTGATAATGTGCTAATCATTCACAATGAATTGCTTAACATAGTTCACCGAAGTGCAGTTATATTAAAATTCTTGACATAAAATGGTTATATTGATTAGCATTTTCTGTTTTAATTATACTGTCTTGGTTCGAAAGAAACTCACCTCAGACACAGAAATATGAAGCTCCTGTATTCTTGTTTTTTCATGACTACAAATGTGAACAGCCTACAGCCCAATTTTAATATTTAATTTGTAGTGAGGTAAATTTAAACATCATTTAACAACTAAATATATCTGTTTTAATAGACTAAGCATGAAGTGCACAAAAAATTATTTTGTGTAAAATAAATTTTCCGCCAAGATTCTGTGTTTTTTTTGTGTCACTGACAGATTTATAAAACTTATTATGGTACCAGTTCAACTGTTATGTTTTCAGGACATTATATGTGTGTAAGTAGTGCACGCTGGTCAATCCAGACATAAAATTTGTTTATTTACATTAAAAAATATTTTTACAACAAAGATGAAATAATGAACAAACATTTGTATGGATGCAAAACGCTGTTATACAGTATATCCATTCAGTCTTAGAAGCAAATGCACTAAATAATTTGCTTCAAGTAGCATTCTATAACTTAATCACTTTTAACTGGGACTTTATCGACAGAACTATCCTCTACAGTTGTAAAATGTTTAGGTCTCATCTTCTCACCCAAGCAAACTGGGCTACTATCAAGTAAATACATACTTGCAGTGTCTACTTCAGATATACGGTAGATGATTCCTATTTCACATGGTCAAAATTATCTCAGACTCTGTTTTACTTATTGGGGTTTCATCAAATAGCATCTGAAAGAATCCATTCATGACTCAATTCTGCTGTCATTCTATGAATTTGAATGTGAGACTTGGGCACATGAAAAGCTATGACAAAAAAAAATCCCTTCCTTTAATTTGTTGGTTAAAATTTGATGCATAAGCATGGCACAGACTGAGGATGAAAATGTGGGGTTCCGAAGTTCAACAGAGACCTCCTATCACCTCAGCTTGATGAACCAGTACAGGACAAAGAAGACGAAAAAGCAGAAGAGCAGCATGTAGCACAACAGTTTGGTCTGACTGCCTCTGGACAGCTGCTTGACTCTGCCGATGGTGGCACCGAGCAGGCCGCCTGTTGAGTCAAAGTCTGTGTCCTTTTGTGGGAAAGAGGGATACAAAGTTTAAAGTCCAGGTTGGCCAGGAAACACATATACTGTATGCAGATCTTGTTTTTGACAGTTGTAGTTGCATTTACTCAAATACCGTGCTTAAGTACAACTGTGAGGCCCTATTTAATATTTCTATTCCACTATATTTCAAAGGGAAATCATATTCTTTTAAAATCACTTCACTTATTTGACAGTTATATGAATGATATAACAAACTGTATGATCAAAAAAGGTGATTTACAGTTCAATATAACTCCCTCTCCATCAGCTGCATCATTGAAATGCTGCATCTAAGTTAATGAATCAATGATTAAATAATAGATTACCACTCGTAATGATTTTACTGTCTATTCTTTAAGTACATTTTTGCTAATACTAATGTACGATTTGAATGCAGGACTTTTGCTTGTAAGTACTACTACTACTACTACTACTTTTACTTAAGAATCTGAATAGGTAGGCTATTCCCTCTTCCATCACTTATACAATGTCATTACAGCAGGGGTCTTCTGTGTTTTTAGGCCAAGGACCCATTAGCTGAAAGGGAGACAAAACAGGGACCCCCTACTACAAATATTGTATTAAATAGAGTTGCATATTAAATTAGTCCAAACAGCTAGAGTGACACACACACACACACACACACACACACACACACACACACACACACACACACACACACACACACACACACACACACACACACACACACACACACACACACACACACACACACACACACACACACACACACACACACACACACACACACCTCAATTGTATGTTTACATGGCTACCTTAATGTCTACCTTGCCTATGAGCCAGTAAGCCTATCATCAATGTTGTGTAAATGTATTTGTTTATTTTTTCACAAAGGTGTCTTTGATAATAATACTAATAATACGTTGCATTCATGTTAATGTATATTTTGATATTGCATATATATTTTTTTTAAATGTTGGAAAGATAATCCAATAATTTGGCGGACCTCCTGCAGCAACTCTTGAGGACTCCCCCGGGGGTCCCGTACCCCCTGTTGAAGATCTCTGTGTTTGGTCAGTAAGCAAAGAGAAACTCACCATGTCGCTCAGCATTGTATTCTGGTATTTGACTTCCGTCCCAATGTCGATAGACAGCTGTAACGTTAAATATCAAATATTAACATTTATGTAAAAGACAAAGGAACTCGTTCACATTCTTTTAGGCCTATAACGTCAGTACACATAAGAAACAGTGGATAATTCTGTCATACATGTAATACCATGCCTGTTTATATTATATATATTACAAAGTGGACAGACGTCACATCACTTACACTCTTCAGAGCGTTGACTTTAGCTCTCAGTCCCTCCTGTAGGTGTTCATTCTCCTCTTCATACACACTGTATCCACTTGCTACATAACTCCCAGAGCCTGCTTCACCTTCATGAAACCGCAATTAATACAGCATTAGTTAAGCTACTTTGTCCGTGTTTTAGCCCCTACATATATAAATTGGGCCTCGAGTCACGTTACACAACGACGACCATTCATTCACATCATGGACATATTAAAATAGTCACACAGGCTAACAACAACATTAGCTAACGTTAGCTAGCTGCTACGAACAGGCTACTTATGAGCTTAAAATCAAAATGTGACGTTAGCTACTTCTGTCTCTTACCTAAACCTGCGCGCCTCATCTTGAACCACTGATGGTGATACTGTCCGGCGATTTATGTAACGTGTAACTCAACAAACTCAGACCATGTAAGATACACTTTGCACCTAACGGCAATCTGTAACTCTGGCAAGTTGGTCTGTGCACATCAGTAAACGCCACGACATCATACGGTGGCCGATGAGGACAAGCCTTGCCTGACAACATCAATGTGTGGGCGGTGTGTGTTATTTCCACATTTAATTATTTTAAGAGACATTTTATTAAACTGACAGCTAATATGTATGACAATAAACTGTTGACGTGTGTGTTTGTTTATGTTTATGTCACGTGAGCAACATTACAATAAAAAACAAGAATCCAAATATCATTTTTCTGTTGACCTACTGATGTAACTGCATAGTCGATACCACGGGTTACTATTGAGGTCAGACTATCCTGATTTAAATCTCAATCATGTAATTGCATGTTTTTTATTTGTTTTGCTTTTTTAACGACATTTTTATGACATTCTATTTTTATGATTTTTATGACATACTAAACACAACTTTTTATGACACTTTTTAACAGAAAAGTATACTATGACTTTTTCAATAAGATTCTATATTACGTTTTGTTAAATTGTAATACTTCCAGGCATATGAAATGTTTGATGACATGCTCTGACATGACTTATTTACTTTTTATTATGCGTTTTTATGTATATATATATATATATATATATATACCTGGATCAGAATCAGAATCAGATTCAGGTTTATTGCCAGACAATTTTCATTGCAAGGAATTTGACTTGATTTGACAGTGCCTACATAGATATAAACATGAACACAAGCAAACTAAATATATGTATATATCGTAAATATATACATATATATGTATATATTATATACATATATATGTATGTATATTTACTATACTATGACTTTGTGACTTTTTATGACATTCATAAAATACATGTTTTTTAAACATAGCATTGCAGGCTTTATAAAAATGTAGTATAGTAGTAGTAGTGGTATATTAGTATAGTTACTATATGACATGAATCTATACTATTACATGTTTTAAGGACATACTATACTATGTCTTTTTTCTGAACTTTTTATGACATGCTATGCAATATTATGGATTATATTTTTATTTTCTAAAAATCCACAATAAAGGCTTTATGAAAATGTAGAACTAGTAGTAGTAGTACGTTATATTAACATACCCAAATCACAGGTGTTATATTATTTTATATTTTTTTTTTTTCACTGGACACTTTAATTTGCACACTACCAACTGCACTGGTCATACAAATACAGTCACTTATATTGCATGTATATAATTCAATGCCATATGTTTAGTCTTGCTTGTGTTCATGTTTATATTTATGTAGGCACTGTCAAATCAAGTCAAATTCCTTGCAATGAAAATTGTCTGGCAATAAACCTGATTCTGATTCTGATTCTGATTCTGAGTAGTAGTAGTAGTAGTGTACTATTTGGCACAGTATTGTATGACTATCCTATGACTTTTTATGACATGATTTTGCCTCTTAATGACACACTATTCTGTGACATTTTTATGATTTTTTTAATGTAACTCTAGAAGAGGAAACCACTGCAAACATGGAGAACATGCAAACTCCACAGAGAAGGGAGCATTTTTGCTCCAAGGCAGCAGGGCTTACCGCTATACTCCAATGTATGATGTACATATAAAATAATAATAATTATCAAGTGCTGTAGTTAAGTTTTCTTTGAAACACAGGTCCCAAAGCAACATACAGCAACGGGTTAATCTCCCTTCTTGTGGGAGAAACAAATTGTTATAAGGAGGAAATTGCTATGGTGTTCCATTTATATAGACACAGATGGATTGTTTTCTCTGAACATTTTGAAATATGACCACCATAAAATTGAGACAAATATATTTTGTGGATTTAATAATGGAGCTTACTGACACATCCATCTGTGCTGTGTAGGATAGAAAAGAGTTTCTCAATATTTACAAAATCCTAGTGGTGCTGTTTAGCAGTGATTAGCTTTCCTCATCCCCTCATACATCATCCCTTACCTAGCCTTGTGCCAATATTGCAGGAGACAGCTAATATGATATAGGAGATTAAAATGACTTTCATAATATTAATTTATTCCAATCCAATATCTTTTAAATAAATACAACTTTAAGCTCCTATCTACTATAATGCATTCAATGCCCCAGTACTCATCTTTTTATATATCACCCAGAGGCTTTGCTGTATGCATGACCTTGACACACATGTCCAAGAAACAGAAGATATTGATTGAACTGTCTGCACATCTCAGCCTTTGTGGATTTGAAAGGATTGGATTTATCTGATGGGTCTTTGGAAACTGGTCTTAATCCTCATTGAAACTCGAGTGGATCGAGAGCACTCCTGGTGCAGTGATCAACACACACACACACACACACACACACACACACACACACACACACACACACACACACACACACACACACACACACACACACACACACACACACTTTGGTTTGAATCTACACATGCACATACAGTATTCCTCAGCAGTGCTGTGTACACAGTACGTTTTGTGTAACAGCTTGTTTCCATACCTTCAGATATTCTACATATTCCACCCTAAGTATTTTGAAACACTGTTTCAAATGTCTGAACTAGATCTAAATGTTATGTTGTCAGTGCCATCTGTTATTTTCTGCAGTGACAACAATCAAATGTGACAGAGACACAATTTGGCATCCCTTGTAATATCAGGGATAATTAAAGGGACAGACAAACATTTTGGTAAATACACTTATTTAGCATAATACAGTTACAAAACATAACAGGTGTGTAGTTGAGATCAAAATAAAGGCCCAATTAAAAAAATGTGTGTGATCTGAGCAATGGTGTAGGGAAGGGCCCCCACAACCTACGCCCCTGGCCTGAAATTCAAGATGCAGTCCCAAAATCTTTACAGGTGTGTAGTTGAGATCAAAATGAAGGCCAAGTTCAAAGATGGTGTGGTCCCAGGATGAGTCCAAGAAGTAGGGGGTAGGAGCTCCCCTGGCCCGATTTGGCATCGTGGCATGTGTGAATCCATGGCAAGGGCACCTCAGCAGAGAGCTACGGCCACCCCAAAAAATGCAGTTCCCATATCAAGGAGGGAAACCCAAGGGGCCTGGTTGATATATGGAGACAAGTTTTCACAATGGGTTAGCCAAGTTTACCATAAAGATTGGAAACTCCACCTATTAGCTATTCTAAAAGTCACTCATTAGTCACTCATTAAAAACATGCATCTTGTTTGATCTGTATAAATACTGAAGTTTAAACAACATTTCAACCCTTTATGGTGTATTATATGCCTGCTTATTTTTTTTCTGGGAGCCACCAGTATCCATACTGTAAATGGCTACGAAGACTCCTGTTATTATCAAGAATCATTCTTTTGTATTGTCAAATATTAGGAAAGGAAAGGGCAAAAAAAACAGATTGGTGGAGGACTTATGCACTGTACTCTTCACGTACAGTTAATGCATAGTAAGTCAAACAAATTCTAATAAATTATCTATGATGGATCAGGATCAAAGAGATGCCCCCCGCCCACCGACTCAGTATGCTGCCATTTGGCAAAACAGGACTGTAATTAGCTGAAAATAAGAAATGTTTATCCATCTCTGCGCTGCACTTCTGGCGGGATACTGCTGATACTTAACAATATCTGGCTCGCCCTGATTAGCATAATTTCTCCAGAGAATGGAGAAATGAATGAGTCAGATGACGGCGGAGCAGAAACATGCTAGAGGAGAGATCAAAAGGACACCATTGTGCTTCCAACTATTAGTCTCGGGAGGGAGGATTTTGATTCCCACACTTAACATTGCTTTGAACCGCAGTTAAAAGACCTCTGGCAGCTCTTTAGCCAGGCTCTCTGGCTTGTAAAGTGTTATTATATGCGGATTTGGATTCTGAATAGATGGCTGTGTTGTTCAGAATGGGCCTAAATCCTTTCATTCATTAGTAAATGGGTTTTAATAAGATGTGGAGTAGAATAAAACTGATTTGGGTGAGGTGGAAGACAGTGAAAAAGAGAGGATGGAGGTGCAAAGCAGCAGCCTACTATTAAATAGATAGTCATATGAATACATATAAAACATTATTCAAACTCAACTTAGTATTATTACGAAATGTGATTGAATCATTCTTATTTTAATTTCATTTTTATTTCATAGTACCTTTATTCCCAATTGTTTTTAGCCTCACTTTTCCTGACGGTGGAGTTGACCCGCTCCTTCACCTCTCAGCCAATCACCTGTGCCCTCAGCCTCCCAGCAGGCTAACCACCTGCATGCAAGCCAGCTAGCTTCATTTGACTGCAACAACCACAGAAAAAGTCTGCATGTTTTTGTTTTTCACAGATTCTTGTGTTTTTCTTTGAGAAACGTTAAGTTACTCTGAGGCGGTAACACTAAAATAACGTGTTAGCTGCGTAACAAAGAGCTTACAGGCTAATCAGCTGTCAAAGTAGCATATTTAGCCTTGTTAAGCTTAATAAAAAGAGAGCTTAGTTATGAAGCGCTGGAATAGAATAGAACAGAAATACTTTATTGATCCCAAGCTGGGAAATTGCAGGGGGTTTTTTTGTTTTCGTTTTTAGAATATGTATATGTTTACAATAGTAACCTCTAGGTGGTTCAGAATTACTTTGGCATTGTTGTTGCTCTAGCTAAAAGAGCTAGCTGGATACATTTCAGTAACAGTTTGTGAGCTTGCTAAGAGGCTAAGGGCACATGTGATTGGCTGAGGGTGGTTACAAGTGACAACTATACAGATGAAAATAGAAACTAACCTAGGAAGGGAAACTATTGAATTGAATTATTCACAATGTACTGGTTTACAAACCGACACATTGTGAATAATTCGATACATTCTTAAAAGTCAATCCTTTGTTTTGAAAACCAGACTAATTATTACTGTTATTAAAGGCTCTGAGAGGAGGGAAAGTGCATTTGAGTCCATGGGGACAGCGATCACACCACGTGGCTCTAAAGAAGAGAAGAGAAGTTATCCAAACTCTTGATTAGTATGCTGATGAGAGAAGGATTTCATGACTTTCTGTCTGGTGACCACTGGGAAATTATAGAGGAATTTGTGTAACAAGGACATCAGGCAAAATTTTCTGCAGCACTGTAATTGCCAGACTTCACCAGATTTAACTTACCAGACCTAACTTTCCAATTGAAAACAAAATCTAAGGAGAAGCTGTCTGTTAAATCATGTCGGTGTACATTATCTTATGAGCAGATGAAGCTATATGCATATACAGTTTTTCAAGTTCTTACATTTTGATTTAAATCATTATACGCTTTTACATATTTATTTGTAATCTTATTGCTTTTTCAGGAATGGCTGTCAACCATCTATGCAAATAAAGCACAACTGAAATAGAAAATTGACAACGAGAGAGACAGGTTTGAGGAAGATCGGGGCAGAGCGGCTTTGGTTTCTCAAATTCATCTATTTAAAGCTCACATTTTAGTTTTATGGCTGTTCCATGCTGCTGAATCCCTTCAGGGGATCCCCCGTCACTGCTAATGAACAAGGCTATTACTCAGACTAAAGTAAGTTGTCACCCTGTTGGATCCATGTTACCATTCACTCGTCTCATCTGTGCATCGGCGTGTTAGTGGGTGAGTGCGTGCGTCAGCAACCCGGACGAACCCCCTAGAATCCCAAAGAATTGCGGCAAAATTCCCCATCTAAAAGATCTAAACATATGAGCTCCTTGTCTTTCGTTCTCATGTTCAAATTGAGCTTTGAATTATGGGCTGACACTGACCCTGATTCTCTTGAGATGCAAAACAAAATGAAATGAAGTATTGATTCACTTTAGCGTTGCTGGGAGCTGGGCCTAAGTGGCTTTGTTTTCATTCTAATTATGATGTACACAAGACTATTTAGTCCTTTCTAACAGATGACATTTTATCAATGAATGTCATTCAAAGCTGCAAATTACATTGCCTTCTTATCTGACCCTTGGTGCAGACTCCCAGGCTTTGCCTCTTATCTTGTCACTCTCACTCAGACACACACACACACACACACACACACACACACACACACACACACACACACACACACACACGCACACACACACATACACATACACACACACATGCACACACACATCCCCCCCCCCCCCCACACACACACACACACACACACACATACACTTCTAATAGTCAATTCCTTCTTCTCTATCTGCTCTTAATGCAGAGCAAATCTGTTATTAGTGTGCTGAACACTGGCTGAGGTAAAAAGTGAAGATACGTGAGATGTTGTGTGTACGCATTTGATGCCATTACTACTACATTGCCATTAAAAAGTGTGTTGGGTCACTGACTGCACCCGCCTGACCAGGACGTCTTTGCTGAACACTTTCATTTCCATTAGCCACAGATGCATTGAAATTCAATCAAGCCTGCTGCAGGCTGCTTACCTCAAGGCATGATGCAAGAGAATGTAAGGCAAACTACACCTGGTGGAAATGATCTTGCATTATAGTAATCATGTTGGAATACCTTCTCACTTTCACTCCAGCGCTGATGTGAGAAGTAAATACTGCACAACTAAGTGCAACTAATGGAACCCATTCTTGCCACAGACAATTGGCACTAGTGGAGTAGAAATATAAAGTAGCATAAAATGAAATACTCAAGTAAAATACACCTCAAAACTGCAGGTAAATAAGTAAATGTTACATTCCAGTCCAGTTCATTCATCTGATGTGAATTAGTGATGCATAATAACATGTGAATCACATGTGAATCATTTTCATATTCTGTTATTTCCTTGATTCAGTTAAACATTTTATACGGGATGTTTGAATATCACAACCTGTTTTGGGAAACACTTCCATTCAACATTTATAAACATAACAAATGTAATGTCCAGGAATTATTTTTGGTGCATTGCCTTAAATAGAAAAGAGGAAGCTCCACTGAAGTCTTGTCGGTAAAATGTCCCAAAATTTTCAACACATAGTACAGAGAGATACATTGGCTGGGAAGTAGCAGCAGCAGAGCATGGTTTCTTTCAATATCAGTAAGGAACTAATTAGTGACAAATGTTTGCTACAGTTCCTAACAATTGCTGCAAAAAGGACAAAGCCTCTGTGTTTGTTGGTAAAATACACACATACTGTAGTCTCTTTCTTTTACTGTTCCCACTTATTTAAGTTGCTGCCAGTTACTCTAAACAGTTACAATGGGGTCACATCAATAAGAGCCATCCATCGCCATTGATTTGAATGGTTTCGATTGGTCTGCGGGATCAAGCATGTTGTCCACAGACAACTACATGTCTGAGCTTCCCTGAGCTTTACTGCATAACCCTTTAACACTTTGACTTTTTAAACAAAGTATTTCAAAGGAACAGGGTTGGGTGAAAAAAAAATTACTTAAGCAAATTCAATAAAGTAAGTGATTGCATTTGAGAGTTATCCAAGAAAAACAGGACAGGAGGATGGAAGTGTTTTTGCAATTACAAAGGTGTGAGAGTCCATTCATCCATCCTGTATAATGTTTATCCTGCTCAAGGTCACTTTATCCCTGCACACAAAGATAATGAGTCATAATGATGAAAGGGCATATAATACTAGTGTTAGCTAACTCGTTTTTTATGTTTGTCCACTTGAAGGAGAAAAGTTTGCAAGGTGAAGAGATACAATTCAGTTGAGTGAGTCATCAGCCAGCCAGGAGCAGATTGAGCTTGTTGTCTTTGATCATACCGAGAAAACATTTTAATTCCTGCAGCCAAGTTGAGCTCTTTCATTTCAACTTAGTTAGACAAGAGCATTAATGTGCAAGCTGGTATTGCTCTGGCCTCATTTTCATATAGAGGAGTCTTGCGCACTTAGTATTAATGGTGGTGAAAAGTCAGGGAAGTGACCACACAGATGTGCTGATGCACCGCTGAATCATTTGCTGCTACCACAGGCTTGACAGCTTTCTCTTAACTCAGTCATTAATAGGACATTTTTTTCTCTCAGCAAAAGAGCAAACCAGACAAAGCCTACCCTGATGTGAATTCCATTTGAAAGGCTTACCAACACCAAAAACAGAATCACAATTTTATGCACTGCTGTGTCCCTCATGTCACCAAAGCTTTGGTCTGCTGCACTTCTCTCTACAATATGTCACTGCACTGTATGCCTTTGTCCTGCTATAATTGAGTATCACCGAGGCTCAATTCCAGCACCTTCTTATACCCCCAGTGCTACGCATGACAAGATTTGACAAGTAATTCATAGTTTGCTGAGTAGTGCTATGAATTACTTTACGGTAATCTCCCCTCAGGGACATGGCATAATGTCAAACCCTCTGTTTTGTTGCGGTTGTAGAATACTTATTGTGACCGAGGCCTGCCTGGCCTGATACAGTTTACGCATTTATGTCCAGACGGGAGTGGGTTTGGGCAGTATTCGGTGAGCAAATTACCACTGAATTACTGCAGCGAAAGTTGTGTATAACAATGAAGGAACCATATGGTGGACATAACAAGGCTTGTTTGCAAATTTCACACAGGGAAGAGCAAAGCAATCTGCTAAATTTGGCAATGTTTTCTATTGCATGAGCTGAACTACAGCCTGTTTATTACGATACATTATCGTCACAGCACTAGTGCTAATATAGTCCCAGTTCTCTGTGGCCTGCAAAAATGTTCTGCTTGTTCACACTTTCCCACATATTATAGTGCTGTTGTAGACTAGACCGCCACACACCCGAGACTAAGCCAACCTATATTTATTGCACCGTATATCAGTTTTATTTCTCCATTTCCTTCTGGATTAATAAAGTTTTATCTTATCTAATCTTGTCTTGTCTTGTCTGACCTTATCTTATTATTTTCACGAGCGATTCATTTCATATTAATCCTAGTCATTTGATCCATTGTTGATGTGTTAATATCCTTAGCAGCTTTAGCAAAACCTTGTCTGTTTTCGCAAGCATGACCCTGTAGGATGCAAAAGAATCCCATTCAATACATAACATTGGCATCTTTAATGCAAACATATTGCTTGGTCACACAGGAGATTTAACCGATTTATGATGGCTCATCTTGTTTGAGGAAAAGAGCTATTGATATCTTGACTGAGAGACAGAAACATTTGCATTTTTTAACAGCTTTACACAGCCTGTTATCAATGTAGCAGATTTCATACGGGTGAAGTTTCACTAAAGTTACACAGTGACTTTGGGTTCACACCGCCACCCGCTGAAGACACCCAGTATCTTCAGAAAAGAGAAATATGTGTGGGAGGAGCAGTCAGATCCCACGCTGCCTATAACATCCTGACCCACTTTCTGCCTTGGAAAGAACAATTTGACTATATGAGCTGTAATCTGATTTTAAAAGCCAGCACAGGTATTAGTTACGGCCACACTTCCCCAAAAAGAGCGCCTGTGAAATCCTGAAATTTGTCATAGCTTCTCATGTAACACAAATGGATTACCCTTTAACTAATGCAGATAGTGTATCATCATCACAACACAACTATTATTATTATAGAGCACTGTGGAGATCACAGTAGATTACTCTTTCTTTTTCTTGTAAAGACACTATCCAATTACTAATATTACTGATAATTAGACCAAGGTTGTCTTTGAGATGTCACTGATCACATCCCTCATGCTGTAGGTACTTATTAATACAATGGCACAGTTGTTCTCTCTGAAGTATAAGTCAGAAGAAAGAGCAACAGTGCCACCTAGTATATTGTACAAGAGCGTTCCTCTTCAACGTCCAAGCTTTGAAGGAACAGTCACTTTTAATGGGATATAATGAGATAGTCTGTATGTTAACATTGATTGACACAGCCTGTCAGTGCTGAGAAGATCACATCAACATTATGCTGTCAGGAACACATCAGGCCTGACCTTCCTTGATGTGTCTTTGCTGATAAATATTTGTGGAAAGGGTACCAGACACACATGAAAGGGCTTTACTGAGACAGACACGTCCTAATCAGACTTTGGCTAGCTCCGCACAGCGTTGTTAATTCCTCAGATGACACCATGCAAATTATATTCTCCCAACATCCCTTGCTCTGCTCGAACAATGAGTCATCATAGCACTACCAGGAGAGACAACCAATACACTGTAAACAATTATACTTTGTCTGTCATTTGGGTTTCAAGGCAAACACAAGCCAGCCTGGTTAAATTAGAATATTTTAATATTTTTCTGCATCAAATAAGACAATTTCAGAATGAAGCTTTCAGACGACATTTATTGTTCTCCTTTGTTTTTGGTGAATGGAGTCTAGAGGCCAATTTAGAAACTTGACAATCACGCTGCAAGACAGTACTTTAAGTGACAGGTATTTCTGTCATGTGGTGGTCTCCTGAATCTTTCAGAAATTCTGATACTTGCCATGACTCAGGCTCTAGCTGTTTGGTGTAACCCGAAAGCTGCTTGTCATCCTCCTGGATCCATTTTCTCGATATATTTTATGATATTTTAGATGTATGTTTTGTCACTTGGATTGTATTTACTGTAATTGTGTTATTTTGGTTAATGCTATACACACAACATTTATCATATATTGTCTTTCCTGGGAGAAGGATCCTGAAGCAAAGGTCAAAGGATAGAAGGTGTAAAGATTTTAAAGGCCCCTTGAGACACATTTGTACTTTGTGATATAGGGCTATTAAAATTGGATTAAATTAACCTGATTTTATACTGTACTCTACAAAAAACAAATGCAAGTACATCTCAAGTCTTAGCTATGAAGTCGTGAGTCAAGTTCCAAGTCAAGAAGTTCAAAATCAACTCCACGTCCTGAGCTTTGTTTTAGATTCTACACCTTTCACCAAATTTAACATATATTTATTTTCAAATTCTGAAATTAAAAAAAGATTGTTTTTGTATGTGTTATGTATTACTTTCAAGTAACCCTCCTAATTTTTAAAAGCAAACCGATCAAGTTTACCTTGGTATGTCATTATGACACAATGATATGTCATTTCTCAGGCAAGTGTTTTGCATGCTGCTGTTTGTTTTCCCGCTCAGATTGAACTGTAGTCTAGCTCCCTGGATGTACAGTGATGGTTTAAATCCTGACATCCGCAGTGCAGGCCTCTTCCGCTATCTGTTTTGCAAGAGCGCCTTCCACTTAGCTCCTCCCAAGCAAATTGTGATTGGTTTAAAGTCAAAGCGTTTTTTTCCCCTATCCCAGACCATACTACAGCGCTAACACAGCGCTGTAGAGATAGCTCTGGCAATATGAGATAGAAATGTGAAACCTGTTACTAGAATTTAACTTTCACTATTAATTTGCTTGAAGTATCTCACTTCAACTTTATGCATCTTTTGACGAAAGCATTTGAACCAACATGGAAAGCCCCACAAGAAGACGTTAAGCCCTAATGGATGGCAGCCATTTAGTTTTTTTTTTTGAGGACTTTTATAGAGTTCAGGGAGGTGGGGAATATTTTCAAACAAGACATTTTTCTTTTTTTGTGGTGCTATTTCAGCCAGGAAACATCATCTTTGACAATCATTATACTGCAGAGGATGTTTTGTTCTCTACTCTCTTCTTCTTGAGAGTTTCTTTCTGCCTTTATTGAAAACGCAGCATTTATGCACACTTAATAGCACTTGATGAAAACAGCGTTTGTCAGATTTGCAAAAAAAGGGAAATACTGTATTACCCAATATCTGATTGTACAAGGTTAATAAGAATGTCAAGCAAGCAGCAAAGTCAACATCAGCTGTCATTACCAAAGAGATAAAACACACTGTTTACCATGCAACTCCATGATGGAAATAAATGCCACAGTGTCCTGAACACTGCTGAAATGATGCAGGTCTAATCATTTCATTCAGTTCTCGGCATGCACACAGTGTACAGAAGCCTCCTACGTCTTTTTTCAGCTGTTAGTGACTCTCAGGCAAACTAAACAGGCTTAGTGCATCCTGAAGATCCCCCAAATAAATCAACATGAATCTAATTATGCATACTATAAATGAGTCATTTAAATTCCCAGTTGCTTACTGGGAAGGAGACTTTTATTGATAAACAGATTAGTGAGTTGTCTCTCTTATGACTTGCTCACTGAACACTAGCAGAAAGAAAAACACATCATTAAAATATTCTTCAGCGAGCTGACCTGTGCCAACTAGATTCACAGTGGTAATTTGAGGAAAAGATGCAATGCTGGTGCCATGAGCTTTGAAGTGGAAGTGATATGCATGGATATGGAAGCCCTGTGAGGCTATAGTGAGACTTTTTTTTCTGCTGGTGATCCATCGTCGAAGTCTGATCTATAGTGATTTCTCTGCTGTGCTTATGACTTAGGAACAGGTGAAAAAAGGTTAGTTTTTGCCTCATATTTGCTCATTTTGGACACAAGAGGCTGGAGTGCTAGCCCACACTCTAGGATTAAATGCATGCATGTTTTATTCTAGGTGAGTTTTCATTTCTTTATGCACTCTAAACATAAGGTACACGTTTTGCACATTAGCACGTTATGTAACATTTTTTGGGGCTAGAAAGTCCAATTGATATTAGAAAAACAAATTATCCTGCCCAAAAAATGTGTTGCCAGAAGAAAAATTAAACAATGAACTTAGAAAACTAATCCTGGCATAACTTTCACAGATGGAAAAAAGGACTTTAGATTATCCTGGCAAAACCCTTTTTTCCACCTCTGCTTAAGTCATATACACAGGGCTCCCTTATGAGTATGCTAGTTGGAGAATACCAATCAGCAATTTATTTTTGGACACAGTGTATGAAATGTCTTTTTGTCCCCTCTGTCTTTAGATGCTCAACTGAAAACAAATGCTTTGAATCCAGGTGTAGATTCTCTTCAGTGCCTGTGCTTGCCAAACTTGAAACACTGAATTCTATTGCAGTGGAGATGTATCTTGATTTCAATACCTGGGATCCGTAGTTTTTCTCTTGTTTCAATATTTTCGACAACATCAGATATGTAGGCTCAGGGACACGACCACACCCCCTGGAGAGCTCTATCTTTAAATTCAGAACGGACAGACGGTAAAGTTGAGGTGAGGCTCCTGTCAGAGGATTCATTTGAGGTTGATGGTAAGATTAGAAAACAAGGTGCAGGCAGGTGCTGCTAAGGCCATAGTGTAAGAAAAAGTTGAACAGTTCAATCCAAGGCCTTTCCTGTTCACCAACAAAGCCACTATATCGAATCTTTCGCCTCCTGGGATTTAGTCACTGGATTGTCTTTCAAATATGCACAAAATCCCAGCTCTGAAGTTAATATTGGACAGTGGGTAGCTGCAAAAGACAATGCACATAAAGAATAACAGCACAATATAAAACAGAAAGACAAAGATCATTATTCAAATATAATATGACATCAGTGGTATTTACAGCTTTTGCATAGCCAACGGAGAACTCAATATGGCTGTTTTTGACTGACAGGATTATCCTGTGCTGTCACTGAAACGAAAAGACGAGGATTTTAGATTGATTAGTGAAACTTCAGTAGGTTTGTGCAAATCTGTCATGCCTGCTTTTCAGTCAGCGTGAAAAGATTTCCTTCTGCAGCCAAATTAAGAGAAATAACATTAACTTACAAATGCAGCAGTTCCAATCCAAACTCAGTGATAATAAAGTCTATTGATAAGTGTTAACTAGGACGTTTAATTTAAATTTTAACTGTTTTACCGTAGCTGCTTTCTCTCTCTCTTGTGACAGCCCTATTAATTTAGGTCTGAATGTGTATCCTCTTGAATGCTTTTGTTCTGTTCTATATTTGGAAGGTAATTTTCCACCTCCTTATCTTCACTACGCAGTATGTGTTCTGGACAGCGGAAGATATCAAACAGGGCTGAGATTGTTCACAGTTGGTTGCCGGAAACAAGCTGGGTACTGTAAAAGCAAATTCATGAAAAAAACATCATGTCTGCAGCATGTGGTGGCTTTGTGGTGAAAACATATAAAACGCAATGATTGATTCAGGTCATGTCAGATGTTCATGTCAAGGAAATGTAACACTGCACAATTATGTGGAGCAACAAGCATTTCAATTTCAGATGATGAACTCCAGATTGTTATACAGACAGGCAAGCAATCGACTTTTTAGAACACTAGCATATGCCCAATTTTCACTATTTTACTCATCCATTCATATTGTTTAGTTTTCCTATTTACCTGTTTTCAAAGTATGTTGTTTATATAAGGGATCATGTAGAGCGAGTAAGAACCCCGACAGGGTGATGCTCCCACCATGAAGGGGTTTGATTTCCTAATGACCCACTTGCTCTACATCATCCCGTTAATTCGTTACTAAAGAAATTAATAATTTGACACAAAATATTGATTTAGAATTATTTTGTTGATGAAAAAATTGTCCAGAGTATATGATGAGAACTGCAACCATAGCAACAGGCTGCAGTATGCTATTCAGAAATTAAAAAAAATCCGCAGAAGCTTGTTTGCTCGGAGCACTGATTGTGATTTGTTTTGCTTAATACTAAATGTTACTGGAAAGCAACAGAATCACTGCTAACTCACAAATCATCATGTTAGTTTACAGTTTGGCCTGAGCTTTATGGTAATCTACATGTATGTATATATGAATTTACTTGAGAGTCAGTTTTCAGACACACTGTGTTTTCTAACTCCATACTGTGTTGAGAACATGAGGGTCTTCATGTCAAATCAACACTAATCACTTGAGCCCTGGATGTGCCATGGACTTTCAGTTAGCTAATTAATTGTTTGCACACTTCCACTCAGGGTGACAAGAGGGAAGGTGGAAACAGCTGACCTCCTGGTGGTCTGGACCCATGTCTGATTATAAAGTGCATCTTCTACACAGGCCGGAGGACCCTCAGTGGGGCGCTATAGCTATTTATATCTTCCTCTAGGGTGAGAATTTAGATGGGAAATAAAAATCATAACTATGTCCACAATAATCAGTGTTCACAACAAGTATCTGGATGTTAAGGACTGAGAGGTAACAGGTAGCCCAGAGGTAACAGGTAGCCCAGAGGTAACAGGTAGCCCAGAGGTAACAGGTAGCCCAGAGCTAATGCAGGAATGTTCCCAACCCAAAAAGTCCTGTTGAACTTCTACGTCAGGCAAACGTAAACACTACTTTCTCTCAGAAGGCAGATGATAAGAAGGGATTTTTACTGACTGGCAGGTGAAATCTGCAAGTAAACAAACCAAAGTTCTTCCTCTGATCTGAGGGTCTCATGTGCAATGCTTATATGTATCCACTGTGGCAAAATATCTATGAGTGCAATACTTCTCATTTAAAAAGAATGAATAAGTAGTTCATGTTTTACCAGTTCTACCAGCTAATTTCAAACTAGTGCTTTACTAAATCAGATTGCAGCGTTAAAACTTGGGAAATATTTTGGCTGGTAGAGATTCTAGAAATGTGTAAATCAGTTGCTAGGTAACCTATGAAGCACAGTCCAATCAAGAGCAAGAAACAGTATAAACAGGCAGTTACTGTAGCATCATAAGTGGTAACATAACTTAAAGGAGGCAAAAAATTATATTAAACTTAACAGCAAATCCTTTGTAAATGTATGACTAATGTTTTATTTTTACATGTTTTTTACATGAGTATATGTACAGTTTTTAGAATGTGTGGATAAAATGTTTACTGGTCATTTAGTCTCACATAATGTTATTTGAGCGGGGCAATGACATTTAAAATCTCCTCACTTTACATCATGATTGAACAACATGTTGATCAAGTGTCAGGTCAGATATCTGGTCCTTTTTAATCTTTAATATTAGCAAGCTAATGTTAGCTTTGTCAGAAGAAATAATATATTTGAAGGTGATTTATAATTATAACCATTCTGGCTCACGAATCACTGAGCTTTCAAAATAAAAGCCATACATATTTTAGAAATAATTTCACAGATAAAAGATCCACATTAATCTAGTTTTGAACAGTACCAATAATATTTTTAGACCAATTCTTCAGCTGAAGATGATGAAGCAGAATAGATTATGATCTGTAGTTACATGGGTCATACCGATTTTCAGAATTGTAAAATGCTTTTTTTGGAGCTACATGAGTGATCGACTGGCACAATAGGCCACAACTAGCTCTTCATTAGATATTTAGAAGTGTAATGCCAGTAAAAATGACTTTCAGTGAATGATTTGGTTGTCAGGAAAACATGGAGAAAAATAGAATTTAGTTTTTGATTATTTTAAACCATGCTGCAGCTGTTCCCGTGCTTCTTAATGAGGCGAAAATATCCATTAAACTGCCCTGGCAGCTTTAGAGACCCACTTTTTTTTCATTTCTCATCAAGGGCATATTTTAGTTAACAGTGCCAATTACCATATTCATGATTATCTATGTGTCCTGATGGCCCATCTGTCTGTAGACCGCCGATCTGTGCCTCTCTCCTCCTTTACACATGTCTATGGACTACTGTCACTTTTTGAAACCAATCTTTATGTATGGCTGCTGTCGTGAGCGTCTGACTACATTTACAATTCTAATGTATTCAGATCAAGCTTTCGTTTCCTCACTGAGTCTCCTGGTGACTCTTGGATGACTGAATGATACCTTTGGTAAATACAGCTAAGCGGAGGACAGTGGAAGCAAACACGGTAGAGGTTTTTCTCATCGCATCATACCGTATCAGACTCGATTTAGAGAGGAGTCCTTCCAGAGAACTGAACATTGGGCACTGTTCATTCTGTTTTCTAAAGACATTGAACATCAGAAACCACGTGTGGCTTCTCTTTTATTATATCAGTATCAATAAACCGATATGCAACTATTCCTAAAAAAAGGGGGGGGGGGGGGGGGGGGCAGCTTATAGAAATAATAACATGTTCCAAGAGAAATCTTCAAGGAGGAAGATGTCAAGTGTCAATCAATGGCATGCTGTAAAATGGAAACCATGAGGGTGGGAGCAACTTAGATAAGATGCACGGTGTAATGAAAGGAGAGATAACAGTATGACAGAGTTCAGATTCTCATATACATGTACAATACTATTTGTTCTGTTTATAAAAATCCTTTCCAAAGAAATTATATTTCATATGAAGATCAAAAACATTTTTTGAAGACCGACCACAGTGTGTCACCAACTATGTCAGCAAACAGTTGCTTATTTAAGCATCCAACAGTTAAGGAGCAACATGGACATACATAACATCGACACATACATTCATTTGATGTTAAGTTTCTGGCTCCTTGATGAATGTATTCAAATATTCGCTCACACAGCTAAACAATGAGCGAACGGATTGTTACCTTGATTAAAATTACTCTTTGGATTAGAACATTGCTGGAAACATTTGTAAAATGTCATGTCATTTTAAGCAAAATAGTTACATATAAAACTTTTAAACTGCTTTTTTAAACTGAACATGTAAATGACTGCCTGCCACTTTTTTGTCCCGACCTAAAACAGAAAATGATTTATGGCTGTTTATGTATGTATATATATATACATACATAAACCTGGAGTGACGGATCACTCATCCATTGGGCAGCTTGTCTGTCATCCTGCATCTGTAGAGAAATACATGGCTGCAGGAGAAAATCAAAACAAAATGTATTCTGGGGACTGACAGCAGAGTCATGCTGCACTCAGAAGTTTTCTTTATTTTCTGTGATGCTCACAAAGAGTTCACAAAGCTTGCTTGATGCTACTGTGGCTTGTAGCGGAGTCTACAAATGGACTTGGATAAAATGATGCATCTTGTACCACAACAAGCCAGTGATGTGGAAATGATTGCCATGATCGGCAGAGGAGTCAGGTTTGCTTGGAAGCAGACAAACCCAACATAAGGTTAGCTGTCAACACAGCTACATCAATCTGCACTACAAAAGGCTTTATTGGTGTTCTCCCAGAAATGAGTTTTAAAATACATAATGCATTGAAGGGCTATAACATGCTGGGGTCATTACAGTTGAAAGTGGAAAAACAAGATGAATCGAGCACTCTTTGGCAAAGATGTCTTTGTTGTTTTTGTTTTTCTTTGAACAACATTACTGTATAGTCCTCTTCCCAGAGGAGATTACAAAGGATTTCACAGTAGTGGGTAAATACAGGTTATTATGTGATGATAGCAGATTTGTTGTCAAAGAAACAAGTTGTTTCCTTGAATTGGCAGAATAAATTGTGCTGAGGTGTCCTCAAGCAAGGTATTCGATCTCCGGCTGATCCAGTGACAAAAGATGTGGTGTCCAACAGATCAGACTGTGGTTGCTACTGAGCATACTTGGATTTTGTGACACTTGCTGATAGTGCTGTAGTTGATGCAGTGGCACCCTCCAGTGGACAATATGATAGTGCTCTCCACAGCTGTTTAGTGTCACAAGTACACTATGATACAGTAGCCGGATCTTATATTTCCTGCTAGAAATGTGCACATGCATGTGTTCCAATCATGTTCTATTAATGGAGTTAAAACCATCATACTGAAAATATCATCTCTACAGTCTACAGTAGAATGACAGTTTCCCCCTGTTGAAGTTCAAGTGTGTTCTGTAGAAACTCCAGAGGAATAAAAGGGTAAGAAATCCAGCATGGGGAGTGTTTAATGTTTATTGAGCATTTTAACCAGAAGAGGATGCTGCTCTCTCACTCATGAAAGGGACAAGCTGGAGTTAAGAGAGGAGAAAACGACGCCTTGAATGTGCGGTCAGAAAAAGTAACAGCAACATGAAAGGAAAAACATAAACGTATGATATACACATTTTGAACAGTTTATTTAGCAACCCCAAATCCAGTTTGGGTTTGATGCAATCCTTTTTTTCTGGATTACAAAAAAAGTTTAAAAATACAGATGCAAAAAAAACTCTACAGACTGTCAGCTGTTTTATTTTTTTAATCTTTCTTGATTATTTTTTCGCAATTCATTTTGGGCGAAGTAGTTCGTTTTTCTTCTCTCTCTCTCTCTCTCTCTCTCTCTCTCTCTCTCTGTCTGCAGATGGTCTGGGCGGTCACTAGAAAGGATTGTGGGAGGTGTTACGATGCTTCACGTCTCTCACATTGTTGCTAGAGGCGTTTGAGGTGAAGTGATAGTGTGATTCTGTAAAATATGTTTAAATGTAATGAGTAGGTAGGAAGAGCTGCAGTTTAGATCGCTGTGGCCTCCCGGAGCTTTAGTGAGAGTCTGCAGTCTAGACTGGAGACTGGGGTGAACTGGTTGATCAACCGTGTGTGTGTGTGTGTGTGTGTGTATGTGTGTGTGTGTGTGTGTGTGTGTGCATGTGTGTGTGCGTCTGTGCAGCATATGAGTTTACTCTTTTCTAATATATGTTTAGTCTGTATAATACTTGTTGTTTGTATATCTGGAGTTAAAGTATTTCTGATTCCGATTCTGATTCTGATTCTGATCAAGTATAGAAATATCACATGACCATATGACCTGCCAGATTTTTGCATTCAGGTGCTCACTGATTAATGGTTAATATAATCATTAATTAACCGTTAACCATTAATCTTAACATTTTTTTTTAAACAGATGTAAATATATAAGTTATCGGCATATATTTATTATTGAGGCGTTGCACCAGTTATCCAACATGTGTTAAAGTGAAACATAAACCTCATTCTCTTCTCTTTTTTTAAGTACAGCATTCCTGCAGATAAATCTGGAAATTGTTTGACTTTATGAGTCAAAGTGGAGTGTGCAAACTAACCAGGAGTTTTGGTCTGTATGAGGCTATACTGTCTCATCTGTGGAGGAAAAGGAGTTTTTTTTGGAAACATGTTCTGGTAGAAACCCAAAATAAAAGTTTGAAACTGAACATTTGCATTATAAGGTTCTCTTTAATCTGGGACACAGCTATAGCCTGGGTAATTATTAATTCATTTGCACCCAAAATCAAATCGGCCACTGTACTTTACAAGTAGAAATATATGGTTGGTTCGGTAGAATAATGGTGACACATACAATATAACTACACTGTTCCTGGTTTATTCAATCAAAGTTAAAATGTGGAGTGGGGATGATGGCATTAAGAAAACAATTTATTTGATGACTTATATTCCTGCTCTCTATGAAAAACGTGTGTCAGATTTACACCTGAAGATGAGGGAAGATTGTAAAACTTACTGTACAGACTTTTCCTTCAGAATAGATTTACAAAATAAAATACATAATCCAGACTGTGCATAGACACAAGAAATATACATCATATAGTTCTATTTTTTTTTTAAATACTGCGGATTGCTGAAAAAATTCAAATGCAGAACTTCAGTCTTAACTTTTGCATTTTGTGTGCACAATATGGAGGCTCATGGGACCAGACAGTGTCTCCGTCTGAGAGTCTTGACAAAATGAAAGAGTGCAGCTTGGTGAAAATGGCCTGTGACAATCACTGCACCCATCATGCAATGCTGTGTGGTCACCAAGCTGGCGTTTAGACAGCACAGAGCACAGGAAGCAAGGCGACTAGACTGACCCTCCCTTCATCTCTGCAAAAACCACATCATAAGAAAGAAAGATAGAAAGAAAGAAAGAAAGATTTAAAAGAAAGAAAGAAAGAAAGATAAAAAGGTGAAATCGGAAAGAGAAAGTGAGAGATGTAATGAGATGATGAAAAATCAGAGAAGCAGATTACGGTCAAAGAAACCACAGTGAGAAATGTAGAGCAAGGGATTGAGGAAGAGACTGAGAGAGAGAGAGAAGAGTGAGAGAGAGACAGGGAGGGGAGAACAGGAGAGACAACGTGGCAGGAGGTTTCGTCTGCTGTAGATCTTGGATGGGATGATAGGACTCCCGGTTCATCTAAGGATGTGTGCTGGAAGAAAGCTCTGCGTAACCATTCATAAGTGTGCTGCAACTAAACAGTCATTCACTTTTAAAC
Organism: Echiichthys vipera; assembly: GCF_963691815.1. Classification (NCBI taxonomy): domain Eukaryota; kingdom Metazoa; phylum Chordata; class Actinopteri; order Perciformes; family Trachinidae; genus Echiichthys; species Echiichthys vipera. Next base: position 14,391,121 of record NC_139838.1, on the reverse strand, counting down.
CCCTATAACTGCTGTTTGCACTCCAGCTGATGGGTCTTTTTGCATCAGGCACTTTAGTTTTCACTATCTTTTTAGTGCCAAACCCCACAGAATTAAATACGGTTTAATATAGGGGGAAATTGGACATAGTATCCAAGTAATAGCAGTTCTTCAATGTAATGCATATTATAGAAGACGATAGCTTAGTTTGACTAAAGTTATTGTGTTTCCAAAGCACAATCATCTCCTGTCTTTGGATTTTCTCCCCGTGGACAGACTTTATCACAGTGATCAAGCTGCCCTATTAAAATGGAACTTCCTGTTTACCCCCAAGGAAAGCACGATGTAGCTGCTGAATAAATCATGAGCATGAGGTCACTGCACACTGAAGAAGAATGTTGAATATATTGAATCCTTGCAAAACAGTGAAAAAACAGTTAGGCTTCAGCCGTTTGACCTTTGCACTTGTTTGGGCTCTTGCTGCTTGTGGTTTCTGACTCTTTTTTTTACAAGAGTTAGAGGATGGCAGTAGAGGGTCCTGATAAAACAGCAGTGACAAGTTGAGATGAGCACGGGTTGGAATACCTGCTTATGCTAGGAAGAGATATTATAATAAATACATTTTTAATGGTCCCTTATTTTGCTCATTTTCAGGTTCATACTTCACTTTTAACGCGCTTTTTAGCGCCTTTACCATCTGCGTTCTCAACGTCTCTGCACCAGCATTGCACCAAGGAATGGCTGTAACACCACTTTCAACCTATATATACGGTAGAAGAGTTGTGCTATAACAACCATACAGACGTCCTGACAGATTGTTAAAAGGTACAGTTTCTGAATAAAGGCTGTGTTAAGTTCTCTGTGGATTAAACGTTTAAATCATAGAATGTATACAACGATGAATGGCTTGACAGCTCCCCAAAAGTGAAGATAAAACATCTGGATCGCCCCCTGGTGGCTGGCTGCAGTTTGGGTCAAATCCCGCCCCCTCTATGCTAGCAGATGGGACATGGGCGAAACTAAAAAGTTCACATCAAATACGTTTTCCAAAGATTATTAGTTCTTATCAAGTTGATGTTTGTTCAAGTGTTTATTTTTCCAATACCACAGCTCCACCGCTCAATCAATACTGCGCATACCTTGGTTCCAAAATTAACACATGCAGGGTATTTGGTTTCACTTTAATATACAGTCTAGGGTATTAATACTTTCACAGTATGAACCTGCTTTATAATCAAAGAGGACATGGAAATCTAAAATTTTACAATATGTTCCCTTGAACAATTAAAGTCTACACTTTGTATATGTGTGTGTCTGGGCACCTAGGTGCTGATGTAGGTATGACTTGGTAGTGTAAAAATGTGTGTTCAACATTTCAAAGAAAAAGGGACTATGTAACCCCTCGTGAAGATTTGTGACACTGAGGAAATATAGATGCACTGCAGACCAGGCTGCAGGTAAGTGTAGGTTTCACCTTTCCTTGGCCCACCTTTCAATTTACACTTTATTGCTGTTGAAATGGGGAGTTTCTCTTAACATGCAATCACAGGCCACGTGCCTGTAAAAACAAGGTATGGCTGGCACACTCACACACTCGCTTCACAGAAGCAGACCTGGGATTTACAGTGTGTGTGTGTGTGTGTGTGTATGTTTGTGTGTGTGTGAGAGAGAGAGAGAGAGAGAGAGAGGTGTGCTTTCCCTTTTGTGTAATGAAAGTTTTACATATAACTGCAGCAAAGAGCAACCTCTTGTTTATGTAATTATAAAAAAAATCTGCCGGACCTTTTAATATAATTCTTCTTTCTTCTTGTTGGTCATAGTTCATTGTGGATATTTGAATTTGACCCCAATGTCATCAACATTTTAGGCTACTATGACCCTACCAGTTTTTAAATGTCAAGACATAGCCTATATTTAAAGGAACAGTCCGACATTTTGGGAAATACGCCGATTCCCTTTCTTGCAGAGTTAGACATGAAAATAATATGCTACCATACTTACGTCTGTACGGTAAATATGAAGCTACCGCAAGCATCAGCTTAATTTAGCTTAACCTAGCTTAGTGAAAAGACTAGAAACTCAGGAGAGCAGCCTCTTCAAAGTTAACGAAATAGCCTATACCAACCAGCGCCTGTGTTATCTCAATATATATATATCATTTTTTTCCTTGAATCCTGTCATCACCACGTGGACGCCACGCTGCCACTGGAGATCCAGGTCAGTATTCCTAGTCAAGAAATAGTCACATCAACCCCACAAAAACAACTTGTCATTTTTACATGAGACAAACATGTCAGGTGAGCTTTAGATGTGTTGGTGGATTATTTTTTATCTTTGGACAGTGGAAGGCTAGCGGTTTTCCCGTTGTTCCAGTCTTTATTCTAAGCTTACTGTCTCCTGATTGTTGCTTCATATTTAAAAGACAATTATGAGAGTTGTACCAATCTTGTCATCTTCTGTATCTCTCAGTAAGAACGCAAATATTTCCAAAAGTGTCACTTCCTAAGTGCATTATCAAACAGATCAGATCAGATTTCAGCAAAGAAATCCCTCCACTAATTACAAGGAAGCATCAACCTCCTTGGAAAGTCATAGTATATCACAGAGAAGGGGTCGCTGCTGAGGAGCTAGGGAGCAAGTGTGTATCTGGGTGGGATAGGGAGGAGTGGGGAAGGGTGGGAATGTGGCTGTGCAGCAAAAGCAACTAGGGAGGAGGAGGATGAGTGCCTGCAAGCACAGGTTTCTCCCTCTCCACTTTTTTTTCTCTCCCATCAGTGAAAGTAATGCAGCCCATAAGAAAAGTGGCCCGCCTACTTTATCACTTCCCCCTCAATCTGGAGGTGTGTTAATCTCCTGAAGGGTGTCATCCAGTGGATCCACCCAACACCCACCACAGCACCTGGACACCTCCACCCTCTGACCACCAGGGTAGGAGAAAAAGACAGTGGGGATCGTTCCCAAAGAAACCACCCCTTTGGCTGTAGAGATTCCACATGAGCTTCATTCCTTCACTGTGTTGAGCTTTGCTCCCACTGTTACTGACAAGCACTGCAGGCTGAGACAATCCAGCAGTCGGAGTCTGAGCTCAGGGAAAAACAGAAAGGGAAGAGGAAAAAAAGACATGGGGGAGGGGCGAGTTTTGGACCTTTTAAGATGTCTGTGGAAAATGAATCATGGGGGACTGCGCAGGGGGAGATCCAGAGGAGAAGCACATCTGGTTAGGAAGAAAAAAAGTAAAGAATAGCATTGAGAAAAGAGTATAAATGAGATAATGAAAAATGGAGAAATACATATAAGTTAGAAAATGGGGAAAGGGAGACTGTGAATCGTCATCTGTGAGTGAAATGCAATTTTATTCTAAACTGAAGACCTCACTCCCTAAACACGACTGTTCTCCACAATAGGCGGGCCATGGCAGGGAAATGAAATCCAACGCTGCCGGCTCTCGCTTTTCTCTGGTTGCTTGGGTTTGTCATCAAGTTTTTTTTCTTCTGTTCTCTTTTAGACATTGGTTTGAGCCACGAGAAGCAGGCACCATCTCAGGAGTCTGACCCAGCCACGTCATCTGGGAAAGGATCACTGTGCATAACATCATTATAAAAGTCATTTTTATTAAACTTTCATAATGCACATTCCATTGTACTGTGAAACTGTTTTAACCCCGTAACTTACAGTTTTCTCTTTTTAGTTTCCCCTTAAGGTTGTTTAAAGCATCTCATTCCATACTGTGACATGTATATTAAGTATTGGCTTGATGATGTTCACACAATGTTGAAACCAAAGGCGTTTCTCCTATGCAGCGAGCAGATTTGGTATCTTTGGAAACTTTGTGCTTAAAATGTTAAATGACGCTATAAAGGTTTGAACATATAGCCTAAGTTTATAATGACCTAATTAATCTGCAGACTGGTAGCTAGTTTTACTTGAGAAAAGTCTGATAGGAATACCATAAAGTGCAAACACCTTTAGACCTGATGGGAAATGTTACTGCTTTGTGATTCAAATGGAATTGTGGCCACAGAGGGAGTGGTCAACAGACGTGGAAGAGGAAAATCAGAAGGAATCCAAGAAAAAGAAGAAGAAGTCAGGGGAGAGAATTTCTGCCGTGTTGGAAGAAGACCAGATCTGTGAGGCTGGAGGCTGCAGATTTAGAGCTCAGACTACATGCTGGAAAAATGTCTGTCTCTCTCTTCTTATCTCTTTCTCAGCAATTTTCACTAAAAGTAAAAACCTCGCATCACTCTAAAACTTTACCAATATCTCTGCGAAGCTTTGTAAAATTGGACACGATTGTTAGTACAGATTTTTGAAACGTTGCAAGAAAGGAAGTAGAAGATGATAAAAGGGAGGGAAAAAGGAAAAGAAGCTCTAAAAAAAACAAAAGAAGGGGAGAGAGTTCTCTGATGGCATGACTTTAAAATCTCTCTCTCTCTCTCTCTCTCTCTCCCACACACATAAATACACACATTATCAAAGAAACACAGATGCAAACTTATACCAAGGAAAAGCATGGTTGTGTGTGTGTGTGTGTGTGTGTGTGTGTGTGTGTGTGTGTGTGTGTGTGTGTGTGTGTGTGTGTGTGTGTGTGTGTGTGTGTGTGTGTGTGTGTGTGTGTGTGTGTGTGTGTGTGTGTGTGTGTGTGTGTGTGTGTGAAGGAGAGAGTGTGTGTTGACACTAAAGACCCCAGGGAGTAACAGGAAACGACCCTGATTCCTGCCCAGTATGGTCATCCTGTTTGACACCGGTTAATAAAATAAGGCAACATGGCCCCCCTCACCACCTGACTGGATCACCTGAGTGTGTGTATTAGTGTGTTGTCATACATTAATGTAAAGGGGATGATGTTTATGACCTTCCATGTACAACGTAGAATCCCATCTTTGGGATATCATCATATCTGTGCAGTATGCTGAATGCTTTCTTTCATTTATTTTAGACAAAAACATGTGTCACTGCTGTATAATGGCTCTGCACGTGCTGTGCTGATAACATACTTTTCTACATGTCAACACGTTCATCACTAAAAATATCCGCATAATAAAAACATGATATCCCCATATTCCAAATCAGGAAATAAATCTATATATAGCTAAAAAGCTTAAAGCAGTTTTGAAATGGCTATTCCTACTGTTTACATATACTCATTACCTCAATGTGTTGTTTTGTACCTTTAGATTAAAGATGAAATTGTGGTGATATATTTAAGTCATGTGTTTATTGATTTGGAAAGGGAAACATGGTTGGAACTTTGTTGTGGCTGTTGTTCCTGAGGCAGGGAAAGGGGTCACATTTCACACAGCAAGTCCAAGCACATCTCTGATCTCAGCCTGGTCAGGATTGAGAGGCTGATCAGCAAGTCTCAGACATCCATGATGTCAGCCATCATGATAACAAAAGAAAAATACATAGGTAATTACGGGATTAATGGGAAATAGGGGTGATTTGCAACCATAAAATAAAGATTTCAGTCTAAAATTTGCAAATCCTTGATATAAAAATGTCTTACCAGGTTGCTATATACATCTCAAAATAAGAAAGATATATAAGTGAGCGCTGATCTTAAATAGCAATCGAAAAGTTTCACCTTTATGAGAGGAACAGATCAGACACACATTTACCGTAGGTGTTTCAGTGTTATTTCCTTATAGGCTGTAGATTTCAATGAGGTGCCATCCTTTTTAAGACACAGTCTTTTTTAAAACCACCCAAGCCCCAAAGTCCTTCCCTCTGTCTTTAATCAATTCGGAAGATGAGATGAAAATAGAGCCCGAGGATATTTTCTGATTATAAAGGTAAAAACCTTTTGATAAATAACGGCTGTTTCAATTTCAAAGGCACAACAATCTCCGTCTTTTTTTTTCTTAACTTCTCACCCTACAATATCTTTAAAGGTTTATTGAAGTGAGCTTGCAAACACAAAACTGTTAGTGTCAAAAATGAAGGCACAGCATGAACATGAAGCCATTACACAATATATGTCTCTCGTTTTGTTGACAACATTATATAATATATTAGTTATGTAAAAATTATACATTTCAAAACACTTTCTGGGATGTGTCATATTCTTTTTAATTTGATACTAATTGGTTTATAAGCTATTAATTCAGCAATGCTTTAATTAATGAATACAGGGTGGTGAAGTTTTGCTAATGAATGCTCACTGCCATCTCAGTGGATTCATTTTAATGATCTTATAAATCCCAAATAAGGCTAAATTTATTTCTGACATTTGCATGGAAATGGGATTTCCAAGGGTTTAAAAATATTAACTTTATAAAGACCTCTTCCTCTCTCTCTCTCTCTCTCACACACACACACACACACACAAACACACACACACACACACACACACACCAGTCAGGGCCTGCCCTCTTCGGCTCAGAGTCTCCCTACACTCTCAAACCCCCCAGGCAGACTGCCTCATCTTTCCTCTCCTGGGTTACTCAGGTCAAAACAGCACAGTGGTGTTGAAACTAGCATCTGGCAAATCTGATTTATTAATAAACACATGCTTGAAATAGTGGACTGACAAAAGGATGAACAAGGAAATGAAAAAAGCAAAGACAAAGACTAAGTAGATGAACAAGCCATTCTAACAGAAGGTCAAGTGAAGTTCTTGAACTGATCAAAAATGTAGTTATTTATGTTCCCCGGTAACAACTTTTCTTGATTTTATGTTTGATATGTTGTGATATAGAGTATATACTGCCGTATTACAGATAGACAGATAGCTTCCTTAACTTTGTTGTCTCCTGATTTTTCCTACACTAATATACTGTATACAGTATATTCAATGTTCATTGCTGCAAGCTAATGACACCCTTTCTCTATACTACAGTTTTGTAGTTTCCTAGTAGCTTGTTTCCTTTTTATCCCATGTATTTCAGGAACCCCTCAACATTTTGTTCTACAAAAGTGAGGATCATGTGCGAAAACACTGACGTTGTTTTAAGGCTTTTTAATCTTGTACTGCTTTTATCAGACTCTCAAGATAAAAGGGAGGAAAAAAGGAAAAGAAGCTCTAAAAAAACAAAAGAAGGGGAGAGAGTTCTCTGATGGTATGACTTTATAATCTCTCTCTCCCACACACATACTGTACATACACACATTATCAAAGAAACACAGATGCAAACTTATACCAAAGAACATCGTGCGTGCGTGCGTGCGTGCGTGCGTGCGTGCGTGCGTGCGTGCGTGCGTGCGTGCGTGCGTGCGTGCGTGCGTGCGTGCATGTGCACCCCATCTACACCTGGACCTGGATTTGAGGCTAGGAGACATTTTAAAAATCAGCAGGAACCCCAGACATGTTCTCTTTCTCCCCTCCTCCATCCAAATCCAGCAGTGGACACGTGGAAGAATTTTCTGGTCATCATGAAGTTTTGTGCTCAGCAGGAAAAAAGAGAAAGGCACAAAGCACGACTAAAGAGGAGGAAAAGAAAAGGTTTTTTTTTCATGAATTCAGACTCCGCCCTGGCATTACGACTGGCTGCAGGAGATCATCTGCTCAACAAACTGAACTGGGTGAAGAGGGGAAATGCGGACAGGCCCTGAAGCTATGAAATGTGTGTGGCATGTGTGTGTTTATATTACAGACAGAAAGAAAAGAGGGGGATTAAAGTAAAAGAGATATGACAAAGAGGGAATAATTTAATAATAGAAAGAAAGAGAAGACAAACTTGGTTTCTTCCTTGATATGAATAAATATGTGTCTTATGCATCAAAGTCATTTGTCCCAAAACAACCATTTGAAGAAAACAGATAGAAGAAGTGTGTGTTTGTGAGTGTGTGCATGTGTGTGTGAGAGAGAGAGAGAGGGAGAGAGAGAGCGAGTGAGTGAGACGAGTCCATACCTGTCCCACTGCCCCACGTAAACCATGGAATGAGTGGGAGTTACTACAGAGTCAGGACCACCACATTGTTTTTACAAGTGGTCTCATCCATTAGTCTTTACTGTCACTATAAAACCAGCGCTCAGCTGTCGCGCCAAGCACTTCATTCTTTCACTATTTGCTTCAATGCAGGGTGCAGGACCATATAGTTGTAGTGAAATAATAAAAGTGCAAAGTAATTTAACACAACATAATTCACCTGCAGTAATCTGAATATTGTTTATTCCAAGGCAAGGCATTATAAGTCGCAGCCAGGCCACCTCAATGCTTTATTGTGGATACATTTTCACACTGATTGAAAAGCTGCACTATTGGACAAAATTCCTGCTTGTTTGGTCAGCTATTGTGAACATACTGCAGTTTGTCCTGTGCTAATTTGCCAACTCTTTTTTTTTTTTCCTTTTCTCAGTTAATACAATACAAAAGAGATGATACTTTTCCACGTGACAAGGCAGACTCTGGACTTAGTTAGCTGATAATGAAAGGGAAACTTCCTTTCTCCACAGAACGATAGGAACCAGTTGCTTTTATAAGACTAGTGTGTCTGCATATTTTCTGGGTTTCAACAGTCAACAAATTATGATTATATGCATACAAATCATAACCCATTGTTTGCATTTCAAAGAAAAAAAAACAGGAACTCTCAAACCCTCCTTAATTTTTTACCGAGACTTAGATTAGAAGATTGATACCACACTCATATATGGTAAACATGAAGCTTCCACTAACATCAGTTAGCTTAGCTTAGTACAAATACTGTACGGAAACAGGAGGGCTGATTCCCCCATTTACCAAGGCAACAAAAAAATAAACATATATCTTGTTTGCAAAATCTCAAATGTGTAAAAACAAATTTCCCCCTGTCCCCAGTCTTTGTGCTAAGCTAAGCTAAGCTAACCGGCTGGCAGTAGATTCTTATTTGCATGATTTCAATGAAACAGAATTCTTGGTATCCACTTTCTATTCTTGTTATCTGAACATTTTATTCACAAAGTTTAAAAATGACAGAAGGGTACAAGCACAACCACAGAAGAAGAGCAAAACTACAAAACAAAACACTTTGGCAAATGGCAAAAAAAAGCCCTTTCCTCCAAACTACACAAAAGGAAAAATAGGTTTGTCATTCCACCTGTCTGTGTTTTGTCTTTGTTGACAGAAACAGAAAACTATTAGGCAACAGAGAAGATATAGGGAATGGAATTGAATAAGAAGACAGAACTTAGGAAGAGGTGAGAATGAAACAAAAGGTGGCGATTAAGAAGAAGAAGAAGGAGCGGGGAAGTAGAGGGAGGAAAGCAGAGGCTGTAGATTTTAACCAGATGCAGAACTTCGGAGTGGACGTCAGCCAACAGGCATGTACTCATGCTTTAGCTATGTCATGGGCTGCCTGCTCTACCCTAAATCCTCCCCCTTCCTTTAACCCCCCCCCCCACACACACACACACACACACACATCTTTTAACCTCTCTCTCACATATTCTCCCAACGTTTCTAAACCCAATGCCCCCCCCCCCCCCTCTTCGCTCTCTGTTTAACTCCTCTGCTTTCGTTCCTGCCCTGACTCATCCATACTGCATAAATAGACGTCTGACAAAAGGGGGACGTGGACTGTGTATTGTCGTGATAAGTGCTGGTCATGAATTTCGTCTAGTCCTGGTAATAAGTAGGGTGGCAAATTTAAAGGACATGGCTTTGAAATGCAACAACAACTGGGTCCATGAAACCCAATTTATACCATGTAGGATTTTTGTCTGACTGAGTAAGTTTGAGCAGACGCGGAAACTAGCATTTGCTATGATGGTGATTTTCCATTGAGCAATCAAGAAACGAGAGAGAGAGAGAGAGAGTGAGAGAGAGGGGGAGAGAGAGAGAGAGGGAGAGAGAGAGAGAGAGAGAGAGAGAGAGAGAGAGAGAGAGGGAGAGTGGGAGGGACCAGACAAAAGAAACTGGAAAAAAAAACATCTGTAATTCTCAAATGGAATTTCTTCCATCAAGAGCCAAATGTAACCAGCAGAGGTCAACGAACACACACACACACACACACGCGCACACACAGACACACACACACACACACACACACACACACACACACACACACACACACACACACGCACACAAAGTCTGGTGAATGTGGTGGCCTACATATACCGTAGATCAACACAAACTCCTTTAGTTAAATCAGGAAGACTTCTCAAAACTACATGATCTAATTCTGGTGTAGCACATTAAAAAACAAGTTGAGTTGACCAAAGGGCTTAAAAATATAATAAATACAGAATCTGTATACACACAAATATATAAACATACCCATATATAAACATATACACAAATAAAATCCGATAAACTGGTTTAAATACATTCAAAGTCAACGAAAATAGATTTAAGCTGGGCTTCGAATGACGCAGATCTGAGGTGGTGGGGCAGTTAGGTGAGCGGTAATAAACGCATAGATTACTTTTTCCACAGTCTTGGAGGGATAAAAGGAGTTTTAATTTTACTAGAACTCACAGTTGGGAAAAGCTACCCTTCAGCACAGAATCGATCTGTTTGTCAAATTTAAGTTCAGAATTTAAAATCCTCCTAAGATGATATGAACAGTGGGCCAAGCTTCCCAAAAAGAAAGCTGGTGGCTTCAGACTGTCAAAGAGAACCACTTCCTCAGTTTTTAGTTTATTTAGCATCAGGAAGTTTCAGGACATCCAGACTTTGATGTCCTGCAAGCTGTCAAATAGAGGCTGCAATGACCAATGCTATGACTTTCTAACGGGAGGTAAAGCTGGGTATCGTTTGCAAAACAATGGAAGGAGAGGCTGTGCTTCCTAATGAGGGGAACCCAGTGGAAGCATGTATAGAGAAAAAAGAAGAGGCGCATGAACAGAGTTTTGAGGTGAAAGGGGCCGAGGAGGAAGAAGCATCCCCCTCACACAAACTTAGCACTTAACCTCAGACGACGCCTTAACAAGTAATTGAGAGTAGAAAGTAAACTGAAGGTATTAAATCGCCTTAAAAAGACGACAAGGGGTCCATCTCACCCAGCTCGTGATGATGTCATCGGGCCAGTCCAAACAGCCAGGCTGGCGGGGGGTGCGGGCTTTGCTAATGACTGTAATGTGGGAAAGGAAGCCCCTGCCACTTTAAGACTCATGTGCCCACCACATGGCTCCATAAGGATGTAATGTATCCCAGGTGCGGAGGTGGAGACTTTTGTTTTTTACCATCCCCGAGATATACACACAAACATCAGTCCCGCACTTACATACTGTATACACAAACAAAAAGAAGCGATCTCAGAAGTTATGCAAACACCAAAATTATTTTGCATAGAGGAACTTGCGCTGTAGGGTTGAGAGGAAATTGATGTGCTGGAGGCCCCGGCGACCCTCATCACCAACCATGACTATAGCACTGCTTCATCCTATCTTTATCCTTTGTGCTAAGAGGCACATAGGAGCAAACCACACAGTTTCCACAGCTATGCAAAGCAACATCAGGGGCTATACAGGAAATATAAAGCATTTCAAGCCGAGCTACAAGCTCTTGAGGAGCAGCCTGTAAGTGACGGAGGAAACTCAGAGTAATTAGCAACTAACTAATAACTAATTAGCAAGTTAAACATGATCCCATTCGATGGATGTCCTGCTGCTCCTGGAGCCTTCAATTCATAAAGACTAACCTGGAGTAGGATACATGTATTTAATTATCTTCTTCATTGTTATTAACTGGATGAGTCATAAAGGAGATAATTAAAGGCTTAACTGTTAATACTGTACTGTGATGTGGATTTCTCATGTTTACATTATCAGTACAGTCCCTACTTTTAAACTACTACTACTATTAAAGGTGGCACTGTGCTATAGTGATACGTAATCGTCTTCACCTGCACAAACCACAAAGCCATTGGAGACTGTGAGGACTGTAATAAACATACTTGGTCAGCCACTAACTTCCAAACAAAGTACCTGTACTTACAGCCGCTCTGCAGGAACTCACCTGGTGATTTCCTGAAGCAAGCCACATGTTCACCAAAAAGTGTACTCCACATTCCTAAATTAAGTCTCCTTAATGCTCCAGATTGTCATTTAGGCACATGGCTGATGTCTTTTTTTTTAAAGCAGAAGAATGAGACTAAATAGATTTGGTGGTTAGCACTGTGTGGAGTTTGCATGTTCCCCCCGTGTCTACGTGGGTTTTCTCCGGGTTCTCTGGCTTCCTCCCACAGTCCAAAGACGTGCACGTGTTAGGTTAATTGGTGACTCTAAATTGCCTGTAGGTGTGAATTGTTGTCTGTCTCTGTTAGTCTCTATGTACCCTGTGATAGACTGACGTCCCCGCCTCAGCTGGGATCGGCTCCAGCCTATCCCCAATAGGGACAAGCGTTTGAAGATGGATGGATTAACGAGTCAAAGTGGAGTGATGATGATGATAATTATAACCCATTGATACTGTATATGAATCTGGCTATTCCTCATAATGAACACTTTTATTTTTGGTACTTTAAATATGTTTCTATGTATGTGCTTTCACTTATGTTAGATTTTAAATGCAGAGTATTTTTACACCGTAATATTGCTACTTTGGTGCATAAATATGGCTTTTTCTAGGTTTTGAAACAAAGCAGCGTGAATCCATATCAAATACAAGCAACGGTAATTTAAATCCGTATCTCTGAACATCAGATGATGCAGAAAACTGCTCCCTGCAGTAATTTGAGTTTCCCTTTTTTTCTCCTTTTGTTTGGCTCTGCACTGTGTTTTCTCTGGACAGTAAACCCTAACATTTGGACTGTGATCCAAAACCGTGGATCCAGACAAGCTGCACTGCAGGGCAGAGAAGAAAAGAGAGCGAGAGGCGTGCTGGGGGAGAGAGAGAGGAGTGATGATGTGGAGCTTGTGAAACCAGAATACAGTCAGATAGAAGGATTTTTTTTTTTTTTAAAGGGGAGAGAGGAGAAAGGGATGAGTTGGCCATTGTGTGTCTGTTCATGCTTGTGAGTAGCAGAGACATGTTTGAATTTCCTAAATCTCCTCTCACAAAATTACAGTATATTAATTTGTTTTGTCGACAAGCACATTTAATATAAACTTAAAAGTAGACGTTCTTTTCATTAGTTCAGCGGTAGTTTATCAGAGACAGTTCTCATTCATCACAGATTTCATCATTAAATCATGAACTATAATGTCTAACTAACACACCTGTTAATTGGATTAAACATCAATTAATCTAATCTTGTTTGAGGAGGTGTTGTCTTTCACAGGTTGCTTTCTCTTTTATCTTCTCCTTAATTATCTCCCTTGAGGGTTTTCTTCAACATAGTTAGTATCCTCTTCATGCCAGCTCATCCTTGCAGTACTGGGGTCTTAATGTAGAAGCTCATCACCACATGTAGGTCCCATTGAATGGCTGTGGAAACTTCTGAGACCCTCAAGAAATTGAATTTCTGAGGGCAGAAGACTACATAAATGATGCTGATTGGCTGAGATAGAGTAAAATTATATGGTAAGCCAATCAGAGGTGAAGTTGGGCGGGTGTTGTCAGTGTATTTCTGTGGCAGTTACAGCGCCGCATAAAAGCCTAGCATGTGAACTCCAGCTTTTTAGGTCAGTTTCAATTTCAATGCAGTTCTTGATTTTAAGAAAAGGGGGTGGGAAACAGATCGTATTCATACGATCTGCTTTCGTGTGGATGAGGCCTGAGTCAGCGAGCAACAACAGAATTAGCGAGCCCAGGTGATCCCAAAGTAGCCTTCTTGAACTGGAAGTATAGCTGTTAATTTTCCTTATATGAGATTAAAGGAACAAATGTATACGTGCTCCGTAATACTGGTGCTGTGACAAGGTGGTGTGGTGGTTAGCACTGTCGCCTCACAGCGAGAGGGTTCGGGTTCCTGGTTCAAATACCGGCTGGGAGTTTGCATGTTCTCCCTGTGTCTGCCTGGGTTCCCCGGTTTACTCTCACACTCCAAAGACATGACGTGTTTGGTTAATTGATGACTCTAAATTGCCCGTAGGTGTGAGTGTGAATGGTTGTCTGTCTCTGTTTGTCTCTATGTGCCCTGCAATAGACTGGCGTCCTGTCCAGGGTGTACCCCGCCTCAAGCCCGATGTCAACTGGCTCCAGGCCCCCCGCGACCCCGATAGGGACAATCGGTTGAAGATGAATGAATGAATACTGGTGCTTCTGCACGTCAAATTTTCATGCAATTCCAGTGTTACTTCTCTCAATATAATATAAAAAACAACAGGAATTATAATATCTGCAAAAATACCTGAAGTTTAATCAGAGACTATGCTCACCTTGTCCCACAGCAACAATAAAAATCGTTCAGATTTATGTACACTGTTTCTGTTAATAATTTAATTGCATAAGGTGTCCATTTCATTATACTATTCATATTTATCAATAATATTTCAACATGCAAATGTATTTTAACTTCCATTAAAGAGGGGTGGAGGTGGGGTCCAAAATCTTTGACACATTTGAGTATTTAAAAATGTACTTGAAAGTAACGCAATAGTTACATTTGAATCAGAATGCCATAAAATGCCGTTATGCAAATAAGGATCCCCAACAATGGCCAGTAAATGTGCTCCTTAATCCTCTGAATTGAATATTAGGGCAACAGAAGATCATTTACTCCATAATATTAGTTTTTATTCATTTAGGGCTGGAGCTCCAGTAAGCTCTGCCCTCCATTGCCAGAGACTTTGACTTAACACTCACTGGTTTTCCTGCTGCCGATAGGAGATGTCTTCTACACATAGCTTTAGCTTTCAGCTGCAGCAGCCCTCCTCCCACTGGCTCAGCGGGTGGAAAAAGTGACACGGCAGCTGTCTAAAATGCAAGAGGTAATGCTGTTCCCAGACAGAGTGATCAAATGGAGACAAAAAAAAGATCTCAGAACTTGACTTAGTTTTACAGGATTTATTTAGAATAAAGAAACTGTTAATTTACACACGTTGAACACAATTAAAGACCTGAGAGAAAGTGACTTTGGTCAACGTGTAACATAAAAGTTGAACTACAAACAACAGCAAATGGAACATGCTGAACACTGGAGACAGATGTAGTATTCCCATCCCCCCAAAACACACACACACACACACACACACACACACACACACACACACACACACACACACACACACACACACACACACACACACACACACAGTCTGTACATGTGCCAGCCATGTTAGGACCCTATTGGGATCATATCTATGTTCACAGAGTCCTCATTTTAAGACATTAGTAGGGGCTATTTTCACAGTGCAAAACCATGACGGGAGATGGACATTTCAAATGCAGGTGGAATGGTAAAAATCTGTTCAGCCAATGTGGAGATATCAATGTCTAAAGTCAAATGAATGGGGGGGCACATTTGAGAGCGTAGGAGGCTGTAAGTTGAAGGTGGGTGATTTTGCCATATTGAACCAGGGAAACATATCGAACATTCGAAAAAACAGAGCTGAGAACAATTCAAAGGTCTCCTTAATGAGTCGTATTAAGAAGATATTAAAGTATATTAAGTAAAACCACCATTGCATTTATCCAGCATGCAAACTCAAGAGTTAACATCTTAAATCAGCTGTGGGAGTATTTCTCTCTCTGTCCCCAGGCCGCATCATTTTAACCACCAGCTCAGGGAAATTTAAAAGGCTGATTGCCCTCAGCAAACATCCACCAGGTGTTTTGTGTGGCAGGTGGAGGTTTGATTGGTGGCAGGTGGCAGACAGTTCACGTGCTCAGCTAAGCCCATAACCCAGAAAAGGCAGGGCGCAAATTCATTTTAGTGGTTGACTACACTGACAAATCTCTGCAGAGAGGAGCGAGTTCCTGCTAGAGAAGGATGTTGTAGCTCAATGAGTTGGTCTCGGTTCAGTTATACCGACCTTCATTCTACAAGGTTGAAAATGCTTATGATGGTAGATAGCATACATGTATATAGTGTAGAGAGTTTAGATTCCTGCTGATGGTATTTCATTTTTGTAACGTACAAGACCAAAACATGACACAAAGGCAATTATGGCAGGTTTAAGTCAGTATTTCCTCTAAGTCAGGGGTGTCCAACGGTACCATGGAAGAATGGTCATGCTTTTATAGAACACTAGACTATACTAGATTGATTTGTGAATTATTACACCTTCCTTCACCTTGAGAAATACGAGCCCTTTAGTAAAGTCCTATGTGTGGTTCATAGTTTAATGTGACTACTTTCTTAGGACGTAGACAGGGAAAACTGTGCTTTTGGCTTGTAACACCGGAGTGTGCGCCATTATCTCCTTTTCGAGGCGTCACACATGACATTTTGAGCAATGGCGGATGTGGCAATAATAGTGCTTGTTCTAACTTTTTTTTACATTTTTTTTAAATGTACTATTACTCTTTGCATTTGATGGACTTTATTTTTTATTTATTTATTACTCTTTCTATGTGCCCTACGATAGACTGGCATCCTGTCCAGGGTGTACCCCGCCTCACGCCCGATGTCAGCTGGGATTGGCTCCAGCAGCCCCCGCAACCCCGACCCCGGGATAAGCGGCTGAAGATGAATGAATGAATGAATATTACTCTTTGCATATATTGAGAAACAGAGGCTTTTGAATGAACTATGAAGCAATCTGGTTGCAAAGCGAAGCACCATTGCAGCCAGGTAGCTTCCATTAATATATTTTATTCAGGCTTCCGATTGGCCAACATTTTCTTCTTTGCACAATTGGCTTTAGGGTGACGTATATATATATAGCTTATCGTTCTTTAACGATCAGTGTGCTATGTACCACAGTAGAGGGGTAAAATGGGATGGAATGGAGCAGTTCAATTGTTACCATTCACAACTGTTAACGATGAAACGCACAAATAACCGTTTTAATGTGTAACAAACTGAACCGGACTTCTCAGTGGAAACAATTCTTTACACTATTCTCCGCTCTAACCCAAAACCCAAGCTCTGTAGTCTACTCATTAGGTAGGTGTTACCAGGGACTAGGGTCGCTTTTCATATTCTTCAGTCATCAACTGATTTGAAATTGCCATTGAAAAGTATTAGTCTTTAGGAACTTAAGGACTTAAGGTCATGTTTACAGTTTCAAGTCTTTTAGGATATGATCAATCATTCTTGTACGACACAAAGACACTAATCAAGTTTTAATTATTACCAAATATCCCACCACACAAATGTAAGAAAAGAAAAGTTAAAAAACGTTTTTCCCTGTTTCAGAAGCCTTGCCCGGCTTGACAAGATCCAACTGTTTTGTAGACCATTCTCCTCCTTCCCATCTGTGAAATCATTCATGTGTGGAGGAGGTCTGGAGGAGTCATTTTACTTCCTTGTTGTCACGCCGACTGCAGCCATAAAGCCAGAGAGGCCAGGCGCTCCTGACGAAAACTCACAGACTGTGTGAGCAAAGCTGAATTCAAGGGGATTATTGTCAATTTAAATACACAACACCACCAAAACAATGTTTTTTTATTGAAGTGACTCCTCTGTTGTACAGAGGAGTCACTTCGATTCGCTTTCAATTCTGCACTTTCTAATATGTTTCCTTTGAGACAACAATACCTGCACCAAGTATTAAAGTGAATATTTTTGCTTCCACTGGGATAAGGTGGATTTGGAAATGCCTGTGAATTCCCTATGAGAATACTCCAAATGGTTTTGTGACAGCTGATGAAATAAAGAAACTAAGCTCACACTTGGCAGGACCTGCCCAAAAAATAGGAAACAATTGAAAAAAGGAGGTTTCCAGTTTGGGTTCCCTCAAAAGCCTCCTCTTCTTTTACAGGACATGGACGGGTTGGGGTCAGGCATGGAGGGGGTGGCATATGTGGGCCTTTAAGTGAGGCGTGGACTCAACTTTGACCTCACCTCTATAACTCTAGTTTGCCACCCATCATTCTCACTGCAGGGACCCTACCATCTTTGTGTGTGTCTTGAGGCATAGTAACAGGAAGGAAAGAACAAAAGAGAAAAAGAAAATACATTGCATCAATTCATTCTACCAAATAATATCTGCAGAGAGGGGTAGCAGCTGAAGTCATGGAACCAATATTATTGTGGTATGTAGACCTGGGACTAAAAGGAGACAACAGTTTCCACACTGGGAAAAAGAACTGTAAGATTCCTCCCTCCTGAAAGCTCGACCAGTCTACATCATACCAAAATAACACTGCAAGAGCCATTTGAAAGAGGTGGAGTTATTGAGGGGAAGTGACGGTAGGGGAGACAGAAGTTGACGTCTCAGGTTTCCATCAGTGTTAATCTCAACGCCACGGTTTGCCTTGTTCACATCTCTTGCAGGGCTTTGTAGTTTTTTCTTTGAGTGTATAAGAATGGCATTGTCTCCATTACAACCCTGCCGTTTTCTGTTCTAGTCGACAAAGTTGTAGTTTTATGGTGCATGCTGTTGTATTAGAGACCTTTTTGTTTGTCTGAATTAATAAAGATCTCTTACACTCATTTTGTTTCCTTCTCAAACTCTACATTGTTTACCACAGAGGTAACGGATAAAGCGCATTGTCTCTCCTCTCTCTGGTGTGTCATCCGGGGCTCTGAGTGCATTTTCCCAGATGTGTAATGATATACTGCTGTGTTGAACTCGCCCCTAACCAACCAGAGAGAGAGAGAGGGAGAGAGAGAGTGAGAGAGAGAAAGAGAGAGACTTCAGACAGCTGAACTCACTTAAATGTGTTCCTCATGTGTGCCGTAATATGGAAAAGATTTCAGCTCTCTCCCCTCCGCTCACCATCACTGAGTTCAGCTTAACCCCTCCACAGCCAAAACGCTCTGACTAAACAGGATTAAGGCTAATGAGCGAAGTACAGGTCCTGTATCTTTTATCCAAGCTGTGCAAACCGCCCCACAAACATTTGCATGCACACAACACTACAGTCAGAATGCAAACTTAAATTTGTCCATTGACAGAAAATATGTAATTTTAACAGTTTTCAAAGGGCTAAACATTGGTCTGGTCTACCATGCCTCCTGAAACTAGAAAGAGCCTGATACAGTGTAAAAACTGAGCAATGTTCTTCTGAAGTAATAATCATTGTTGACCATTAAAGCTATAATGATATGCCACACAGATTTAATTCTGTATATCTTAACAAGACTGTAGACAGTACTGCTAGACCTAAATGAAAATATCAGCATGCTAATCTTCTCATAACAAGCTGATGTTTAGCAGGTATAGTGTTTGCCATAGTTTAGCGTGTTAGTTGACATTTGCCAATTTTATTAATAAAAAAGTAGGCAAAAGCTGAGGCTCATGGGAATATAACTAGTTTTAGTTTTTAGTCATGAACCAAAATAATGGATAAATTGAACTTTAGATTGGATGATGGAGCTAGACTGAAAGATAAGGAATCCAAAGCACTTAACTCATCCTGCAGGTGACATGAATATTTGTACCTAATGTCATGGT
The DNA here is from genome assembly GCF_963691815.1 of Echiichthys vipera. Taxonomy (NCBI): domain Eukaryota; kingdom Metazoa; phylum Chordata; class Actinopteri; order Perciformes; family Trachinidae; genus Echiichthys; species Echiichthys vipera. Next base: position 14,371,833 of record NC_139838.1, on the reverse strand, counting down.
AATCTGTGGCCGAGACCACAATAAAGTATATGACCACAATATGAAAATGGTTAAAGGACTTGTTCTTATATAGCACCTCTCTAGTCTTCCAACCACTCTGATCGGATCATTCAGACACAGATGGCACAGCCGTCTGAAGAATTTTGGCTTTCGGTGTATTGCCCAAGCATGCTCTAAATTGCAAACTGGAGAAGCCGGGGGATCGAACCACCGATCTTCCAACTACGCAAATGTGAACCTACTGGTTCCGCTAAAGGAAAAGTCCAAGGATTGCAAAAGTCATCAGGATTCATCCTCTGGGCACCATGAATTATATAAAAAAAAATCATCACTCCACCCAATAGTTGTTATGATATTTCAGTCTGGACCAAAGTGGTGGACTAATCGACTGACATGGCCCCCACTATAGCAAAGTGTGTGTCTGGGTGATTTTAACTGTACCAAAGCCAACCATGTTGCCAGAAGCTGAGTTTTAACCCTCACAAAAAATATCATCGACTTCTATAGCAACTTATGAAGATGAAGATTCATGCTTAATTGGGGATAAACATATTGCTCTTTGGATGTGAATATTAATGAAATATGCTTTGCTCCTTTTAACAATTTAGTATACTTCTCGGCTTTACCTGAAGGGACACCAAATGATAATGTATGGAACAAGAAAGTAACAATTATTTGTTTGTAAAGGTATGACGAGATCTCATTAAAACTTGACGATATTCCTCGATGAGGTGAAAAGCTGTCTTGCGATTTCAGTATATAAGTGCAGAGCAGCAGCCAGCATGACGCGATCTGGCTTTAAGCTCGAAGCATATCATTAGCATAGCATTAGCATAGCATGAGCATAGCATTAGCATAGGCGTTCCACTTTTAAATAATTTGCATGGCAGCATTTTGGTTACCCGGTGGAAACGACAAATGTCAACAGAGTGACAGACAAGACGAGAACAGTATGTAAACACTGTAAGAAGGTATTGCCGTGCACTGTGGTTAACACAAACACTATGCAAAGACACTTGCAGCACCACTACAGCTCTCTGCTAAAATCTACTGCACCTGAAAATACTGAAAGTTAAAAATCGTGTGAAAATCTCGTCTTGTCTCATTCTCCTGAGTGTCTCATCACACCCCTCATTATTTAGTACCATTTACTGACTGATTTACAATTAATCAGGGAAGTTTTACTGATGATAAAGTTAAAGGTATGGTAAAGTTCTCGAGTGATGTTTTATTACATAGTCCTCAATATACTGTATGTCAAGATATTAAGAAAGTACATGCTGGCTGTTAATTAGCAGTTTGTTTTTTAATCATCACATGTTCCTCTGTAAATACTTACAATTTTGTAATGAAAAGACATTTCGGAAAAATGAACAAATTAACAATGCAATAAAACAGTAAAACCTGCAAACCTGAAATGAAACGAATTCAAATGGATTTTCTCATTGTATAAATGTTTCCTCATCATGAGAACAATCCTTTTGATTTGAATCTCTGCTCCTGAAGAATATGGCCGCACCAAAACATTACTGAATTCTGTCAAAAGATTGAGTCGATTTTTGCATATTTATGCAGCCTTTCGAAAGAAATAAAAAAAAAACATTAAAGGAAAATATATATCCAGACATTGTCTTGCTCTACGCTTATGTGAGTTGGACTGTTTTTTTTTCCTCTCTCAAACCACGACTCAGCTCTATCTAGCAATTAACTGCCTGCCGTGGACTCTGGTGACATTGTGCGGGGATATTTCTGTCACGTTTATTATGCGTTTGCTGACCAGACTGTGAGTCATGTGGACACACAGGCAAATCTAACTATGTGTTAGTCCCAGCCAAGGGAGGGTCCCTACTTTGATTTTCTCCCTTCTTGCCTTATACTTTTTTTTTTTTGCAATTCTCACGTTCTTTCTAATACCTTTAGCTACTTCATTGACAGACGGGAATTGTCTTTGCTTCAATTTTGATGTATCTGAAGAATGCAAGAAAGATGCAAGAATATTCACTAGAGAAAAACGGAGAGGATAAAAATGTATCTCCAATAGAAGAGCTATTCCCTGTGACTCAACTTCTCCACCGTGTTCGCTTGTGTTTCCTGACACATTTATACTCTCCCTTACCCTCACCCCTCACTCCCTCCCTACACCCATCCCCAAACTGACATTAGACCAGCTCTTCAATAACCCCGCCTCCCTACAGCTCTAAATGTTCAAGAAATATATTCCAGTGGAAAGAGCCTGCAGATGTGGTAACCTGAGGGAGAGAAGGCTGACGGGGAGACAAAGACGAAGAGATGGTGGTGAAGGCAGGGCGAACACTGAAATGATATGAGGGCTAGGAAGAAATACAGGAAAAGCAAAAGAAGAAAGGGAATGAGTGAGAAGGCGTTACATACACATAGACACATCACAAACTTGCCCGGGTGTTGTATAATTTGAAGCACTTAAAGCAAATGAGTGCTCCTTAAAAAGCCCTAGCCTGTTTTTTACTAGTTCTCCCCTGTTCCTTCCTTCCGGGGTGCTATAGAGTCAGTCAGCAGGGAGAATAATGCCAGTGGCATGCTGATATGCGCTCAGGCCTGTCGAGCCAACAAGAGAGCTGAATTCTTTGAGTCAGCCAGACTTTTTGATCGTCGCGCTGAAAGACTCAAGCAAGTGCCAGCAGCTTCCAGGTTTCCCTCTACAGCTAAATGGTGCTCAATCGTCATGCCTGACTGTTGTACTTTGTTGACTATTGCTGCTTCCTGTACCTGTCTGAAGGAGCAGTTATTTGCTATTTTATCGCCACAAAACAATAAATACGTTTTGATGTTGCAGCCTGATTTGTGTAACCTCTCTGACATTGTTCAAACCCGAGAACTTTAATTCAAATTCTAGTCAAATTTTGAAAGCCAAATAAATGTGTGCAAAATCATCAACATCTAGAGTATTCCTCTTTGATAGGATGTTGTATCCGATAAGAACACTGATTTGAGCTTAAAGTGAGACTAACTTTGGAGAAAGAATGAACACAATCTCCCTCTTTCAAATGAATCAATTCATAAGCAATACAAAACATCTTTGTTCTTTTCAACACATGCAGTGGTTTTGCTGCTGCAGTATGATGTGGTATGGTATGACCAATGGCTAATGTTAGCAAATAATAGTAAACTTTAGATAGATATTGCTCTTTATCACAACGTTGATTTTAAGTTTTGTTTTCGATTCAAATATAAACACAGACAGAAACTAAACCAAACTGCTTCAGTGATGAGGGTTATCATCTTTGTCCATCATCAGTCTCAACAAAAGAGTTCTAAGCTGTCTGCAGCGATGTTTGTGTTTCCTTAGTCTGCTCTCTTTCTCTCTGACTGGTTGATATAAATAAGACCCACCCTTTTCCTTTTTGATATTCAACAACCAAGAAAACTGTCCTGCAGCGCTCGGTTCTAGGGCCCCTGTTATTCTCGTTGTAGTGGCTGCCCTTAGGTCAGATCATAAACAGTTTTAACATTACTTACCATTTCTATGCAGATGATATTCAACTCTGTTTGGTATTTAAACACAGTGAGGTTTTTAAGTTATCTAGACTCCTTGACTTGAATTTCTTGCAGCTCAATGCTGATACGACAGGTTCTGGTTGTTGCTCCAGAGAAGGTTGTTCCCACAATCATGCATTGTATTCAGCCTCTTTCCTCTGCTGTCCACCAACACTTGCATAATTTAGGGGTAATATTCAATCAATCAGCGTGGATTGACACCCATGTTAATATCAGTAAACTGAGATCAGTAGTTTCAACTGTTGAACTTGAAATGCTTATACATGCCTTTATCTCATCTTGTATCGACCACTATAACAGACTTTTCTCCTTACTTAGTATGTCCGCTTTAGGTTGCTTCAATCAATTCAAAATTCTGCAGCAAGGCTATTCACTAAGACAAACAGACGGTCTCACATTTCTGCCGTACTCAAATCTCTTCACTGGCTCCCTGTCACATACAGGATCCAGTTTAGGATTCTCACTCTTACTTACAGAGCATTGCACACATACTCCTCAGCCCGCTCCCTCAGATCGAATATTTTAAATTTACTGTCTGTCCCACGCACCCGTCTTAAGACCCGGGGTATTCAAGCTTTTGAATCTGTAGCACCTAAATTACGGAACGCTCTGCCTGCACCCTTACGGTCTGCGGTGTCTGGACTTTTAAAAATCTGATAAGGAAATATTTGTTTAGACAGGCATTTAGTCGACCTGTATACACCAGGTCAACAAGACGTCCAGGTTCTAATTGTGTTTTTTCTTGATGTATTGTGTTTTTCTGTGTTTGCCCTGTATGTTGTTTTATGCCCTTGTAAAGCACTTTGTGACTTTTGCCTGTGAAAAGCGCTGCATAAATACATTTTAGTTGGTGGAAACTTGTGAAAATTTATCTTGGGGGAAAAAAGGGACATTCAATGTGAACCTACTACTCCTGCAAAAGTTATGCTTTAACATTTTCACTCTCTTTATTTAAAGTAGGTTAATAAAGGTGGAGCAAGTCAATACAGAATATAACAGTATCATATATTTATAACACAGTCAGACAGTGCATAAAAGAATTATTTTAACAACCTTTAAGAAAATGTTTGCTGACCAACTGCTGTCATTTCATAATCAAGTACCCATAACTAAATACAGAGTGGCCAAGTGAACCATGAGAAATCAATATTTGGCAGCCCAGGCCCTGTTGCACCACCCTACACTCCACAGCTTAGAAATGCTATTTTTTTATTTAACAGAAACATTTTTATCATAGACAAGCTGAGTTTCCCAGTCTCTATTTTTTTCTGAAAGTTTCCCTGTGGAAATTTTGTTGCAAGTATTTCAGAGAAGAGACAGAGAAAAACTGCCTGAAATAAAGGCTGTAATTTGAAAACCTCAACCGCCCCTGCATGTCTGCCGCTGAGTGTGTGCATGTGTGTCCATGCAGTGCCCTGGTTAATTAGTACCTCTGTGTGTGTGTGTGTGTGTGTGTGTGTGTGTGTGTGTGTGTGTGTGTGTGTGTGTGTGTGTGTGTGTGTGTGTGTGTGTGTGTGTGTGTGTGTGTGTGTGTGTGTGTGTGTGTGTGTGTGTGTGTGTGTGTGTGTGTGTGTGTGTGTGTGTGTCTTCGAGGGCACTATGTCTGAACTTTTTTATCCATCACTCTCTGCTTCCTTTAACCTTTTTTGATCTTTTCCCATCTCTGTCTTCGCTCTCTCTTTGCTTCAGTCGGTGAAAGGATTAAAGGTGTGTTTGTGCGTGGGCCCCTCCTCTTTAATCACTAACTCTCTCTTTCTCTCTGCAGCATCTCTCTAAACGTTCTACAGAAAATTGCCAGTGTCTGAGTAGGTGGGCCACATATACCCATACCAGTCACAGATGGACATCATTGTTCAGAATCAGATGTTCCCCCTTAAAACGCTTTAAATGACACGCAACAACATTTATAGAAACACAAAAAAAGTTGAAGGAAGCCAGAAGTCTCTGTCTTTCATGCTTTCTCTCTGTGAGTTAACAGTCTCTGTTTGAATTACCTGTGTGGGCTCTGCTTCCTCCTGCTCCTCATTGTGCACCACTTCTGAGGTTCACATAAATAAAACAGGCACCATATTGCTCAAAGTACTCAAAGTGGTGGTACAGTATGTGCGCACAAGTGACAAAATAAAGGAGAAACCATAATGAACATGAAAACAAATATTATGAAGACTACTCCACCTGAAAGGGCCCAGTCTGCTCTGATTGGTCAGCGTTCGTTTAAAGGCACAGTTTTTTGAATGCGGGCTGAGTGCATTTCTCTGTGGATTGATTGTTTTGATACTTTCACATAGTCAAAAAAGATTTTGGAAATCTCACTTTTCTACAATATTGGACCTTTAATATGTTTTACAATCAAAGATACTGACATTCAGGGTTTTTTATGCGTCACATCATGTATCATTTGATGTGTTACCATCTGATCTTTTTTATAATTCATAGTCACAATATGACATGATAACATCAGATATGCTATCAAGGATGCAAAAGTTATACATTTCCATCCAAGCGTTCGGCAGTTGATAAGATTCTTCCTAATCTCACCTGTTGAGTGTTGTCTTTCTTAAAAGCTGACTGAAGGGGGGAGAGCCACCCCTGACATCAGAGAATCGTCTCACACATATGATCCTTTGCGCTTTCTTCCGCATCCGAATGGAAATATGAGACACAGCGAGCGAGGCCAGTGAGGGAACAACTTCAACAGGCCAATCAGAGCGCATCTGGAGGAGTCTATCTACAGGCCAAGCTGGCAGTTCTATAGGAGACAGCAGAGGAGAGCAAGATGTTAGACTCAAAATGGCTGAGCGAATAAAGCTTGTTTGATTTCAATTTAGCAAATTTATCTTAACTTTTCACCATAGGGGTATTCTTATTTCATGAATAAAATCATGGTTAAAGGAATAAATAAATGCTGCTCATTACATTTGACTTTGAACAGAGGTTGAACTGGGAGACTATAGCGGTGTGAATGGGTTGTCGTCTTGTCTGCCTGTACCAATGGCATTTTTATTTCCCAGAAACATTGACATTTTTTTTTAAGAATACCTGAATACCTAATCTGCCTAAATCAACATTAAACTAAACTAATCTAGCTGTCTGCTCCCAGAGATAAATTGACCCACAGGTGACCCTCACACTCTTGAGGAAAAGAGGCTTTGTCTATTGGAAATGACAATTTAAAGATTTTCAGTGCAGTTACTGGAAAATGTTTTATCAAATAAAGCAGTGAGTGCTGTGGAGCTTTACACTCAAATTAATTGGTGTAGCTGTTCACCATTGATTTGAATCTGCTGCGATTTTCATGACCCTTTACTTTTAGTTTGAAATCAAATTTTTCCTCTAAGAAATGTTTTTTAATTTCTACAAGAGCAACTACTCAGTGGGATAGAACACAATTGACTATTTTGTGTGGAACGTGGTTGAATCAATCAAGAGAGGGAAAAAAAGAGTCTGATGATGTGGAGCTTTGCAGCCATCTTTGATTTTCTACAGCCGCCTGTCTGGTCTCTCCAGCTACTTCAAGGCTTCAGCTCCTCCAGCAAACATGAGAATGTAACTCTGCAGTGAGTGGGAGCTCTGCCATCTTTAAAACACATTTCATCTCGCTCGCTCGCCCCTCCCCTTCTTTTTTTTCTCTGCCTTTCTATCTTTCTGGTTCAACTCTAGAAGAGTTGAGGTGAAGTTATCGGGAATGTTCAACTATTACTTTTTTTCTGACACAGAGGAGGGAGGAAAGAGGACAGGCCTGTGTGCAGGAGGCAAAGAAGAGCTGTGCATTGGTTTTAATTGAGATAGATCAATCCACTGTAATAACAAGACCAGGATATAAACTTCTATATTGTCTCTGTATGTAAATACCTGTACTATGTTGCAAAGCAGATGTTAAGAACACATAGTAGATGATAAAGTTATTCAGAAACAAGCTTTTCATCATCATGATCTGCAAAGTGGAGATCCCTTTATTTTTCCAGCTATATTATTTTGCCTGACAGACACACTCCTTAAGTATTTATTGAGCAAAAGCCATCGCCATAGAAAAGGTAGTAGGTAAGTATGTCCTGTAGATTTAAGAAAGATCGCCACTATGGTTCTAGACTAAATATATTGTAGAGTGAAGCCAATCTCTGTTGTGAGGTGCAGAATAAAATTTGGGGGAATACGAGGAAATTATTTACATCGGTGTTTGAACTTGAACATACCATGAATTGATTTTACTGCTTTATTCCATAATGACCAACAACCTCCTAAGATTCAGGATTGTGCCATTAGGACATTTTCTAACTGTGATCATTCCTCCTGCGTCTTAAACTCTGAATGTATCCTATGCCTGCCAGGTCAGCTGCCACATGTGCTATACATTTGTTTATGTGGCCAATAGATGCTTTCTGTTAATAATGTAAATGTAGATGCCCCACTGCGTTTGTCTAAAGGAGAAGAAGATGTTTATGCTATGTGCTTTACTCACTGGAAAGGACAGTGGGTGTGTGCGATAAGGCTGTATGAGGGCGACACTGAGTTTTACTGGCTTGGTAGTAGAGTAGATGACATGTCTGGTCATGTGGGCAGGTAAGAACTGCTCAGAGAGAGAGAAAGAGAGAGAGAGAGGGGGGGGGGGAGAGAGAGATAGAGAGAGAGGGAGAGAGTTTGACACTAGAACTCTTTCTCACCTGTCTTTTGTATAAAGCTCAAGCAGTGAATGTTTTGTGCAAATCACCGCATTCCACTGAAATAAAGACTTCAGTTCTTTTTCAGTTACAGAAATTCCCAGCTGTATGATCATAAACAGTTTTATTTCCACACAAATGATTTGTTTAAGAAATTATTGGTGCATGTGGTTCGCACTTGTGTGCAGAAAAAAGGGAATTATGACACAAAATATGACACAAAATCTGCTTGGCTTCATGATGGATATTGGTGATGGCCACATAATGCACAACATAGCAAAGTTACCTAGAGGAAAACGCCCGTGCGTAAAACTGCACGGTAAAAGTCCATTCCAAATTAAACTCCAGTAGATCAAGAATTTGATAGATAATACTACACTATGTCTAAAAGTTTTTTCCTCCCTAAAAAATCCAAAGAAGTGGAGAAGACCCAGGCCCACTCGGTACCAATTGATGCCCACCACACGCAACAAAAGGGGCACATTTTACGCACAAACCTAAAATGCGCGCAAGGTTGTATGCCCGGCGCCCGTATCTCAGTACTGACACTCCGGATTCCCTGCAACCCGTAAAAAGAGAGAAAAAACCTGGGCCTTCTTCTCCCTTTTAAACCTCGACGCTGTCCACGTCCTCAAAAAGAATGGATCTAATTAAAACGTTGTACTCGTCATCATCGCCATAGCTTTGCCAAACGTTTTCTGGTGGAGAGGAGGCTGGGAGATGCAGCACCACATGACTGAGTCTGAGCTGGAGAGGGATGGGAGTCAGATTGGGTTTCTCTTCTCTCATTGGCCGGTGGGCTGACTTTTGACACGCAGACCAGGGACCCTCCTGCCGTATAAATAGGCCTGATAGAACATTATTATTCTAGCATCACGGCAGCAGGTTTTTGCTCAGTTTGGAGTTACTCGTGTCACCACAACTGTATGCCTGCTTGAAGGTGGTCTAAAAACAGGGGTTTAGCAGCACAAGGAGTCTGCATGTCTGCTTAGACATGCTCAGCTTTGTGGATACTCGGATTCTGTTGCTGCTTGCAGTAACTTCATATCTAACATCATGTCAATGTAAGTTTGAATATCTGCTCTTTTTTTCTGTGATGGATATTTTTTTCTCGGGTCCCACTGCTTGAGGATCTTGCGCTTTGGCTTTTGTTTGGGACTTACATGAAGGTCAACCTGGAGACAAAGCACTGCAGAATAAAGCTCAGAGGATTGAGCTCGTGCAGAGGATTCTTCACGTTTTCAAAGGATACCATTATTTTATATTTGATTAACGAGAGGGAGAAGTTGCACTCCAGAAAAAAAAAGTTTGGTCGCTTTGAAAGAGATTTCTAAAGTACTCGGCTTAGTGTCTTTTTAAAGGGTTTAATGCATGTGGAGTCATCAAAAATAGTCTAAATGGGAATTTTCTTTTAGACAGAATGAAAAAACGGCGTGGGGCGTTGTACATATTGTTCCATCCAGACGTCCAGCTAATGAAGCTTTATTATAGGAAAAAGTAATGTCTCCCCCTGGTGGCCATGGATGAAAACATCTACTTGGCACCAATTACAGATTTAAGATAGGCAAATGTTTTAACAAAATTTAGAAACAAGACTTAATGCTAACATATAATAGTATTTCTAGATATTTTTTGCTAAACTAAATAGACTTGTCTATAACTTTCTTTACAACCACAGTTAACTGTGTAATTTTTCCTTATTTAGGTCACAAACCGATTTAAAGATTTAAAGATTTAAAGAAGATTAACATTGAAGTTGAAGCATCTTAGCCACGTTTTCCATAACTGTAGCACATTAAATGGGGAGATACATACTCCCACATCACTTTGAATGTCCAAGTGCGCCACCTTGTGGTCTCGACTGGACACGAAGCCTTAGAGTTCATGGGGAGGTCCCAGCTGTGCCAAACCCTGCAATGACCAGCTGATGTCCACCTGCAACCAAGTGTGAATGAGAGACACACACATAAGTCATGAATGAAGGATGCATCATCGCATAATCAATACTCTTTTACAATTTTGGGCTGTAGAATTAAATGTGTTTGGGTTCAGGTTCACCTCTTTTTAACACAAAATCAGAAAAACCCACATTTTAATAATAGAATCAAAAACAGCATCATTAACAGATGCCACACGTCCCACAAGACAAGTGATGCATTTCTTATCTTGTTTGCAGTAGCAGGCTAACTATTCCTATCCCTAGGGCACAAACTACCAGTTCAGGCCTGTTAGCAGCCGGATCCTTCATATCTGGAATGCTATTGAAGACTGACATTCACATTTGTTAGAGAGACTGTTTCACATGCAGGAGATGACGCTCAGCAACACTTTCAGACATGACTGATTAAAGTAAACAATGCGGGGAGGCTTATTGCTTCAGGCATGTCAGAAGGATGTGTTCAACATTTTGAGATATTGGTGACGTGTAGTCTTGTTCTGAAAGTCCTGAACCCCAGGAGACAGTTAAGGCCATCAACACGTGCAGCTTTCTGTTTCCCACTGAATATTAAAATATGGGATTATTAGACTTTTACATGGTTACTGTGCATTTTAACATCCTCCATGAACGTATCCAGTCTTGTTTCTGCAGTGTCGTTACAGTCTAGTGGGCACACTTTTGTAGGCTTTGTTCTCATGCAAAGTAAACTCCTTTCAATGACTTACAGAACGAGCTTAATACAATTCAAAAGAATAGAGATGGATTGAAATGTCCCTGTTTTTGCTCTGAAAATGCTTATCATGTTCTAACGGATAATTCCCTCTTCTCTCCCCACCCTCCCTTTCTCCCTCTTCCTCCTCCTCATCTCTCCAACTCCGCAGACTTGGTTAGTAGTCCACATGCATGAAATCATAAACATATCGTAATGATAGCTTTACCTTGTCTCTTTGCTTTTTTCCACCTCTTTCCAAACGCTGTGCAATATTCCATGAAAGGAAGACCTTTCCATTGGTCTTGACCATTTGAGCAATCTCAACGACGGCAGAGCATTTCATTTAGGAATTTCTGCCCCTGAACCAAGTTATTTCTTGCAGATTTCTCCCTTCCTGTTCATGAATAGGTGAGGGTCCTATTGGCTAAAGTTTGTGTCAATGAAAGCTAAAACCACAGCTCTGAGGCACCCTTGGGGCCTGGTACAAAGGATCCTTTCTGAGGGGGCAGAGGGAGGTTTACCCCTAGCAGCTGGCTTTGGGTCAGTTTGGAATCTTCCTCTGCTCCATGATAAGGATTTGATGTTGGGGAAGCTGATCTCAGACCAGTTTGGAAAAAGGTTAAGCTTTTCAGTTCAGATCAAATAAAATAAAAATGAAAAAAGATTTAATTATATCAATCCGTGTAAGGCCCCTCTAATGTAAAACAAACAGAACCTGATGAGTGTCTGTTTGAATGATTCTGCTCATAATTGAGATTGCCTAAATCAGCATGGTGTTTTCAGCATTTTGATATTTTAAAGGTGCAGTATGCACTGGTATCATTTCAGAACTTGATTTTTTGCATGGACTAACATGAACTGTTACTGCTATAAAGGGTTGTTGAGCCTGTTTTGGGACACTTCTTCTAGCATTTCCGTGCACAGTTTGATCATCACATGCAGGTTGCTCTGCTGTAATTATAATCCCTGTATCTGCACGAGTTTGTCGATCTTTGTGACAGTATAACATTGTATTTTGCTTTGCTATTTCTTACACTCATCGTCATGCTTACGTAAAAGATGAGAGAGCTTATTGTTCGATATAGCCCATACACTGAACGGCCTGAAAAGACTGAATAAATAAATCTTACATTTATTTATCTTCTTTTCTATTTAGGGGCGCGCCAAGGTGAGCACATAATGTTCTTCTTGACAACTAAATTACACACTAGTTTAGATTTAAACAAGCGGGCATTTTATAGATGTCTAGTCTAATCAGTGAAATGTGTTTGAACTTGAACCTGACTTGAAAATTCAAGTTTGTTCACATACACATTTTATTGATATGATCATATCATACCAGATAGATTGAATATAATAAATGTCTGGTATTTGTTTTCTTTTAGATTACATTTAGTGTAGTTTAGATGAGACGCCAGTTTTGCTAGAGGAACAGTTAGGAGCTGACTTGTTGCTAAAGCAGCGAGCTGAGCCATCTGCTCTGTGTTTTGGTTTTGACGGAGTGATTCTTCTGCCGCAGGGTCCCAGAGGAGACAAAGGACCTCGAGGTGACAGGGTAAGCTAAAGTGAAACTATGCTTTCTTCGATCAAATAACTGTTATAAAACATGTAATTTAGGCATTTTAACTAAGGTATAATCTGATGCATCTTTGGCGTGGTGTTTGTTGACGTCATTTGACCTTCTAACCTCAGCAGGCCACACCCCTTTGTTTTTACATCACCCATAGGTCCTAGTGCTTACGGAAAGTAACAGTGTTGGGAATTATTACGACAGCTACTTTTTTTAAATATTGACCCCATTTATTTTATTGGCAAATGTATCCATTCATTTAAAGTAGTTTGCCCTCTGTAGACAAAATAAGTCTCCTCATCGCATAATATAATAGCACAATTTGATCTAATTATCTAATGTTTCTGTTCATTTGTGAAATCATCTAAGTGCCCCAACCATCCTATCAGCAGCTGTTCATTCAGTAACATTGTTTACTCACTACATTATATGTGTTTTACAGGGTCCCCAGGGCCCTAATGGCAGAGACGGCAAGCCTGGACTCCCTGGCCCCGCTGGCCCCCCTGGCCCCCCTGGACTTGGAGGAGTAAGTCCACTGTTTATACTCACAAAATAAGTCACTTGGCTTCATGGTGTATATTTCAAAAGTGGTCCAAAAACTTTAGCGCTACCAGCACTAGCTGTGATTTGACCTACAATATTTCTCATGATGCAAACTGTGCAGAAAAAAAAGCATCGAAATGTGTCCGTTTGATGTGTTTGACCCACATTCGGCTCATTCAGGGCTGCAGGTTTTGATTCTGTGGCTGGCAGCGTTCATCATCAGCCCTGCTGCTCTGGTGTTTCTTTAGGTTGCATTGGAAAAGTATTGAATCTTATCGATGACGTCATAAACCAGTGACCCTTGTACTTTATCCATATGTCACCATGGCCCAACAGATAAGGCATGGACGATACACAACACGGTTGATATTAGTGTTAGTTAAATCTCTTTTAACTCTCAAAACCCTAAAAATAATGTAAGATGCTCACATGCATTTTACAGTAATTCATTTTATTGGTGCAAATAAGCACCAACTTGATCTGATGTTAAATAAAATATATATTTATTTGTTGTGGTATGTTGCAAGCATATTTCTTCATAGCAGATTCTTGTATCATGCCAATAACATAGGTTTGGACTGCTGGAGACTGTGGCCACTGCTATTTATTTGAACTGGATCAATGATCTGCTTGTCCAACAATCCTGATATATTATAAGTCATTATGACCAATTCATTTGTCTTTTTTATTTCTGTTTATCAGAACTTTGCTGCTCAGTATGATGGTGTAAAAGCTCCCGATGCCGGACCTGGACCCATGGTGAGGGCCCCCCTCTACCTGCCACACAGCCTTATTCATCTACCTTTATTTCACCACACACCTCACTGAACCTGAGCTGTCACTTATTTGGTTGTGTGTGTGTGTGTGTGTGTGTGTGTGTGTGTGTGTGTGTGTGTGTGTGTGTCTTTATATCCTCCTCTATACATAAATACTTATAGTCGGTTATCTCACAACTTTGAATTCTGATTCCAGTCAAGTTGCTCTCCCTCTGATGGTTAGATTTACTTAATGTGGATGATGTATGATGAATATAATTAATCTATTTCTCTCTTTCAGGGTATGATGGGCGCAAGAGGCCCTCCCGGACCTCCTGGACCCCCTGTAAGTTGACACACCCACTGAAAATTTCAAACTATGACAAGATCTGATGAAGCTTGACCATTTGCTCACACCTATATGCTCATTCTGCTGTTGTTATGTTGTCTATATGAATGCTAATTGCCTCTCATCATTCAACAGGGAGCTCAGGGACACACTGGACACCCCGGTGAGCCCGGAGAGCCTGGACAGACTGTAAGATTATCCTTCAAAATATTCACAATTCTTCATACAATCATGTTTTTAGAGCTGCTTTGGGATCCCTTCCATGCCAGACTCACCCATGCGATGCCACCATCTTAACATTCATCTTCATCTTTGAGTTCTTAAATGTTCTGCTTTTCCTTCCCAAGGGCACCCTCGGTGCTCGTGGACCCCCTGGACCCCCTGGCAAATCTGGAGAGGACGTACGTATACATTAATGTTTCTACAAGCACTTTTCAGGGCTGCTTTTGTTTAGAAGTGTTATAAAGACTTAGATATTTCCCCTGATTTGCTATTATAGAGTCAATCGCTAACATCTAATTTGTTGACTCACAGGGTAACAACGGCAGACCTGGAAAGCCCGGAGACAGAGGTACCCCCGGCACACAGGTAAGAGATGTTCTCCAAAACAAGGATAATGAAACAGACACAAAACAGACATCTGAGATGTAAATATGAAGCATATCTCAGTAATTATTTCTTGTAAAAACAGTAAATATATATCAATTTGGCAGGACGAATGACACCAGTGACAAAACTAATAACTTATGTAAATGCCTGAAATAAAGTGACTTAAAAAACCTAATATTCTCTTTATTTTTGAATGGCAGGGCGCTCGTGGATTCCCCGGAACCCCTGGACTTCCAGGAATGAAGGGACACAGAGTGAGTGCTGACCCTCTTTTCCTCTGCTTAACCTGAACATTACCTGAATGGTTTAATCACTTGAAGCCCTCTGGCTTGAAACAAGCAGCCAAAACTGGTCCAAAAACAGTGCCGTCTGGACTAAAATGTTTTGAAGCATCGTCGCCCATAACAAGCCCCGCTGGGAGTGATCAAGGACCCAACTTCCTCTTTCGCTGCCGCCTGAGGAGCAAAGTAGATTTAATACAAGCTTAATTGCTGCCATTTAAGATGATTAGTCCCTGTACTGCATGAGAGCTGAATAGTCAACTCCCTGGAAAACCACCTTTTCAACGACAAGCTCCCTAATGTCTCACGTGTGACTTTGAACGTCTTGTTGTCAATATGTATTCTTTCAATACTATGTTTTGTTTATGCCACATAGTGATTCCTTTGATAATCTAATTCATCTAACAAGGATCCCCATCTCCTCTCTCTGTCCCTAATCTCTTTCTGACATAGCACATTTTAGCATCAATAGTAGTGGTAATAATACTACTACGCCTTTATATAGCATTTTGCCTGTCATGTGATGTATGCTAGCTCTTATAAACATCTTCCTTTCTCTGTTACAGGGTTACACTGGTCTGGATGGACGCAAGGGAGAGAATGGTGGTGCTGGTGCCAAGGTAGAGATTGCACCTTCCTCATGACTGCAGCAAAACATGTTCCAACTCAGTACTTTATTTCATGCAGGATCCAAGTTTCTCTTGTGTTAATGTAAATGTCAGCCCACTGATAGGGTTAGAGTTTGTAGTTTCTGGGACATGTATTTCACATAGGAAGGGTTCTCTGCTGCAAGTGGATATGACAATAATCAAGCACACACTTACCAAAATTCACTTTAGCATTGCTAATATTTTGTCAGGGTTTCCCCCTACTTTTATAATCAAACGTCTCTACTCGATCTGTTAACCTCTGACCTGGACTCACTTTACTCCAGATACCTCATCGACCTAATCAACCTTCTCCTTTCTCTCCTATAGGGTGAGAATGGTGCCCACGGAGCTTCTGGAAGTCCTGGACTGGCTGTAAGTTTTTATACGAGTTCACCATATATGAACAGAACCGCAGTTACCTTACTAAACATAGCTGTTTTAGTCATTATAACCATTTAATTGTTGCTATTACACGACTGCAGTGAAAATGTTTTCTCATTACTCCTGGGCTTTTTTGTGTGCGTGTGTCCTCCCTTTAGGGATCTCGTGGTATGTCTGGTGAGAGAGGTCGTTCTGGCCCTGCTGGCCCTGCTGGTGCTCGTGGTGCTGATGGCAATGTTGGACCCGCTGGCCCTGCTGTGAGTATTGGGCCTTCGAACCCTTTTGGGAATGTAAATTTGATCCATGTGTGAATACTGAACTCAAGAGGTATCATCAAGGTATCTGAATGTATAAATAATTATGTGTATCAGAAAAGCAGCAATTATGCAACTAAATGTTTATTATAAAGGTATAATTGCACCCATATTAGACAAACTTAATATTAGCTTTGACCTATGTTACACATATTCATATTACATATATCCTAATCTCATTCCTGCTGTTCTTCTACCCAGGGTCCCCTCGGATCTGCTGGTCCCCCAGGTTTCCCCGGTGGCCCCGGACCTAAGGTTAGTGTGATGTCATCTCCTGTCCTTTGTCAACTAATCCTCTCAGAGATACTCATGTCAAAAAGAGATAGTTCTCATTAGCATACAGTATACGCATCTGTGAGACAAATTAACTCTGCATCACATTCTGTCAGTGTTCACCACCCCAACAGTTTCTAGTACATATCCCCATGGGAATAGTTCATGCGTGTAACAGCCTTACTCACTCTTGACAATTTATCTTCATAATGAACCATTCAAAAAAAGACATACCAACACATCTTTAATAATTACCATTATAATGAGTTCATTATGTGATTATGGATGTGTTTTTGTCCCTGACAGGGAGAGATTGGACCTGCTGGAGCTAATGGCCCAAGTGGAGCTCAGGGACCTAGAGGAGAGCCCGGTGCCAATGGCGCTGTCGGCCCTGTCGGCCCTGCTGTAAGTATTCAAATATACTGGCGCTCAGACACTAAGACTCCCAAGTCTAGTCTCCCAAGTTATAATGACAAATGTGTATTTAGACCTTTATTTTGCCTTGATTGTTGTGTTGTTCCAGACTGCATCAATTCATTCCAAATCTCTCCTTTAAAATATGAATGTTGACATTTATCAGACTCAGTTTATTTGCATTGATTTGTCTTTGGAAGCAGTGTTACTGCTATCCATGCATTTGTCCCTTTAACTGATTGCTTAAGTTCTGTAAATAATCCTATAAAGAGCAGTTGTATTGTCATTCACTGTAGTTACTTTGTGTGACATTATCTCATATAACATATTATAGTGCTCTTGTTTAATACTTGAAAAAGTCAAATGTAATAATTATTATAGTAATTTAATTTTCTTTAGTTTCGTTGTTTTGTTTTTCGCTAATTTCTTGTTCTTTCCCTGCAGGGTAACCCTGGTGCTAATGGTCTGAACGGAGCCAAGGGACCTGCTGTAAGTACTCAAGATGTACTATTAGAGCATATACAGGTCAGGTCATTTAGGGTCACAGAGGTTAACACATGAATAATAGATTGTTTTAATCACAAGAAGAGATCAAACAAAGGCAATTTTAGGCTCAAGTGATGCTCACCTGTCTGACATGATTTTTATTTAGGGTACCCCTGGTGTTTCTGGAGCTCCTGGCTTCCCCGGACCAAGAGGAGGACCTGGACCTCAGGGCCCTCAGGGTCCTGCTGGACAAAGAGGCCTTTCTGTAAGTTTTACAACCAACACACAAACACCCACAAAATGCATACAGGCACACAGAAACACTCACAAATAATCATACACAAATGACGGATTGTTTAATTAATCATCTCTGTTTATCTGTTTTAGGGAGATCCTGGTGTCCAGGGTGTCAAGGGAGATGGCGGACCCAAGGGAGAGCCTGTAAGTTCACATCCTGATCCTGTTCTTTAGTTTAAAAAATCACCACACTGAATATTAAGACTTCTGAATACTCTGGTTATGACCTTCCTCTTCTCTGTTGCCTTCCTCAGGGTAACTCTGGACCTCAGGGACCCCCCGGATCTCAGGGTGAGGAGGGCAAGAGAGGACCCACTGGTGAGCTTGGTGCCACTGGACCTGCTGGAAACCGTGGAGCTAGAGTGAGTACCAGACAACCGTATCTGATGAGTGCTGCTGCACCCATATGATTTCATAACCAGAGCCATGTTTCTTGAATCACCTGTTAATGCCTGTTTGTCTCTTACAGGGTTCCCCTGGCAGCCGTGGTATGCCTGGTAGCGAGGGAAGAACTGGCCCAGTTGTAAGTGTTGAATGAACAAATCTCATGCATCATCAAATCTAATGAGGATCACTAATCAATGATCTAAGTCCTGTTTTACTTCCAAATATAGTCAACATTCAATCATAGGTGAAACTTCTCTTGGACCTCTTTGTCTCTTTCTCGTAGGGCATGCCCGGTGCTCGTGGTTCCACTGGCGCTTCTGGACCTCGTGGACCCCCTGGAGATGCTGGTCGCGCCGGTGAGACTGGCCCAGCTGGTCTCAGGGTAAGTCATTTTGCTAAGTTCTGTTTTTATCAGAGAGATCTGATTTCTGTTAGTTATCTGAGTCTTGCCTGTGGTAAAGTGGAAAATCTGTGTTACAATAGCTTGGAGCTACAGTGCTGTAATGGTTATTGTGTTATAGTGGCTAAGTGTGATGTTGCCTTCTGTGCATAATTAAACGAATTTTTTGTTGAAAATGAGTTGGCCCAAGGGGTCAGCTGTTACAATACAAATGAATGGCAATGCATGCATGTTAAAGACTGATGTTTATTTTGTACAGGGTCTCCCAGGAAGCCCCGGAAGCTCTGGACCCCCAGGAAAGGAGGGACCTTCTGTGAGTAAATCTGAATTTTACACTGAAACTCATATATTAATTATTATTAATCTTCCCAAATTTTACTTCTGGACATAAACATTCCCATCAGTCTCATTCTTTTAGGGTTTTATTTATATGATTTACATATAATATTTGCTGTAGTGTAGTGGAGGTTATACGCCTCTCTGACGTGTTACAGTATACCCATCAGACAAAAAGACACTGGAATATACAGGTACATAAAAAAGAGTATTTCCACTTCCTCCTGGGTAACCTGCCCATCTACCTAGTAATCCACCCACCCCATTAACTACCACTACAACACTGGACATCTGCTCAATTAAATGCAATTAATATGACTTCCGTTTCTACTTTCTGTCTCCTCCTCCAGGGCCCCGCTGGACAAGATGGCCGCTCTGGACCTCCTGGCCCAACTGGACCTAGAGGCCAGCCCGGAAACATTGGATTCCCTGGACCCAAAGGACCTTCTGTAAGTAGAAATAAAGCCAAGACTGAAAAATAAGCATTTGTAACTACAACCTTTTTTTCTCTTCTTTTTTCAAGTTTATCATAAACTGTGCTTAATCTACCTCTTACCTCCACTAGGGTGAGGCTGGCAAGCCTGGAGATAAGGGAGGCGCTGGCCCCACTGGACTGAGAGTAAGTCAGAAAATACCCAGCAAGTGTTTAATACAGTACCTCAGTAATAAAACGTTTTAGTTAATGTAACACATCCTTGTGTTCCTATCTAGGGAGCCCCTGGAGCTGATGGCAACAATGGAGCCACTGGCGCAACTGGACCTGCTGTAAGTGACCTTATTTAACAAGTCCCCCCCTTTCTGACAAATACATACAACATTTATGATATGATTTGTATACTATAACCATCAGAGTGCCGTTTTTAACATTGATTTTCTCTCTCTCTTGCTACAGGGCGGTGCTGGTGAGAAGGGAGAGCAGGGAGCTTCTGGAGCTCCTGGTTTCCAGGTTAGAATCCGATTATATTCCCTGCTTGTAAACAAAGCTAAGAAAATATATTTTGAAAAGATCATATTCCAAATCATAAAAGTACACTAATCAGAGCAAATTCATCTAATTTCAAAGCCATGTTAGTAGCTACACACCTTATTTTCCTGAGAGGTTTTAGAAACCCTTTTAGACAGCAGTATCTGCATGAATGGTTAAGGGAGTCCATTGGTCCTGATGTTGCAGCTTGATGTTTTCAGGGTCTGCCTGGCCCCGCTGGAGCTGCTGGAGAGGGTGGCAAGCCCGGAGACAGAGTAAGTAACACAAAGACACACACCTTTTCCACAATGTTGTACAGTTTTACAGTCAAGCCATAGAAATTGTAGAATAGGCAGTAGATCTCTAACCTGCCGTTCATGTCTCTATAGGGTATCCCAGGAGACCAAGGACTTGCTGGAGCTGCTGGTGGCAAGGTGAGTTCACTTGACCTTTGTGCCAAGACCTATTATCTTTTAGTAGCCTCACAGATACATTTTTCAAATGACAAAGACAAAACACTGACTCCTTCTGTGTGTTCCTCAAGGGAGAGCGTGGTAACTCTGGTGCTGCTGGAGCCTCTGGACCTCAGGGACCAATTGGACCCCGTGGACCCGCTGGAGCCCCTGGAGCTGATGGTGGCAAGGTAAGATGATCGATGCTGAGTAAATTCTATAAAGACACTTTATTGCAGCCTATACGCCTAAACTGTATATACATATGTAAGAGTGTGTGTTTTAAGCAAAAATGAGCAATAGTTTGTCATGTCTATTTCCAGGGAGAGCCTGGCTCTGTTGGAGCTGCTGGTGCTGCTGGACACCAGGGACCTGGTGGCATGCCCGGTGAGCGTGGAGCCGCTGGTGGCCCTGGAGCTAAGGGAGAGAAGGTTTGTTGCAAAAATCTACCAGCTGCAGATATATTTGGATTTTAGCCCTCAAAATAACTATGTGTTAATAAGAATGTATTTCTTCTTTATCCTCTCTCTCCTACAGGGAGAGGCTGGACACAGAGGACCTGACGGCAATTCTGGCAGAGATGGTAGCCGTGTAAGTTGGACTCTCTAATTCTTCTTAAGGCACTTGATATAAAAATGGGAGCCACTCACTGCATTAGATTGAGCGTAGCAACCAGAAGCTTGATCTCAGTTGTCTCACCTCTGTCTTTCTAGGGTATGCCTGGACCTGCTGGACCCCCTGGACCCACTGGAGCCAATGGTGATAAGGTAAGTAGTTGATGGGTGAATATTATTTACCACAAACCAAATAACGACAAAAAAAACCTTAGAATGATGGTCTTTTGGATTTACAGCGTATCACAGATTAATTAATGTTAAGGAGCTTTATTATGACCTAAAAATGGCTACCTGCTTCCAACATTATTCAAGATGGCTGACAGACTGTTGTACCAGTGACCTGCAGCATAGGGAACCATCAAGATGTGTTGTTGGGATCAAATCACTGTCAGAAATGATTTCTTGGCTGACCAACCAGAGTCCTTGTACATCCCTGTCCCCGGAAGGAGAACCCCCAGATTATGTCTGAAGCTAGAACCTCAACACTGCCACCCGATGGCTGTTTAATATTACAGCAATGGCTTGACCTAATCTGGGATGGCAGTGGTGATAACATAATAAATGCAGCAGATCTCTAAATTTTAAGATATTCAAGGTTACACTTTGTAGTTTTCGTCACTGTTTATCAGAAGCTGACATGGGAGCTGATTTTCACTCCTGTCCCACCCAACTCCAATAAAAAAATTCCCGTCTCATCCCAAAACCGGAAGTCTGACTCCTGTCCCATCCTATTCCTGTATTGTGTTGGGATTTTTTTTATATATAAAAACTGACCTCCAGTTGTTATGACTCCCATCATGTTGACTTTTTTCTTGTATCAGTCACGTGAGGAAATTGACTCCCATCCCGCGGGAATCCCGTAACCCACAGGATTCCTGTTGACCTATGTAGAGGAAGACATACAACAAAAACAATAACAATACATTTGGATTGTGTTGCCTTAAACAGAAAAATCAAAGAATTATCTTTTGTAGTATTCATATCAACTGATCAAATTTTTTAAAAAAACTTGATTTAACCAGGTTTGTCTTAAGAATAAGTTTTAATAATTAACATGAAAGCACAAATTCATCAGCTGATTGGGTTTTCAAATGGAGTTTTTTTCTACTGCTATTCATGTATCTGCAGTACACAAGTCAAAAGAGATGTTTAAAACAATGCTGATACTGACAAATTTTTCATGTTTGCATGGATTTATGGATGGATGGGTCAAACCATGCTAAGCTAATGAACAATGCTAAGCAAGAAAATAACATTTCTTAACACTTGAAATGATGAAGACATGGTGACGACAAGGTAGTACAAAATGTAAACCATACTTTGGGGTTTAATTTTTACCTCTGTACTTAAACTTATTTTCTTCTTTTAACCAAAATACTGATAACGTGGAAGTTCTTGGGTAGATAATATAAATTGATGGATGGGTGGAACAATGCTAAGCTAATGAAACACTCACTGTTCTCTCCTCCAGGGTGAGGGTGGTTCCTTCGGACCTGCTGGACCTGCTGGAGCTCGTGGAGCCCCTGTAAGTAGCCATGGCTGACTTCCTTTATTATAACAAACATCGCCCATTTACCATATTTACCCTTAATTACCTGATGACATAAATATCAGATGAAGAAGTTCAGACAACATGCAGTTTTCACGCGGCGCATAAACAGTCTTTCTGACCCACTGCCCGTTGTCCACAGGGAGAGCGTGGAGAGGTTGGACCTGCTGGATCTGCCGGATTTGCTGGACCCCCTGTAAGTCAATCACCACGCAAAACAATATTCTATGAAACGAATACATACGCAAACACACAATATACATCCAGATATTGACCCAGCTCCATTACTGTTCCTGCCTACAGGGTGCTGACGGTCAGACTGGAGCAAGAGGAGAGCGTGGACCTTCTGGAGTCAAGGGAGAAGTTGGCCCCTCTGGCCCATCTGGACCCGCTGGACAGTCTGGACCTTCCGTTAGTACAATTTACACTAGGCATACACACACTCGCATAACTACTTGGTAAATGTGTTTGGGATAGGCGTGATATACCAGATATCATAAATAAAACAGTGAGAGCATTCACTTTGACATCAGATAGTACTAGCTTTGCATTCAGATTATAATAAACCCTCCGGGATCAAATGTAAGATTGTTGTATATAAACTCATATCATTTGTGAGTATTGAATGGTGTCTGATTTCTTTATCTGTTCTATCCAGGGTCCTTCTGGCCCTGCTGGAGCTGCTGGTGGTCGTGGAGACAACGGCCCACCTGTGAGTATCTAAACATCATTGCAGCATACATAAACCCCCTTTAATCCATGTTGTACCTGCCACAATTACTTCAGCCCTGCAAGGATAACTGGTTATCTCAAATCAAGTAAAGGCTACTAGAGCATGTAGTGGTTGATCTTTTACCAAATCAGAATGTATATATATATCAGATAAGTAATAGGTTTTTGCTATGTTCTTTTTCACTTGGTATCCTCAAGAGTAGAGCAGCACTCTTTTTGAAATGTCAAAATATTAAGGTAGCCAGATTGAACATTTTTTCTTACTGTTCTTTTATGTATTTTTATCTGTGCACCATGGCAAGGACATACTTTTATCTTGATGTCTACTCACACACACTCGTAGACACACACAAACAGACACACTCTACACATTCTTTATAACCAATGTGTAACCTTTGATGGTGTTTGTTTCCGATATCAGGGTCTGACTGGTTTCCCTGGTGCTGCTGGTAGAGTTGGTGCATCTGGTCCCGCTGTGAGTAATGCTCTTTACAATCATTAGTCAACACACACACACACACACACACACATATGTAAGCCCATACTGAATTCATTGGATTACTTAAGTAACATTTTCAATTCATCTTCTCATCCTGCTGCTTCTCGGTGAAACAACGTGATTACGCTGACACATTCCTCTTCTTCTCCTCTCAGGGTATTGTTGGACCCCCAGGCGCCGCTGGTCCCGCTGGTAAGGATGGTCCTCGTGGTCTCCGTGGTGATTCTGGTTCCTCTGGTCCTTCTGGAGAGCAGGGTATGGTTGGACCACCTGGTCCATCTGGAGAGAAAGGACCCTCTGGAGAGTCTGGTCCTCCTGTAAGTTATAATGTTACTCTTTGAAATCATGGAACACTGAAATTATGAAATAAACAACAGTTGGATAAATAAATATAACTGAGCTTATATATGCATTATGGTCTTATAGATCCATAGATCTTCATCCTCAAGTGCATTATTATGTTGCTTGTGTGTGTTTAGGGTCCTAGTGGTGCTCCCGGAACCGGTGGTCCTCTTGGACTTCAGGGATTCGTTGGTCTGCCTGGTGCTAGAGGAGATCGTGGTTCACCTGGTGGTGCTGGTGGCTTGGTAAGTTAAAATGCTGACTCATTTAAAATGATCAAAGCCTTAATCTGTCCCAAATGAGTACTTGCAGTTCAGTATAATCAGTTCAAACAATGACAATACAACGGTAATGTTTTTAAGTAACAAAATGAGAATTGATATTGGGGCTTCATGTGTGCAAGATAATGATTGTGTATGTGAACCCTTTGACTGCATTTGACCCAGTGATTTTCTCTGCATCCTATCATAGGGAGAGGCTGGTAGAGTTGGACCTGCTGGTCCCTCTGGAGCCCGTGGTCCCCCTGGAAACATTGGCCTGCCTGGTATGACTGGACCCCAGGGAGAGGCTGGACGTGAGGTAAGGATTGAACAAACCAACCAAGTACTGCAGTAAAAGTACTGCTGTATTTTATTACTTTAGTAGAGTACAAAAAGATGGACTAACAACAACCTGACCGATATCCTGATATAAAGGTAGAAACATTTATGTGAACTGTAATATTTTTTGCAATCAACAGGGTAACACCGGTAATGATGGACCCCCTGGTCGTCCTGGAGCTTCTGGATTCAAGGTAATGCCCTTTCATATACCTTAAAAACATTTTTATATAGACTTCACATGCATACGCTGTGCTCTGACCCAGAGTTTTCTACCATGTTTAGGGAGACCGTGGAGAGCCCGGACCTGCCGGTTCCATGGGAGTTTCTGGTTCCCCCGGACCAAATGGACCCTCTGGCTCTGCTGGTAGACCTGGAAACCGTGGAGAGGCTGTAAGTTTGGATTCACTAGTAGACCATTTCCAAGTAGCAATATTTGCAGGGTCTACAATCATCTGCTTTCTTCACTCATCCTTTTATTCTTTTCTCTCCTTGTCTCTAGGGTCCCTCAGGTCCTGGAGGACCCGTTGGCCCTGCTGGAGCTAGAGGTTCCGCTGTAAGTAAAATACATATAGTCATAGAAATACTGTAGCAATAGAATTGTGGTCATTGACTACAAGTACACAGATGTAATGTGTGTTTGTGTGTGTGTGTGTGTTTTAGGGACCTGCTGGCATCCGTGGTGAGAAGGGAGGAGCTGGAGACAAGGGAGAGAGAGGCATGAAGGGTCTGCGTGGACATGCTGGTCTCCAGGGAATGCCCGGACCTTCTGTGAGTGACGGCCCACCATCATAAGCAAACAAAATATGGAAATGTACAACATATATATTTCCCATATCTACGTCATTGTTATTGAATGATACACTTTGTATCCCCTCAGGGACCCTCTGGTGACACTGGATCTGCTGGACTTAATGGACCTTCTGGACCAAGAGTGAGTAGAAACCTAATGACCACCTATAAACCAGTGGTCTTCTTGTCCCACCTGTATCCATAGAGGCACTGTGCCCCCAAATCCAACTGTTATACACGTGCTAGTAATTAGCATAGCTATTTTAGATCAGTGTGGCAAATACCGAAATAGGTAGAGAAAGTATCGAGAAGTGTTCATTGGAATATGTTGAGCCACATTTGGAGCTAATAACCTTCCAAATGGTGACAGGACATTTATAACTTTCTATTTTCTCTGTTGTATTCTTTACATGAAAAAAACAACAAAGGCAGGAGATACTGTTTCTTACAGTCATGATGCAGGATTTCTATAAAAAATAAAACAAAGACAAATGTTTAACTGTGTCATGTGATGTCCTTCTCTTCAGGGACCTGCTGGACCCCACGGACCCCCTGGTAAGGATGGCAGAGCTGGCGGCCATGGTACTATCGGCTCTCCCGGTGCTCGTGGACCCCCTGGATACGTTGGACCCGCTGTAAGCACATCTTTAGTCTTGTAAATCAGACAGTTCAGCTTCATTGTACATGATAGGATCATCCGCAGAGAATCCAACTGCAGTTGCGGTCCACATATCAATCCACTCTCTCATCCATATCAGGGTCCTCCTGGATCTCCCGGTCTGCCCGGACCTGCCGGTCCCTCTGGTGGTGGATATGATGTCTCCGGATATGATGAGTACAGAGCTGATCAGCCCGCTCTGAGAGCCAAGGACTACGAGGTCGATGCCACCATCAAGTCCCTCAACACTCAGATCGAGAACCTGCTCACCCCTGAGGGATCCAGGAAGAACCCTGCCCGTACCTGCCGTGACATCAAGCTCAGCCACCCAGAATGGAGCAGCGGTAAGCTCAACTTAATCTGATCAAGCATCAAGGCGTTATTCTATCCCCACATTTAGTAAGGTTCAGATATCTTTTGGAGCCGAAAAGAGTAAAACACTCTCTTTCCATGAGTTTGACTCTCTTTTTCCTGCCCTGTAGGATTCTACTACATCGACCCCAACCAGGGATGCATCAATGATGCCATCAAGGTCTTCTGCGATTTCACCACACGCGAGACCTGCATCCATGCCCACCCCGAGAGTATCGCCCGCAAGAACTGGTTCAGAAGCACCGAGGCCAAGAAGCACGTTTGGTTCGGAGAGACCATCAACGGTGGTACTGAGGTGAGCATCTACACAGAGGAGCACACACAGCTGGAAAAAAGTAACAGTAGATATAATATTTTTCTCATTTGAAATATCGATATTCTTTCCTTCATGCAGTTTACCTACAACGACGCGACCATCAGCTCCCAGAGCATGGCCACCCAGCTCGCCTTCATGCGCCTGCTGTCCAACCAGGCTACCCAGAACATCACCTACCACTGCAAGAACAGCAATGCCTACATGAGTGAGGAGACCGGTGACCTGAAGAAGGCCGTTGTGATCCAGGGCTCCAACGATGTGGAGCTGAGAGCTGACGGCAACACCCGCTTCACCTTCTCCGTGCTGGAGGACGGCTGCACTGTGAGTAGCTCTTTGGACATTATGGTTGCCTTCATTACTTAGTTTTAATTCTTCCTTATGAGAAAGAAATTATTCTGTTGATAAACTGCTAAAGTAATGCCATTTTTGGTGGCACGAGACGGAGCTAATTTGCCTTACAGTTGTGTGATTTGTATTATTTTGTCACTATTTTAAAATGCGTCCTCTCCTTTTCTTCACCTGCAGAGACACACTGGTGAGTGGAGCAAGACAGTGATTGAGTACAGAACGAATAAACCATCTCGCCTTCCCATCCTCGACATTGCACCTTTGGACATTGGTGGAGCTGAACAGGAGTTTGGTTTGGACATTGGCCCAGTCTGTTTCAAATAAATAGACTCATGATAAATTAAACACCAAAAAGAGAGAAAGAACGAAAAAACAAAATCTCTGCCCTTCTTTCTGTGTTGTTTTTTTATACTGAATGCTGATTTCTCTCTGCGCATCCACTTGCTTAAGATGGGCAACTATCTGAGAGGACTGAACGGACTAAATGGAGCGTTTGTGCAATGCAAATTAATACAGCAACCCAAAGGGACGCGGGAAAACAGCTTGTTGTGGGACATCATGTCATCCTTTTGTAAAAAATAAAATAAGTGTAATAAAAACGCTGAAAGTATGCATCACTTTGTGGTCTTTGTATATCTTCCAAAGAGGAGGTTTAAAACCACAATTTCCATGAAAAAAGGTTTAAGCTACCTCATGCCTGTACCGAAAGAAAATACTTTTGACAAAACCTGGGTCCACAACGGAGATGTTAAGACTTCTAATGCTTCAAGCTTTGTCCTGTATTGGAAGGTGCTCAGTTACTTGAAGCAGAGATCTATGGTGCTAATATGCAGCTGTGGAGCAAACCACTTTTTACTGTATTACTTTGTATTGACATTTGAGGAGTCTTGCATTCGTCCGCTGATACTCCCCCACTTTAAGCAGGTGGAATGTTCCTAAATTCTGATGTCTGGTTTTTGTTTTGTTTCATTTTGTTTTGTTCTTTTTTTGTTTTGTCTAGAAGGTTTTTTTTTTTGTTTTGGTTTTTTGTTCAGGCTTTTTTTACTCTGCAAACCCCACACCAAGTGTTCATACTGACAGCACATATTTCATCCAATTCTGAATGGTTTTTTTTCGGCGGCCTCTCTCTCTCTCAAAAAATGAAACCACAAAGTCTATTGTACCTATTTTGTATATGTGAGATGTTTAAATAAATTGTGAAAAGTTCTGAAATAAAGCATGTCCAATGTTCCAAAACACACTACTCAGTGACTTAAGTGCTTTCATGTTTAAGGTTTGTCACTGTATTTTGGTTTCAGTGTGGCTGATGATAACACATCGGCATTAACTTAAACATCTTCCTGTTGTGGAAGCACATCCATAACCCCCCCCGCCCCCCCTCTTGCTTTTCAACGGTACATCCAATTTTAATGTACAGTCAATTTCTGTTGACACTGTCCATGCCAATGTGTGATTACTAACGTGCATTGTTTCTTGTAAATATGCATCATCTGATGTTGCTTTCCCTTGCATAATACAGCTTTTGCATCCAAATAAATTTCTTCGATTTGGATCAAGGCTTGAATTGCAGTGATACATGCACACCAATACAGGGACATGACATTCCTGCTGATATCACTTGTCTTATCACTTTGCCAAACGCAGTGAATCAGAGTGAGTTTAAATTTGGATTTAATTATACACTTCCACATGTATTAGCAGTTCTGTTCAAGGGGGGATGAACACATCGATACATAAAAGGTAACTTTCAGTACTTTCTAAAACCGCTAGAGGGCAGTATAGTATGTTTTTATGAGCATCCCTGCTATGATAGATAGTTCAAATAGATAAAGTATATTTGACCACTGTGCAGTAGAGTAAGACTCGGATGCTTGGAAACAAGATGCATGCTGCATCTTTTGGTTCCACAGCATATTTTATGCATAACACTATGACATTAAAAAAAAACTTCACTTTACTGCAGATCAAGATTTGACATTATTTGTTTAGACATATGATGGCCAGCTCTGCCAGAGTACTGCCTGGCCCCAGGTTTTCAATCTGTACAGTTCACATCTTTATCTATGGTTATGCACCTTGTCAGCACTTTAACATAGGAACCCTCTACAAGATAAGGTCACAATAATGATGCAATAATGTACGATCCACCTTAGATGATGCTGTACTTTTGTATTGGAGATTCCTAAACAATGTTGCAATTGATCAAATCACATACAACCCATATGTACACAGTGAACCTGGGGCTGATGGGGTCTAGGTCGGATATCATCTGTGTCTGGTTGGAAGCCAGCCTTGCACAACAGTATAAAGTGAACTACAACATTCACCTTCAAGCAGGCAAAGAAGAACAAGAAATACAAGTCAGGCAGCTGAGGCAGGATGTGACAATAGAGACAGAGTGTGCTGAAGGACAGGCTGACTGTTAAATAATGTCAAATAATGTCATGTTGTGAATACAATTGATGCTTTGAATTGTTTTCATGCTGCCTGCATTTCTGATATAAACTGCATAGTGTTTAATAATGACTGAAGTGAATGACTACACCCTGAAAGGTTGTCCAGTCACTTACAGAACCAAGCCTGAGAAAAACCTGCCAGAGAACTGAAAGAAAAAAAGCTTTTAATATTTTGAATATTATTATAATTTTGTAATTGTGATGTACTTTGTCAGTAGCATTTAATTTTCCTCAAAAATGTTATTTATTTATGCTTTCTAACATGTCCCTTGTAGTGCAGGGGACATTAGGTCAATCTCTTCCACAAAAAGCACACCTATATTTTAGTACATTAGGTACATTATATAATTAAATTCACTTTTAAGAATTGTAATATTTAAGGTATTGGGCATGCACACTGTGTGTGTGTGTGGGTGGGTGTGGGTGTGTCTTTATTAGACAAATAATCGGTCTGACTCTTCCTAAATAATTTCCAACATATGTTCTGCCTAGCTTAGTGCTGTTTCCTGAAGAATGGGATACAGTTGAAAATAAGAAAAGCAGGTCACACTCTCTCTCCCACAAATGACACACTTTAAAATGTGCATTTGGAATGGAGAACAAAGTGCATGTACTGTAGGGATAAAAATAATTCAGCAAATTATACAAATCCTCCAAACAAAATACATTTGATAGGACCTTTATCTGCATCTGTGGTCAGTATAAACTGAATCTACTGTACCAGAGGCCCATATCCTCGACACTACTGCTCCTCCTCCATTTCAACATACTGCAATTCCAACAAGTATAAACTTTTGAGTTTATTTATGGGAGTTACATTAAAAAACACTTTCCTGGATATCAGTGCATGGCCCAAGAGTTTTTAAATTCAGTGAATCCAAGAGGTCAAATCACCAACTGCAAAGAGACGAAGTTACACTTTGCTCGAGGGGTAAACAGAGCTGTGTTCAGTGACAACCATCTTACATAAAGCCTGACAGAACGACATTCCTTTCCCTTTGTTTAGCTGCTACTGCTGTAAAATTGTAGCTCCCTGAGAACTTTTGATTCTTAAACCACCTATTCCTGTTCCACACAGGTACCACACCCACTGCTCATTGTGAGGACGCCTACATCCTTCCAGCCGGCTGAAGTTTTTCATCAAACACTTCCTTATAGGCGCCGAACTTTAACGTACTCCGATACATTATCCTAAAGTGACTGTTGTCTTTCCGGGGAGAAAAAAAACTTTTTTTTCCTATTTATTTATCTATGTATTGATCTGCACCTGCTCTGACCGGCGGTGATGGAGCAGGAAGCGGTGTCGCATCAGGAGGAAAAGCGGGCAGACGGAGAGCAGGGAGGAGCGCCGCTCTGCTGTAACAGCACAGGTGCTTGTTGTCATGGAGGAGCAAAGATGGCGGTCCTGGCCTACAGCCTGGGCAAACGCGAAATAAATCAACATTTTACCATCAAAAACGCCAAATTGATATCGCTAGTAGCCGTCATTTTACTCCTCGTGTTTCACACAGCCTCGCGGTACTATGGAGGTAAGTGGTCTCCCTGTTTATGAAAGTCACAGCCGGTGAAACACTTGACAGCAGCTAAAGTGCTAATGTTAGCTTAGCTCTAGCTATCTGTTTGTATGCGTGCGAGACTTCTGTCTGCGGGTCGATATAGTGCAGTTAAACGGTGTTGCTTTTAAAATGTGGGACATAAAGGTTGCAGACCTTAACAATATGCAAATATGCGTTGCATATACAGAATAAATTCACCAAAGAGTAACTCAGCTGCACGAACTTAACTCTGCTTTGTCTTGCTAGCTTAGCTGCATAAAGCTAACACTGCGTTTGGCTGTGTTTACATGCTGCTGTCAGGGCACGCTTGTTTACTGCTGCTGGGGAAGACGTGTGTACACCGATACAGCCAACTAGGACTAAATACGTTGTTTAGTCTTAGTTGGCTAATGACATTTGATTTCGACAGTTTTAGCAGCCGGCTTTCTGTCTCATGTATTTCACAAGTTTGCATTGGCTTGTCAGACAGCTGCGTTGGTTAAATATGCACACCCAGTTTTTCGAGTGTAAGAACAGACTGACAGTCTTTGTATTCGTCCCACACCCAAGACTGACATGACACCTATTGTGACATCCGGGTTGCACGGACTTTGCTCGTCAACGGAAAACCAGACCTCTGTGCACACACTGGGGGCAGCTGCTTTTGCTGGCGATGCCACTACTTGTATTATGCCAGCTTGCCAGCTTTCATGTTCGCCTGTTCTGTGGATTGATTTGTTTGCTGATGGCTCCATTCATTTTGCACACAAATGAATAGCTGCAGAGATGTATGGTTCAGCTAAATTGCTGCTGGCTTCATTTTCTACTACGGCCCCTCGCGGAGCTCTGTATTGTATACTAGTCTTTTGACAACACTGAATGAAAAGCCAGGGTACTATTGAGCCAGCAGGTTTCAGTTATGGTCACAGAGAAACTATGAGTGAAAGCAGTAGTTTTACTGGGGATTCTTTGTGTCTTGCCTTCAGGCGGAGACTCATGTGAATGGCTGCTGTCCAGAGGACGTTTCTTGGGGGAGAACGTATGGCAGCCGTATGGCTGCATGATGCACAAATACAAAAGCATGTGAGTCACACTAACTGTGCAAGGTCATCCTATGCACAGTATGTTTGACACAAAAATGAACAAAGAAGTGTGTGTACTATGTGGTTAGTGTGTGTGTGTCTGTCTGTAAGGATGAGTGGGGAGTTTGTGAGATGAATAACCAATGAGAAGATACTATCATAGACTGTAATAAGATCTGCTTTGGATTAGGTTATAGAATGCAATGGACCAACACATAACGATTTCCAGTTTCCAGATTCCTCACCATCATTTTTGTGTTACAGTGACGCCAAAACCTGCCTTG
Source organism: Echiichthys vipera (assembly GCF_963691815.1). Taxonomy (NCBI): domain Eukaryota; kingdom Metazoa; phylum Chordata; class Actinopteri; order Perciformes; family Trachinidae; genus Echiichthys; species Echiichthys vipera. Next base: position 14,339,348 of record NC_139838.1, on the reverse strand, counting down.
CTGAAAAGCGTGTGGCCTTTGTTGGTGATTCACGAATTAGGCAGCTATTTTACTCCTTTATCAAAATCTTTGACCCTGAGCGAAGAGAGGATGGAAACAAGGTAATTATTAGAAGAAGCACCATGTAAACCCAGGTTTTTTTTCTTTGGAAATTATTCAGCAGAAGTAGCAAGAGTTGTTGAACAAACACTGAAGTGTTGATGGTGCATTCAGATCTACAGATGTGAAGCACAACTATTTACAAAAAATGTGCAGATATTAACTGGCATTTCTCCATTTACTATCCACTCATGTTCTGAACAGTGTAAACTAAAATTAGAGAACAAAATGTCAGTACTTGTTTTATTCTGAAATGATGTTATTTTTTACTGTTCAGAATTTGATATAGTACCTGCTGTGGCTATACAACTGCTGTACTTGCATGTTTTTTTAAATAACCAAGGCACTTCAACAAAAACTTTTATTCTGTGAAAAAAATAGCGAGTACAATTAGAAGAGAAGATTTAAACAATGTTTTCTTAGGGCTATAGGATTCAAAAATGAATAGGAAGTGTAGAGGCCCTTGCTTTGCATGACATAAGCTAACCTGCAAGATCTAAACCCGAGCAGACAGATAGGTATAGCTTTGGAGGCAGGGCTTATGTCTTCCTATAAGACAAGTTTCTTCCTGACATCCTCCCACTTCCCCAGTTGATTACAATAGACTAAGGATTTAGCCTCCACCATTTGTAATCAATTTACTGCAACCTGCTACTCTAAAGCCCAGCATTTCAGCCTCAAGGTATGACCTTAATGTGAGAAATAGCCCCAGTCACTTATTTTTTGTGTATATTCATCTGATTTCATTAAATATCTTAAGTCCTTCAGCCTTTATAATAAACACCCACAGGAAACTCTGACATAGGTAGCATTGGTAAAATGTACTGAACAAAAATGTAAGTTGATAACAATTGGTTTGCACAAAAAAAACCATCAACAACAATTGCAGCACTCTGATCTCAAGCAGGAAAATGATTTGTCTAACAGACTTTCTCTCTGTCCACATGTAATGTCTGAAGCATGAGGACATTTCCTTTCGAGATGAAAGTTCCTCTGTTAATGTGGTAAGCTATTTCTGGATGTATTTTACCTCCTTTTCTTAGTAAATAAAAACATACTCTGATAATACATCTATGTCGTCCTTTTGTGTGTAGGACTTCCTATGGTTTCCAGAGGCAAATAATTCAATGAAGGAGCGCCTGATATCATGGACACACGTGAGTATAAAAAAAAAAGTAAAAAACAAGTAGGCAGCATTCATAGTCAAAGATGTTTCAGAAACTTGACGCCGTCACATGGTTTGGACATGGATTTGCTTTTCTAATTGCAACTTTTCTCATGTGTTTCAGGAAGGTTCAGCAAAGCCAGATGTTGTCATCCTTGGAGCTGCAACAGTAAGCTGTATAAATGAGTGCTTAGCCATGCTTGCGCATTTAATGATTGTCAAAAACAAAGTGGTGGCTGAGTTATGTCAATCTTAATCTCATCCATTAATCCATCCCTTTACCACAGTGGTCTATCAAGTTGCGCAGTGGCAGCAGCGAGGCATTGCAGCAGTACAAAGCCAACGTGACAGCCATTGCTGTGCACCTGGAGAAGCTGGCTGACCATGGAGAAGTCTACTGGGTCCTGCAAGGTGGGTCCAGATGGTTGGTTACCTCAGAGTATTTTAGATGTGATCGTCTAAATCCTAATTTCCCAAGTAGTATTTTTGACTAAAATGTTGACATGATTTGTAATTTCACACACGTAATTGCAGAATATTGTGAATATTAACATCTCATACATGTCTCTGTCCTCTAGACCCAGTAAATGAGGAGGTGTTGAGTGAGAACAGGAAAATGATCACCAATCAACAGCTGGAGCTTTACAATGAAGCGGCAGTGGATGTGATCAACAGCAGCAAGCGTAACGGTCGGTCCCGGATCAAGCTGTTGGCCGCGTCCCGCCAGGCTGCAATGGAAACTATCACCCAGTCAGACGACGGCTTGCACCTGACTGAGAGCACCAGGAATGTGGTAGGCAAGAATTCTGTTAATTTAAGATTATTCGTTGGCTGTTAGTTTGTTCCATTCAATGCTATTGTGGCAGCACAGTCTTTGCATTTTATTTTAGAATATAACTCACTCTGTGTTATCTTCCCATCAGGGAGCCATGATTCTCATGAACTCTATGTGCAACAAGCTACTGAGGCCTATTGATGGCTCCTGCTGCCAGACTTTGCCACCCCCAAACCTCCTCCAGAAACTGTCAGCATGTTTCTTCCTGGGCTCGGCCCTGGTCTTGCTGGTCTTCCAGGTCCTTGGTAACAACCGTCACCGCCGACCTGTGCCCCCTGATGTAGAGGGCCTAGAGGAGAGGAAGCCAGCGACTGCAGCTTTCCCCTTGGGCCCAAAGGCACCGTTCCAGGCCCTCTGCAGGATGGGCATCATCATGAGCTATTTTTACCTTTGTGACAGAGCAGATGTGTTCATGAAAGAGCAGAAGTTCTACACTCACTCCACATTCTTCATCCCTCTGATCTATATGTTTGTCCTGGGTGTGTTCTACAGTGAAAGCAGCAAGGAGGTGAGTGGGCGCCGTTTAAGTGCAATCATTTTGTTTGCGTGTGCATTCAACTATAAACACCACAGTCTAATTTCAACATTATATTAGGTACATTCTAACAAGGCAAAGACAAATTCATGGATGTCCTTTTGTGAACATACTTTGAATGAATTAACTGTTCCATCTCTTGTATACACATTATTCCTGTCTAACCTCTCTGTAAGCTCTGACTTTAGCAAACTTTTTGTGTGCAACAACTTACCCAAAATTGAAAAAACAAAGCTGTTGGTAATGATGCAAGTTTAATGATCGATATCTAATTCAGTGTGTGTGTTGTTTGTTTTTGTTTTTCAAACAGACCAAATTACTCAACCGAGAGCAAACAGATGAGTGGAAAGGGTGGATGCAGTTGGTCATCCTCATCTATCACATATCTGGAGCCAGCGCTGTGAGTCTTGAATCTGTCTTCTACACATCTATTGGGCAGTTACCCACTCAGAATTAGAATCAGACTTATGTTTGTCTCGGTCCTCTGGTAGCTCACATGGTAGAGTTGGTAGAGTTCTCCCTGCAGCAGCCTGGGGTTCAAATCCCCTTTGCTGCATGTCTATCTTTCCCTTTCCTGTTTATCTTAAGCTGTACCTATGATAAAGGCAAAAATAATCTCACATTTTTTATGACGTAAAATGAAATTCTGCAGTGTCCACAGTGTTTTTATTTGATATAAAGGCATACATTATTTTTTTCTGTCTTTTAGTTCATTCCAGTGTACATGCATGTACGCGTGCTGGTGGCAGCGTACCTTTTTCAGACTGGCTATGGACACTTTTCCTTTTTCTGGCTCAAAGGAGACTTTGGACTGTATAGAGTGTGCCAGGTGAGGGTACAGTCTGTTATTCTTTAACCAGGATCATGCAGTCAGTTTTTCTTAGTAAACTCAAGGTAAATAAATAATAAATATTAGTGTAACTACATTTACTAATATTGATGTACTGTAGCATGAAATACAATCACATCATTGTTATTTAGTCTGGACTATTTTCAGTGTGATGGTACTATTGATTGATCTGCATGTTTCTGTTTTCATGTTCATTCCACTCCTTAGGTGCTTTTCCGTCTTAACTTCCTGGTCCTGGTGCTGTGTGTGGTAATGGACAGACCCTACCAGTTCTATTACTTTGTGCCACTGGTCACCTTCTGGTTTGTCGTCATCTATGCCACGCTGGCCTTGTGGCCTCAGATCCTTCAGAAGAAAGCCAACAGTAGGTTGTCAGAATAAAAGTGTATAACAATTTGAAAAAACTTTCCCATGGGAAAAACCCTGGGCTATGTGAATCAATACACACTTTATTAGTTCTACAAAATAAATGTGGTAGCTGTAGTAGATGTCAGCAGCAGGGTTGCACTAAGAAAAAGCTTTTCACTAATGGCTGTGTTGTTTTTGTGATCAGGTAGTGGCTTGTGGCACCTGGGGGTCTTGGCTAAATTACTGGGCCTCCTGCTGTTCATCTGTGTCTTTGCCTATTCACAGGTGGGTGAATTACAAAATATTTTAATCCCACCAGCCACAATTGGTACCTCACGTTAGTTTTGAGTCTGTAAAACTTTAAATAAGAAAAATGTAAATAGATTATATTACAGGTTTTATGTTGATTTCATATGAGCAACTTTAATCATGATGTCTTCTCAGTTAAAATAAAATGCAACATATTTTCATGGATCAATATGCACTGAAATAGTGAATGTGTGATGAATTTAATCAAAAGACAGTCCCTACTATATTTTAAAAATGACTATACTGTCATAATTTTTACTTAAATTCATATTTTGCTCCTTGTTTGAATCCCTGCTTATATAATATTCATGGTTTGGTCTTGTGACTCCAGGGTTTCTTTGAGCGTGTCTTTTCTGTGTGGCCCATCTCCGCACTCTTTGAGCTCAACGGAAGCATCCACGAGTGGTGGTTCAGATGGAAGCTGGACCGATTTGTAAGTTGCACCCCACCTCTGTAGTCAATCTTTGCATTGACACATATTTTGAAATGTAATACGTGGCAAAGTACATCAGAAGCTTTTTTAAGTGGGGCCATTTTTTGCAACGTTTGGAAAAATTGCTTTAATGTGGTAATTGTTCTTTTGCAGGCAGTGATACACGGCATGTTATTTGCCTTCATCTATCTGGTGCTTCAGAAGCGCCAGGTGATGTCAGAGGCCAAAGGAGAGGCCCTCTTCTCTGCCAAGATTTCCAACCTGCTCCTCTTCCTCTCTGTTGTCTCCTTCATAGTAAGACTCTTTACACTTGCGTTTCTACCAATAGATTAGATTTATTACTTTTAGATTGTATTCATCTACTTAATTTTTCAAGTTCTTTTCAAGGTCTTTTCAAGGTCTCAGGATATGAAATTACCGTAACTCATGTTTGCCTGTGAGTGGTTATAGTGACAATCTATGCATCTCACATGGATAATGTATATTGTGTAGCACTGAGGCAGCTCTACAGTCGCTATAGTAACTGCTTTGGTTAAGGTCTAGTCAAACGACCACCTCATCCTTTTCTTTGTTGTTCTAGACTTACTCAATATGGGCCAGTAGCTGCAAAACAAAAACCGAGTGCAACGAGATGCATCCTTACATCTCTGTGGTCCAGGTAAGATTTGTATCTGTCTTTCTCTCTCTTTTTTTCCGCTCCTTTCCTTTCGTTCTTGTATGTTTTTACGGCAAACGTTTGTTGTTTTATAGTTAATAACCCAATTACAATCAGTCTTTTCCCCGGGTTTTAAGAGGGCTAAATGACATTGCTAATTTGCATATTTGTGTCGTTGCGTATTCATTTTGCATAAAGCTTAGTCGTGTCGGTAGCAGAGAGGAAGAGATCACCAAATTTCAGAACGAACGTAACGTAACCATAGAAACTCACGACAGCTGAACTCCTGCAGCGAGTGGCGCCCTGCTGCCTCCACCACACCTACTGGCTGCCCATGTACAGAGCTACAGGAGAGGGAAAGGCCGCTCGCTGTTGGCACATTCATGCAGGGCGCCTTGGCCCTGCACCTAAGCTGTATAATTGCAGGCAAAACCCTTGTAATTCATTTGGATCATTATCCGTCATTATCCTGGTCACATGACAGGTTGATACAAGTAAACTCACAACAAGGGAGGTGCCTTCTTTTGTTCATAAAGATAGTACTGGTATCTGTAGAGCCAGTCCCCACTAGGAAACAGTTTTAAGTGCAGTAGATAAGTTCATTTAGAACATAGTTAAGCGACCTGCTCCTGAACTGGTCATGATTGCATGTTACGTCTCACATACGTAACTTACTAACGTGGATGTTTTATGACTCCTTGACTTCAGCCTGCTACTTCAAATGATAAGAATCTCATAACACAGTGTGTCCTCACTCTCCACAGATTTTGGCCTTCATTCTCATCAGGAACATTCCTGGCTACGCCCGCTCTATATATAGCTCATTCTTTGCATGGTTCGGAAAGATCTCCTTGGAGGTAAGACGGATCTGGCAGAAGTGTTACAATAATGTAATAAAAATGTCATTTACGTCCACCTACATAAATTATTTTGCGAAGGGTATATAATAAGTTTAATGAGTAATCAGCAAGTCAGCTAAATTAGGTTATACAAGAAGCAACACTAATAAAATATTAGGAGTATAATCCTTACCAGCTCTGTGTTTGATGTTCTTTCGCTCCTTGGAGGCAACAAGGTTAAATGTTCTCTGTCTCCCCCAGCTGTTCATATGCCAGTACCACATCTGGCTGGCAGCAGACACCAAAGGAATTCTGGTCCTGATCCCAGGAAACCCTTCACTTAACATCATGGTCAGCACCTTCATCTTTGTTTGTGTGGCTCATGAGATTTCCCTCATCACCAATGACCTGGCCCAGGTGGTCATCCCCAAAGACAGTGTGTCACTGCTGAAGAGACTGGGGGCCGTCGGGCTCTTCAGTCTGGTTGTATTGCTGCTGACCAGGGGCAGCCAACCCACACATGGAGCGTGATGGACATCTCTTTATAGGGGGGTACAGCAGACTCTCCAAGCACCTGTTGAGGTTAAAGTGATGTCCAGGTCCAGACCAGGAGCAGGCCCGATGTTTTAGCCTACTGGTGGCCACAGGAGACAAACTCAGTTATGTAGGGTGACAACACAGGGACCTGTGGGAAAACCCTGTCTTTCTGCTGGCTATGTTTGAGCAGAGTCTGTACTATTTGACTGCTGTGAAAGTCGCACACTGAATAAAAGAAAAAAATGCTTAAAAAAAAAAGTTGCTCCTTTCAGGGCAAAGTGCAAATTGCGAGAGAGAGGAAAAAAAGAAGAACAAAATGCTCGACACGTTTACATTATCTGGATTCAATAGAAGATTTGGAGATGTGGGATTTTACTCAAAACAAAAAGAGGTCCTCGTTTCAGGACCTCATGCTTGCTGCGTGAACTTTTGCAGCGTTGCTTCTATTTATCCAAACAACAAATTTAGACAAGTTTATTTTGTCACATACAGAACTTCCTATCATAACCTCACTCTGGAAGGGATCACTCGGCACACACTCCGTCCACATGGCATTTAGGCCGATCCAAAATCTACATATTAAGATATCGAAAAGAGAAAAAACAAAACAATTGTGCTGCATTTTATTACCAACAATATACAGTATTTCTGGTGTTAGATATCTAAATATGCAAGATTTGGACCAACAACCGGCTTGAGTGATCAAAAAACTGATACGTTTTTGACAAAAGTCCAAATGTGGAGTGCAATTGTTAAAATGTTGGATTATCCCGCGACAAATTTTTGTTGTTTTTTGTGAGTGATTTTAGAAATGTTTGCCTTGTGCTCAAAGGTACTGTGGTCACCTGCTGTAGCTCTGAAATTCTATGTGATATGTACAGTATTTAATGATTTAAATTAAGCTTATATTTTATACAGGTTTTTTTTGTTTGTTTTTGGTTTCTGGGCTTTGTTTTATTTTGGTTCTTTGCGCTTATGACTGCTGTTTGTGAAGGTTGTATTCCATGGATAATTTTGTAACCATCCCAGCATCTCATAGATGATCACTTGCCTCAGACGCATTGCGGAGGTCGAGCCTTTACAGTCTAATAGCCGTCTGTCCTATTAACTCACTTCATAGTCTGTGTATTTTTGTATGATAGAGTGAGATACTTTATTTTATACAGCAATGCTTCAGCAGTGTTTTAGTACTCTTATTTACGTTAAAAAGAGTTCTGGTGTTAATTCACTGGCCTGCACACATTATTGTACAATAGGAAGAACCGCTAAATATACACTCTCACTCTGCTGTCACAGTCAGTGAACCATCTGTCAGTGAGTGAAAAAGTGATTTGTTAGACTGAATGCCTTCCAACATACAGCTTCTCTCAGTGGCTTATACATGCAGTACATCTTCAGATGTAGCCTGTAATCCCAATCTTCCATCTGTTAGGCACTTTGCATCAGGGCCACATCTAAAAGACAACTTAGTTCTGACCTGAGCAGTCGTATTACTGTTGTTTAAAAGAAAATATTGTATATTTTATTAGCTGACAAATGGGCGATGTCTCCTTGCCAATATATCTTTACAGTCATTTAAGAGAGATTAGCACTTTCATTTTAAGACCCACATTTTCCTTTCATCTTTGCAGTGAAATACAATATTTAACAAAGAGTTTAACATGGTACCTGCAGATCATTTCTGGACTTCAGCACATTTTTATTGGGTGTATGAAATGTTTTGTCAAGGTCACTTGGCAAATACGATCCAAGCTGTATCGCTTATGAATTTTGAGGTTCATGTTTCGTCGACCATGGGGTTAGTAAAATATTGCTTTGTCGATTGTTTTCTACCAGCTTCTCTTTAAAAGAAAAACATGGGTCTGCGAAGAATGATTTTCTTCTTTAAAGTGGAACTATTTGTCTGCAGCTTTTGAGGCTTCTCGTGTCTTTTATCTGATGATGTGCAGCTCGGGTTCTGTTTTCAAACTGAATAAGAGCCAAGTAAATTTGTAATTTCTAGAACCAGGCATCACCTCATTGTATAGATGAGAATGGTTATTCCATGTTGCTATTTCCATTGATGTGTGAAGTTTACTGATCTGTTTTCTCGTCTATTACTGATCAACAGCTATAAATTTGGTAATTGTTTCAGGCCTTAATAGATCATTTTGGTCGTGTAAAAGCAACAACTATTTATACCCCTGTGCAGGGCCTCTTTGAAATATGTTACATGTACATTTTTTTGTGATGTCTTAAAAATGTGAATTGTATCCATATTATTTATAAATGCCTTTATTCTGTTGTACATTGTTAATAATACCAACATAAAATGTGCTTTTTTTGTCTTTTTTGACAAAGATATACTTTTGAATGTCATTCAGACATTACTAATGTCTTGTTTATTAGTAGGACAAAGGTACTCAGAGTAAAATAACTTTTTTGAAGAATTTATTTTGTGACACAACATAATTAATAACACATAACTAAAGCATCTCCATGTAAAACTCCCTTTTCCTCTTAAGAGGTCCGTTGTGCAAAGCAAGTAGAAATACAGTTCTACTTTTAACATTTACAAATTTCATAATACTCTATTTCATTTTTATAATCAGCTAAGCTCTTTTGATCTTTTTCACACTCACTCTTCAAGGTGTAAGTGCATATGGACCATAAATCTTTGTAAAGACACTTCTGAGGCATGCAGATTGGCACAAATGTTAGAAAAAACATATATATAGATATGAAATCAGTCAACTCCAACAGTGTCTCTGGTCACAAATTGAGTGCTTCGGCGACCTTTCTCTCCTCAGGAATACCATTTACCTAGAATAAATATGAAAAAAAATTGATAAAACTTTATGGGCATTTGCTCACATTCACACATGAATTATCTCTACACTTATTCACAGACTGCAGCACCTACCTCCAGCCTTCGAAATGTTGACATGACATAATTATCTCCTTTGTTAGCGTGAACAGAGAGAGCAGCAGGTTAGTGCTAGAACTGTCATGCAGCTGAACACCATGTACACAGGAGGGCGCTCACACACAAAAAACAGAATCACGGGGGGGAAGGTTGAGACGCCACTAGAGGAGAAGTAAAGCTCTCATGCCTGATCTCATGCGGAGCCGTAGCAAAATGATTTGAACTCAATAATCTGTGTCCAATTGAATAAAGTCTGGATGCTTGTATTTCTACAGTGATGTAAAGTCAGACAGAGACCAACAGCATATTAACTATGACTCCAAAATTTGAATAACACATTTATCACGTATTACACATTCAGATGGAGTAAGAAATGTCGCTTGACTACTGGACAAACGGATAGACTGATAAATAGATAGATAGATAGACAGATAGATATAAACTTTATTAATCCCAGCGGGAAATTTCACATACACTATACAAAGGTTGAAGGAAATACTAACCTGATGGCCGTTGCTGTGGTATCGTTATCTGGTTTTGCAGATTCCTGAAATGATTAACATTCACATTCAGACTTTTACATACATTAACATGAGCCTTTAGTATCATGTGTTGTACTTATAGTATTCTGAGTTTCAAGCCCATTAGGAAAAATCATGGGACAGCCTGAACCTCTTAAGCTGCAGTCGTATTTCTCACAGGACTGACTGGCTTTACTTGGAAACACTCACATGTAAGAGGCACTGAAAACAAGATAAGACAATAATGTTATTGTTTTAACTTATATTTCCCCTATATACTGACGCCTGTAAGCCATACATTTGCGTGACTTCTAATGAGCATGTGTGCATTTCATGTGCGCACAAACTAGTGCGTGTATGTTGACACGTGCATTTCCCTCCACCCAAACCAAATAATCTCTTGACTCACGTCTGTGTCTGCATGAGAGGCATACTGGTGGTTTCGTAGTTGTCGGGGTGGATGGGCGGCACCACCTCGCCGCTGACTGGGTTGAAGACAGGCAAGGTGGACAGGGGCCAGGAGATCTCCCGGTTCTTAGACATGCTCCGCAGCTCCTTGGTGGACTTCTGGATGGAGCTGTGGTGAACCAGCTGGATGCTGTAGAAGGGCACAGTCAAGTTAACGTGTATTGCAGCGTGCGTTGTTAGTGGGTTGGCTGTGTTATGTCTCATCTGAAACACATTTAAAATATTTGAATATGCAATCAATTTGCATCTGCAATGGTTGAGTTCTCAATTCATGCATGCACAACAGCAGTATAACCTCCACCCTTTTACCTATTGCTGTGACTCCTTTACCTCGTCTGACTTATGCTGCAAGGTATCCTCAAGATTTATGTAAACAATTTGTTACTGCTACAGCATTAATTACCTACATCTGGCCATTGAATTTTTGTGCAGCCCATTGGATGAATGAATGTCAACACGCACATGAGCATGAGAATGGTTATGAGAAAGCCGTCAATGACAACATAGATGACAAAACTGCAAACCAAAAGGGGTGGGGGTGGGGGGGGCAGGAACAGACCCAAAATAAAGAAAAACACAGGAGAGGTAAAACACTTACTCTGGTGTTTGCATGTTTCTTTTTTCCCTAGAAACAAAACAAAATGGATGAATTAAATACTAATATTAATAGTTAAAGAGACATCTACACACATGTGAATGGATCATTGAGGTAAAGACAGAACGGAAATGGTGATGGTGGGTGTGGAACACTGAGTGAACGTCTCTCCCGGCCTGTAAATGATGGAGAATGATGAAAGGCTTTATCGTGGATGAATGGCTACCAATGTCAGCACTGTGCTTCAAAACATCAAGATGCACATGACGGAAAAAACAAAAAGCCATGACAGATATTCATGGTGAACCTAAAAGAAATGAACCGTACAACATGATGGTAATGAGAAGCTGCGATTCCAGCCCGGATTACTGCTCTCATCTTCATATTCTGCACTATCCATCCTGTCTCCCATTTGGTTCGCATATACTGAAGTAACAGTTTCTGTGCTTTCCTTAAATGTTTGTTGCGTTTCTGGTGCAATATTTGCATAAAAATATAAAAACCAAGCACACTTACACCCCTTCCCGTCGGCAGCACATAGTGTAGCCAAGGATGAAGAAGAGGACTAGGGCCACAGCGGAGGGAACAGCCAGCGTGATAAGGAAGTCTGAAAAGTAGTTCCGGCCCATCAGAGACTCAGAGGGTGGGTTGTATTCCCCAAATTCGGGCAGGATCCCGGTGCCTGGGTCGGAACGGGTAATGTATACGGGGACCACTTTGTTGATGTCAACCTGAAGAAATAAATAGTAGTTCATTCAGAATTTGTGAAAAGATGTGATTGCAGTCAGGTTTAATGCTTACACTATGGTCAGGTCAGTGATTCGTCTGAAATCAAAATCATTGTTTATGGAGCACAAAGAAGACAGTGTACTTGTTCCTCTCTTGCCTCAGCATTTGAGAACCTGCAATTCCCAATTCAGGGAAATCTTTATAGGGTAATCCTCACCAGAGAGATCTTACACCAATCAATGTGAAACTGAGCCCTGAACTTCTTGTCGCAGCTGATGACAGGCTCCATCTCCTGACTGCACCGCAGCTGGTTATGGGGGCTTTCCACCTCCCGCAAGCACGACGAGAAGGGAACATCCGCACCAACCATCACATATACTCTAAGGAGGGGGGGAGACAGCAGAAATAGCATGAGAGAAGAGAAGAAGGAGCCTCATTTTGCATGTTTATGCTGAGCTTTTTTTTATGCTTTCATCTTCCAAAATGTCAGCATGAATCTTTGATGCACAACTTATGGCACTTCATGTGGGCTATTCCCCTCTGAACAACCCCAACTGACAGTATCTGTCAGTGCTGATGGCCAAGTGTACTCATCTTATTCACAGTGAACTGTGGATCCCCAGGGTCCCAATTAAATAAAATGTCAGCATGAAGTGAGTGGGCTGAAAATATAAGCGATTTGTTCGATTGCGAGAGGTTGAAAGAATCTTTAAGATTAAGTTCAAGTTTATTTATGAATAACCCCTTGAGAAGAGCAGTCATCTCGTTTTCGAGGGGGTCCAACAGAACATACAAGACAAGACATTACCGTTAACAGACATTACCAACAACAGACATACATTCACACAACATAAAATCTCATGCTTATTCTCCAGAGGAATTATACCTAAATCACAATACTAATTGTGCACTTAGTTTGGTTTTGACAATACAAAATCAATGCCAAATGAGCCTTGAAATAAAAAAACAAAAATGTATTGAGATGTAACCAGATCATCTTTGCTTCAGTGTGAAAAGCACTCCCGTCAAATCTTCAACATCCTCACCCTTCCTTCAAGTTGTTGATGGGCAGCGGCACACGGCCGCCCCGGTCCAGCGCAGAGGTGATGTTTATAGCGTTGAGGCGCTCAGGCTGCCATATGTTTTTCACGGCTCCCAGGAAGTCCCCCAGCACCTCGCTGGCCAGCATCTCCTCCACATTCATGTTTCTGATGTAAAACTCTGCCTGGAAGGGCAGAGGGAACTCTGTGCATCAGGATAAAGAAGAGAAAAGGTGAAAAGGGTGAGTTACAGTAAGATGAGGCAGCGGGATGACAGGAGGCCAGCTAAAGTACTGTTCTGCTAGACATCATTAACACTGTATCAGTGCTGCGTAGTTGACACTGATTTCACCACTCTCTCCAGATGGAGCTGGTGTCTGCCCTGCTCTGTTATGACATTTCTTCCTTCTGGGACCAGATGGTAGATGACCTCACAGAAAAAGGAGAGTGATGTCACGTTAGTGCTGAGAACATCTGCTGAGCGTTCAACCAATTCAGTTCATGTTGTACTACATGTTACCGTAGCTCGTCAACATGCCACCGTGTGCACACACACAGATGAACAGATGTGAGGGGGCAGTCAGACAGATGAGACGGAACGGCTGCTTCCTATAGATGCACCATAATATTTCGTAAACGTAACCGACTGTGTGTTTACAGAAGCCACAACGTATCATACGGATTTATGGTGGCCAACCTGTGATACCTGACATCTTTTACTTTACCCAAAGACAATAACTGATTCAGATTGTCAACAAAATATTCTCACCACAAGGTCTTTGTCAGATAGAGTTTGCTAAGCTTAGCAATGATTTATAAGTTCTTCTTGACAAAAGTAACCAAATGCAACGTTTTCTCCTTGGGGAAGTACATTACAAGTACAAGTACAATCAGGGGAGTTGCACAGTCTGATCTGTTTGCTATAAGCCTTCATACTGGCACCTCTTACCTTCTGTAGCCATGATGTTTATGACCAAGTTGTGCCGTGCTGTCTCAAAAGTGCGTCTGTTATAGGCAGTAATCTGCAACACACAGGGGTGAAAGTTTAAGCCCAGATCAGTGCAGCTTATACGGCAGCAACTCTCTGGACAAGGCTGAGCCAGATACATTATGCAGGCTCTGTACCCTATATAGAGGAACATGGGCGCCAGTGGGAACGCTAAGCCTTTTGGGGAAAGAATTTCTACAGTAGCTTATGGGGGACAAAGAAAGCATAAGAAAACATCATGGAGTTTACGTCTGAAGACTCAGCGTAACATTCTTCTATGTCTACTAAATGCATACAAATCAGCTGTGCTCAGTAAAATCTATTCAGATGTGTTACTACTCCTTTATGCGTGCCTTGTGTATAACAACAAATGTGTGATACTGTCTTCCATTAAAATGAGTGATAATGTTGTATTCTTTTAATTAAATGCTTTCATGTTGTGCAACACTTTTCCTTCCTTGAGATATTTAACAGAAGCACAGATGCCTTCAACTTCCGCCTCTTCACTTTGAAAGTGGTCCAACCACCCACCTCTATGACGGAGGGCTTGCCAACATGCTCTGCGGTGGGGGAGCCATAGAGCACGCCATCGCTGTGCTGGGTCCTCTGGATGTAGCGCAGCCAGCCCGGCCTGTCGGGGTAACCCATCAGGTTGGTGTTGAAAGTGATCGGGTCACTGCTGGCATCACCTGTTGGTGGAGCTGTTTAATGAGGGGTAACCCAATGATCCGTTATGGGGCAGAACCAATTCAGTAATGTATATTTACACCCATTAGCTGAATTGCCGAGGACGCGTTGCCAACTGCAGCTAAGCAATTTCTACTTGTGAAATACGATGAATGGACAGTGCGCCGTTGCATTTGTACAATGACTGTGCCAAAAAATAAACTGTACAAATACTTTAATCATTTAGATAAATCAAATTTGTCGACACTTTTAATTATTACAGGATGTATGAATGTGATTGTGTTATACCTGACTTTGGGTAGGGAGGAAACTCTCCTTTGAAATACTCTCTCTCCAGAACATGGACGAACAGCACTCCCGCAGATGGGTAGACGTTGCGGTCTGCGTGCGATCTCGACAAGATGGTGACCACTGAAGCAGATTTCAAGACAAAGAGGATATTAGCTCCCGAAAGCAGAACGTTTGCTATTGTGTGTTTTGTTCATCATTAATGACCTGCCAGCAGCACTAACTGGAAAAGAAGAGGATGCTTAATAGAGGCGAAAACAAATAAAGCAAACGTTTGGGTTACTAGCAACTGCACACCTACTACTTTAGAATAATACTGCTTTTAGTGATAGATTTGTTTAGGTTCTGCATTCTCTTGAGGGTGGATGCATTTTTTTTCACACAAGGACACAGAAGTAGTCAAGCGTTAAGGCGTTAACACAAATGATTGGGTGCTGGAAAGACTATGATTTTGAACAAAACAAGAGAAGGCAAAACACTGAAATTCCAGGGCCGAGGTACTGTGAGTAAAAGCAGCAGTAATGAGAGTCATTCAGACAGTACACAGAGTTGTTTATATGCCCTACCCCCAACTCTGTCTTCATTATGCTCCCTGTTTAGCCCCACTCCATTTCAAACACAAACATTTAGTCTCTATTTCTGAAGGACATTGCTAGGAAAAAGGCAGCCCCTTTCACAAAAGTTAAAATGACGTAAGACTGGAGGTGCTTTGCAAAGCTCTCTCCTACTCTTTGCCTTTGCCTTTCAGTATTTCCCCTTCACTTACTCACTTGTCTTCTTCCAACCTAGAAGCATTTTTGCACAGCATCCCCCTCCTCCCCCTCCTTTTTTTCTCCCTTAGTAGGTGGGCACTCCATTTTTAATCACCATGGGAGACTGAGCGTACAAGGAAGAGAAATAACAAAGAGAAAGGAGGGAAAACTGGAGATCTGCACTCTGAAAATAATTGTGTGTGTGTGTGTGTGTGTGTGTGTGTTTTCCCGCCGGTGAAGTGTTGCTGATTTTCACCACTTTGCTTATCTCCTGCTTCATCTTCTCATTAGCATCAAACCAACATATTCTACATTACTATTATCATCAGCATCATAACAGGAAGTGGGTCTCTCCTTGAACACAGGCTGATTTTCCAAGGAGACTCCACTGAACAAAGTAATAGAGCAGGATTTACATTTTAATCCGTGTCCATGAAAGAGGAAGTCAGTATGTGATCTGTGGTTTTTAAGCGTTATCTATTACCAGGGTTTACAAAGGGGTTGTAGAAGATTATGCAACACACTAAGCTGCATATTATTAAGAAAGTCCACATCTACAAGGCCGAATTGCCTAACTGTAATCTAAGCACACTAGTGAGCTGCTGGAAGTGTAAAGTTATGAAACGGTGGCATATAAAGATCCCATATTATAATAAGTGTAGGACCAAAACATTCAATGTGCAGAGAAATGCTGACCAATCAGAGAAGACATGGTTTTTTTGGAAGGGGGGATAAAGAGATAGCCGCTAAAACGGTGCATTTCAGACAGAGGTTGAATACAGGCATATTCAGACAGACTGTATGAGAAAAGGAATGTGTTTTTTGAATATTAAAGCATTTAAAGGTTCAAGTAGAAACTCAGAATACAAGTTTGAACCTGTTTTAAAATTTGCATAACATGGGACCTTTAAACTGGGCTACATCTGTGGCCATAAACAGAGACGCTGAACTAGCCATATGTTCAATGTCCCTGCGGCTCAGTCACAGCTAGATACAATCAATAGCATTTAGCGACCACAAAATTTGGCGTCACTAATGGAAACCTGTTATATCAAGAATAGATTGAAGGAACCACCTGAGCATGACTAACCCACGCCACAGCTCTCATTCAGTTTCAGCAGCCCAGCGGCATCCTGAGTCAATCTGCAAATCCCACTCTGAACGCGCACGCTCGGATTCTATTACCTTACCCTTTGGGCCTCATCAATTCTTGACCACACAAAGGACCACAGTCACACAGTCCCAGTCAAGGTCAAGTACTTGCCATTCTGTTTGGCTCAGAGACCGACTGGATGTGGCCTAAACATTTGTGGCACGTCCACAGATGAGACAGGCAGGACAAACAAGAGAGCCCAGATGGCCTGGTCTCACCTAATGGTCTGAGGAATAGGAAATGACCTATGGGATTTGAAATGTGTTTTGGCCGATCAACATTAACGCTTTGATGCAACAAGTTACTTGGCCACACACACACACACACACACACACACACACCACACACACACCACACACACTCACACACTCCTTGCAGCTTTATGTCAGCCAGTCTTGGTATTATAGGGTCCTGTCAGACTGTGT
Source organism: Echiichthys vipera (assembly GCF_963691815.1). NCBI lineage: Eukaryota > Metazoa > Chordata > Actinopteri > Perciformes > Trachinidae > Echiichthys > Echiichthys vipera. Next base: position 14,322,192 of record NC_139838.1, on the reverse strand, counting down.
TTCACCATCACCTTTGACTGCAGTCACCTCCATTCAGAGAGCAGCCAGTAAGTAAAGATCACTGACTAAGCTACACTGAGGCTCTGCTAATAGCATCAGATCTGCTTATTTGTGGCGGGTTGACTTGCTGCCAGGCCTTCTCGAGATGATGGACTGCTGCGCTCCTGTAGATAATACATCACCAATTAAAGTTAATACTCGACTGTCCTCTGAAGACTAACCTGTTGGCTCCTGCTGCAGGACATATGCAAGTGTATGCTGATACACACGACAAGCTACTCTTTCCTCATGAGTGAAGCTAAAAACAAACCAGCAAGTATTCTCTATATAATATAACATAATCATAATAAACGGGTACACTCACATTTGTTAATAGATCACCAACGGGCCTCGGGGGAGGTGGAAATGCCTAACCAGATTTTATGCTTTTGTGGGCTGACCTTGGACTGGTGAAGTCTCGGGAGTGATGCCTTAGTTAAAAATCCCTTTGGCAACATAGAAAGAATAAGCCACCCTTGTCCCTCTAATGGCTCTAGATAACTGCAGCCTCTAGCTAGCGGAGGCAGACGCAAGAGAGGGACGTCCTTTAGTTCTGTTGAATCAGCTTTGTACGAGCATGTCGCCGGTGTCAGGAGGAACGCATGTGCTTCTTTCGTTTTTAGTGGGGAAGAACAGACAACAAGGATTTCTAGTGTTTGGACGGCAGCTTTGGTATTCTGCCTGTGATGAGTTTGAGCCTCGCTGTTCTTAACACAGACCTGGAAGTGAAAGTAGTCGGTGTCACAACAGGCAGAAGGCTGTGACTAAGGACAAGAGTGGATATAAAACTGCCAGTTCGATCTTCTCGCGCTCTATAAAGGTAAGTAAATCACTGATTTGTCTAAAACGATTGGGTTGACTCAGGGCAGTAAATTACCAGTACCATGTTAAACAGAAGACATAGACCTTTGTCTCAGAGTTAATGATTTAAAATAAATTCTACTTCTAGCAAGGACAAGGTTTAGACATAATTTAAATTCAGTACAGTGCTGTTACAGAAACAGTAAGTGGGCCAAGTCTGTGGGACAGCAGACAACTGAAAACAATAATGCCAGTATTAATGGGAAACCAGTTGAGCGTGTCACTGTGTTATGACAGGGGGGAGGGGACAGCAGGTCAACACACGAACTTCACCACTGCACACACCCACTCACCATCTCTGTACAGGGCTGTTCTCTGCTTCAAGCCCATAGGTAGCTCCGTATGGGCATTTCTCTCATGAAAAGCGGTGTGTTTGACATCATAGGCATGCACAATGTAAACTATTGGATCAATGAATAAAAGCATGAATGGAACAAGTGTGTCTTTAAAGGGCATTCTGAACTAGGCTCTACATTTAGTTTGTTGCCAGTTTATAGCCCACAGCTAAGAGTAATTACATCTAATATGACAACTGCTATTGTCTTTTCTCATTTTTTTTCTGTTTTATAAATGCATATTTATTCAAGCTTAAATTTGTGTCCCAAATTTAACTTGATAAAAAGTAGTGGTAAACAGAAAAGTCTTGAATGAACTCTGGGAGTATGTTTCAGCTATGTGGTGCATACACAGCTTCTCAAATTGGGGGTTTTGAGATTTTATGGGTTTTTTTTTGGTCATATATGATAGTAAACTGAATATCTTTGGGGTTTTGGACTGTTGACTGTCGTTTTATATATATCTCTTCATGAGTAGTAGACCTATATGTGAATACCTATTTTCCGTATAGACCAAACGAATAATGTAATTGTAAATGGACATTGCAATTCAGGTATTATATAGTTCATATATGACTAACTTACACCCACTCTAACATCACAACCTTCATGAAGAAGACTGAAATAATAGCATTGTGATGTTGTATAAAGTTATAATAATAATAATAAAATGTCGATGATGTAGGAGTTTTTAAAGGAGTTAACAGGAAATAGTATAAGCAAATGAACAAAAGTGAAAATGAACAATGTTACAGCATATATGTATGTCTAAATGGGGAAGACACAATTATTTAAAAATTCCAAATCTATAAAAGACCAAATAAAAGGGAATAATTAGCTTTCCAATAGGTTGACAAAAACTAAATAATGGCAGGAAAAACATACATTTTATGAAAAAAATACATTACTGCTTTTCTTAACTGTTGAGACCTTAATGTATAAACATATAAGTTTAAATGTCTTAACATTTAAGGTTTTTCTTTTCAAAATAAACCTTACACTTTCCCAAGAATCAGTCAGTAATTGCATTATTGTATTGTATTAGACTGCATTACTTTTAGCTGTGTGTACCTAATAAAGTGGCAACTGAGAGGATATTGCCTACAAACAATGCACCAGTGATAAGAGCCTATAACAAAATGCAGCACTGTCTCATCTTCTCCCCACATGTAAACAGGAGTGAGCTACTTAACAGTAATTAACACACCTGGTCCACAAACAGTATAAACACTAGCCTGCGCACGGGGAAATATGCTCTTTTACAAGGTAATTCAAGCTGAATGAATGGAAACAAACACACAAGACAATGCTGGAGATGTAAGGTAACGTCACTGTACAACACACATTTTCTACGTTGAATGTGTAGGCACTCCGCCCGTATAACGGTATAGCTGTCTATTGTTAGCCATTTTTCCATGCCTCCTCCTCAGCCTCTTGGAAAAAATGAGCACAGTAGCTAAACAGCAGCGGGCTAACTAGCTACAGCTAACTAGCATGGATAACGCATCAAAGGCAAAACGCGTGAAAATGTCCCGGATATATCCGAGATTAATCGATACGTACCCGTACCAAGCCATACCGCGACAGCTGCAGCGGACATGGTGCCTATCATCCTCCTAAATCTCACATGAAAAAGGGGGATGTTTAATCTAATCGCCACTGGGTTTGACAGCCATAAAAATAAGCATCCTGCAGGATTCCTTCCTCCGCCTCCTTCCTTCACTGGAAACAGCACGACTTCTCATTGGCTCAACATCTGGATGGAAAAAGATGGTTGTCACGTAAAAAAAACAAATAATGTGTGTGAATCAGAATAGGAGCCTTCAGAAAATGCCTCTGTGGGATGTTGGTCGAGTTAAATTGGGAGTTTAATTGAATCTGTCTGTATAGCAAATTCAAGGAGTGGCTTCTATATGGTTGTTCTTCTACTGACTTCTCTTCTCTGGGACAGCACGATGTAAGTTAATTCTCTAAAAGCATTATTTAATTCTTTGCTACATTCACTCGTTTACTTAATGCTTCTCTGATTGAATATTTATATTTCAGCTTGATTATTTCTTGGAATGCCTCTAAAATGTGGATCAGGAGTGCAGGCACGCTCTCTTACATGCCCACAAACTAACACCTTGCCAGAGCATGACCTCCTAAGCCCAGCTGTTAGAGGGCAGAGACATGTTTGAGAAGTCTGCTCCAATCTGCCCAGGCCCCCTGCTGAGACAGTCCTGACAGACAGATGGCCATGTTTTGGCCCCTTGGCTCCAAGTCAGGCCAGCTAAAGGGCGCTGGGACCCTTAATTCACCCATGCTCTCTTCATGTCAGCTACCACTAAGAAAGCACTTCGCTCCTGCAGTAAAGGATCCTGATTTTGTTTAGCATGCTGACAGTGTTCACTGCACGGCTCATGTTTGATTAAAGGCCTATTTGAAACTGGATTTGTGGCTTCCTCTGTGGTGAGCAACACATGCTATTCATCCTTGGCACTCTGCAGCACGAGGATGTTCTGTTCTCTCTCACCCTCCCTTTTATCCCCTTAAGATTATTTTTAGGTTGCTTAGCAACATCTTCACATAGCAAATGATTTGGCTGGGTGTGAATGTATCACAACAATCCCTATAGGTTAATGCAGCATAGTTATGAAGACTTGGAAAACAAAGCATTTCCCATATGGCAAGAGGTAAAGATGGCCAAATGTGTCTGATTTGGGGTGATTTCGGTCCAGTTTCAGTATTTTAAGTTTCAGTTTGCATTGTAATTGTCCTGAATATGGTTGATATACAATCTACGTTAGCTCTTCCCCGTTTTTAAGGACAAACTAGCTCATGTGGGTCTGTTTCACGTAGTACAGCAGATACAACAAACCCTATTGCAAAGACACACTTAATATTTAACTCTCTAAATTCAAGATGCTGGTACAGAGAAAAAAGGAGGATCATGAGTAAAAAAAAATGGACCAGTAGTCTACTATATTCTAAATAATGAATATGCTGCTTTGGTTACAAGTCATAATGTAATTTTGCATAAATCACATATTTTGCCGCATAATATCATTGCACACATTTATAAATTAGATTTACTTTGTGGGACAAAATATGCCATTCAAATGTAGCATATGCTTTAATCTGCTAAATCACACACACATTTGATTAACATTTGAATTAATATACACTGCAACGTGTGCTCACAAAATATGCAAGTAAGCAACAATGCCATGTATTATTATAACACATTAGAATCAGTTATATAATTCAATGCTGTGAGATGATCACACATGTTGACAAAGCTTCCTTTCTAGTGGTTTATCACATGGACTTACTCCCTTGCTTTTGGGTGGTTTCTACTGACTCCTGTGTGACACAGCCAGCTAGAATTGATCTTCTTTATTAGGAGACTTAGAATATTAATGCAAACAGATTGGAGGGATGGGGCACATCAAGCGGGCGAGATACTGTTTTGTGTGTTCAGTAGCTAAGTTTGATATTCAGGAGCTTTCATTTCATACATGGCTGAATTAAGTCTCCTTTTCACCCTCCAGACTGAATTAATGCCAGCTTCACCTGTAGGTTTACATTAAATTAAGGAATGAGTAAATGTAATCAGTTATCCTTATTTCTCTCAGCAGACTGACTTTTGAGGAGGGAATTAACAGTGAAATCCAACTTGAGCTCATTTTCTGTCTCTGTAAACTAATTTAGGCCCCCTGGTGGTTCTCGAACCACATTTTTGAGACACACACACAAACACACACGCACTAATTTGAACACCCATACATAGCCTGAGTGGACCTTGACTCCATACCCCACCCAAACCCCATTGATGAACAATAAGCAGCGAGTAAAGTTACAGTGGTTGTGTGCTGGTATGTATCCCAGACTGCAGCTCACTGAAACCCCCTCCGCGCAGCAGCTTATCGGACCAAACCATTGCCGCGGTTGAGGTTTTAGCACCTGTCACATGAGGCTTTACACTTGCAAATCACCGGCTACCATCACAGCTAAGTATGTTTACTTTACTCTACTGCAGACGTATATCGGGCCAACCCCTGCAAATGCTGCCACAGTGCAGCTCCCAGTGAGATGCGCTGCCAAATTGCACCGACACCCCTATAGCGCGACTGGCAGCATCACCCACTGCATGCAATGGCGTTGTAGCGGCTCTAGTGTGTCCAAACGTTTCTGTAGTGGCGATCCCGTCCCGGACAATTTACGAGCGTGGGATAGATGTGTATTTTCGAATGGTTTCGACAAGAGCATCCATATTTTTTGCACGAGTTTAGCCTTTGGATTACAGCTTATTTGTATCACGCGTCAAACGAAGCCGGAGCCACGAATGTAAGTCTTTTGTTTTTGCAACACTGAAGCAACATCGCTGTGGTTTGTGGTTAACAGTTAACTTAGTATTTTTGGTAATTAAACAGGAAGGTCAGTCATTTGTATGTTTGCCTCTGCACAGGAGGAAAATGTACATAAATAAATGTTTAACAGTGTCAGGTGGGGGTGGGGGGCTGAGCTGAGCTGAGCTGTCATGTTGTTTGCGGTGTGGCTGATGTGCGGCTGTGGCTGTTTGTCTGACACAACGTTACAGCTTCAATTTTAATCTTTCATCTTCCACCTCTAACTTTATTTGCCCCCGTTCAATAACCTTCCGAAGCAGCACAGGATGTTACCCAAATTCAAACGGATGCTTTATTTTTTCACAAGGATTTTCACATAGGTGTTATCATGGGCCAGCTAGAGTCCAGCATGGTGAATAATGAATATTAAACCACGGCATTTACTGCTGCTTTTGCTGCTGCTGTTGCATCCACACACAACTGAGATTAATGGATTCTCTGTTTCTCAGATGAATGCTTTTCTGTGTCATATTTCACCTCCCTCTTTGTGGAATGCATTTCCAAACAGGATTAAACATTAATGGCTGTAGGTATATAATACGGAACCAGGCTACTACAGTATCATAGCCTGCTACTTTTTGTTCCTGGGATGGTAACCCCACATTTCTGGTGTGTTCAGCAGACTTTTCTCTGTGCAGTAAAGGTTACCATGCAATGCTTTGTTTAAGTATTGGCATTTAGTAGGAACCAGCATAATGTCAGTGATTGCTTAGAGAATTGTGGGATGTGGGCGCTTACAAGGGTCACAGCTTCTTATAGAAAACAGGGAGTGGGAGAAAGAGAAAAAAAAGAACAACAATATTTCCTGCAGCATAGCACCAGTTTAAACCTAAAGAGCTCAAACTGATGTCTATAGTAAGTACTGATTTGAGAAGGTAAACAGTGCAGCAGTGCTGGAAAGACGATATAATGTGAGTTCTCTTAGAGTCCAATAGGGTTTTATAACTAACCACCAATAGCTTTCCTAGCATACATGGCTCCCAAGCTTCTGAATAGTGTTGTTGATGGAAGGGGAAAATTATCTCTTTTTCAAGCGTTGTAAGCATCATTTTGATGAGAAAGAATCGCTTTCCGTTTACGTGACATTATTGTGTGCATGTTTAAATAGTTATCTATCTTGAACTCACATAATCATACAGTTTTACAAAATGTTTCTATCTTTGTAACGTCTGTCTTTATCTCCGCAGGTGTGAATGACCTGAAGGAACTATAACATCAGGTGGATCGGATTAGGCAGCGTTGCGGTAGGTCAAACTTGACTCCTCCATCCTACATTCTAATGAGGCCACGGCGATGCTGACATCCCCTCTGTATCCAAAGACATCATCATGCTGAAGACGGAGGCCTCGGGGGAGAGGACCAGCCTCCGGAGTGCCTCCCCCCACCGTAATGCCTACCGGGCGGAGTTTCAGGCGCTCAAGAAGGCCTTTGACCAGCCTCGGATTGATGGAGACTCCAAACCCAAAGACATAGAACGAGTGAAACAGCCAAGAGGCCGCCAGTATGGCGGCCATGTCAGTCGCATTAAGGACATGTTCATGCAGATGGGCACAGAAAATGTGTCGGCTAAGGCCAAGAGTTGTGATGATTCCTCGCCTCAAAAGCTGGTTAAGCCCACCAACTTCATCAACAAGGCTGATGGATCAGTGATAAAACTCCAGCATTCCTTGTCAGCTGACAAGATTGGAGTTGCTGGAGCCAAGTTCTCTGAAACCAGGAAGCTGTTTGAGCAGCAGTCACGTGACCAGTCCCAATCACCAGTCTTTCCATACGGACGTGATAAACGAGGTTCCCATGAACACCTAGATGAATGGCGAGGTGCAAGGTCTAATCGAGGCAGCACAGACTCCTTAGACTCACTTTGCTCCAGAACAGAGGCGTCCTCACCAACTGTTAGTCAACTGAGTGCTGTTTTTGAACATGCCAACCACAACAACCAAGGTGCGCCCTATAAAGGAGTCAGCAGACGGGCCCTATACTCACCAGACGGGTTCCATCGCCCTGGAGGTGACGTCAGTGAAGATGATTCAAGACAATCTCCAGTACATGGAAGCTACAGGAGCAGGGCAGTGGGAAAGTGTCCCACATCTTCATCTTCTGAGGACCTTCTGAGCCCCAGTCCTGGGACAGAGACATCAGAGCTTAAACCCGTACCACAAGAGGAGGAAGCCCAAGACAAAGCAGACAAAGTTGAGACTAGGAGCGGAGATAGATGCCGTCTTTCCGGGGTCACCACCAATGGTAGCCAGGTCAATGGTTCATGTGAAGAAGAGGAGACCCCTTCAGAAACAAGAAAAAAGTTTGAGGATCTAGTCGTGTCCAAAGCTTCAAAACCTACGGATGATGCTGTAATTACAGACAATACTTTTGAAGGTGCAACCCCTGAGCCATTGCAGGCCCAAACTACACCAGCTGGGGAAAGCCAGGAGGATGTGGATGGTTCAAGAGAAGTCAAGTCCCCTGAGTGTCTTAAAGACCAGGTGGAAGAGCCTGATGAGGAATTCATTGGAAATGAACGGGTTATTTTTAATGCAGACGGGGATGCCTGCTACCAGGGTTGGGGGGAAAGCTGCACTGATCCCGAGGATGACCTCTACGGAGACGATGAGGATATTGTCTATGACCCAGGCTGTGATCTTGTAGAGATTCCTGGTCTACCACACGAGAACAAAGAGGACATCCCTCCAAAGAGGAAGATTCGTTTCAGCACTGCCCCAATTACAGTAAGTTGGGCACTGAACAAAACTGTTGTGGAAGCCTTAATTGTGTAAACACACTGAACACAATCCCATATAAAAGCCCTTCTGCAGCCTTTTATGAAAATAGGTTAAATCCACAAAGAGCTAATGTATTCAGAGCTTTCTTTTTATGGGCTTGTATTTATAGTTACTGTTAAACTACTCATTGTGGTTAGCTTTGTTGTTTTCACATTCATTTTTAAGAGGTCATATGATCATGATAAATGATTGGACGTCAGTAATCTTATCCTTATACGACCTTTAGCCATTTCACATTTTCTCCCTTTAATCCATTTAATGATATGGTATAAAATAGAAAAAAACAAAATTGTTGTTTTGTCTATTTTGCTATGCAGAGCATGAGGGTCACAGCATCGCCCTCTGGGAAATTGACGTGTTCATGAGCAGAACATCTGTGCATGTGTTAGTCATGCTGGTACTCCACCCACACAGTTTTCACACATGACACTGTGTTTTTCTCAGTCCCATCTCTGTCTTCTAAATGAGGAAATCATCATATGAACTATTTGATGAGGATATCTTTTACATTTCGGAGGCACAAAGTCCAGATGAATCTGTCAAATATACTACATGTACAGAATATAGTAGACCTAGTGAGAATGTAACTTTGTTGTGTCCATTATACAGCGTGTATTTTAGCCATCCGTCCCACATGGATTTCAAAGGGCTGGGAAATTCATAATTATAACACAAGTTTTACCTGTGATAAATGGGTCATTAATTATACTAGTAACTTATACATTTTTTTAATTATTAGAAATAGCTCAACCATAGTATTTGTTGTGTCATCTGCCTTGGATAAATTTGATACTGTTTTCTGTGCTAAATTGGACACAATGCAGCCAGTGTTTGGGGTTTGGGAAGATGGATTTGGAAGATTATGGGAAATATTTTTCAGTCTTTATCCTAAAGAATTTAGAATCAATAAGATTAACATTTGCACTAGTAAACAACCAATGCTTTAGGTTGCCCTTCTCCGTTTTTTATCTTATTTGTTTAATTTGTCAGTGAAATCTTGTTTTTAATTTTTAATTTGTCGATCTAGTTGGGGATCAATCCTATTTACATGCTGTAACGATCCAGTAGCCCAGGTATTCTGAGGAGTACGTGTGAAATCTGGTGTTGGCTCACTTAATACCCTGCGCTGTTTCTGCAATGTATCATTTTGCATCTTTCTCTTTTTCTCCCTCTCAGGACTGCCCACATGTGTATGAAAACAAGCATACATTTTCACTAAGGATATTAATTCTTACATTATATAATATTTAATACATATTTTAAATGCATACCATACAGCGAAAGTGGGCACAATAAAGCTTATTCCATTTAGGTCTAACAGCCGAGGAATGTGCTCCTCTGTTGTTGTCTGTCGTTTCAAGCTTCTGTTTTCTCAGAAAAGGACAGACGCTTGTTCATCGTATGGAATATTCAAAAGAGGCACCACCCCCCCTTTACACACAATTAGACATGCACCCCTCCCACTTCTTCATCATATGCCCTGTCTTTGGGCACATGAGGAACAGAAAGGGTGCTGTCTTTTGTTCGTCTATATAGTGAAAGAGACAAAGCTATTTTCTCAGCCCTCGGCCCCGCACGAGTCCAGTTTGACCCCTGTGGGAGAAGACGTCAGAAGCAAAAACACTGCTGCGTTATAACCTTATACTCAGCTTTCCCTCCCCTTCATGTAATATTTCTTCATTTCAACATCCTAGTTTGTTTTGAAAGCCTAATTCATTTTGGAAATCATCATGGCGACCCCAGGGGGAAGATGGCACACAACTAGCTTTTGGCAACATTTTGTAAACACACAAAAGGGTCCAGGGGCCCATTTCACAAAGCAGGTTTAGTGAAAACTCTGAGTCTGTTAACCCTGAAATGAGGGAAACTCTGAGTTTTCCATTTCACAAAGGGAGGTAACTCAAACCAGAGACAGAGGGGTAACTCTAGCCTGTTTCACAAAGAGAGGTAACTTAAAGTCTTGGTCAGTTACCATGGTAACATGCTCTCTGAACCTAACCTGTTCAGGACCAGGTTTTTCTCAGAAAACCTTGAGTTTCTCTCTGTCTCCGCCCTCTTTCAGCCACACAAGGTGTTTGATTTTCTCATTCATTCAGCCAGAAGGCGAGTTTTGGCGTAGTATAGTTCTGTCGTCTGTTTTTTCAGAAATTCATTGCAAAAATCAGTCATTAGAAGTTATATTAGGTGGCAACTATTTCACTACCATGGCGTGTCCTTTTGATAACGATCCCGTGAATGAAGGTGCAGCATTACTGCACAGAGAATCAAATATTCACCGGGAGATGATTATCAGACCCCGCATAGACGTCCTTGCATTTCCAGCGGTACCGTAGTTGTTGTGCCGTATTCAGCAGCCCTGCCGGGAAATGCTGCCCCTCGCATTATAGGTTATATTCTGGATCAGAAGGCTTTGTTTCGACCTATAGGAGTAGTTTATATATATATCCTGGTAACCCACAATGGCCAGAACATCGGTTACTTACAGTCTTTAAACTATTTTAAAGAGTTTAAAGTCACAAACTTGGATAATAGCGAGCACAAAACAACACATTTTTGTATGTTCTGTGGAAATATACTGCAGCCATAATTACAAAATGAATTCAATGGATCTTTTGAGCAAGTTGAATGTATTTGCCTCAGTGTTTCCTAAATATAATCCCAGCTTTTCTTGCAATTCATAGGTTCAAAAGTGTGTGCTTTTAATTGGGTTACCTGTATATAAACTACTCCTATAGGTGGAAACAACAGCCTTCTGATCCAGAATATCACCTATAATGCGAGGGGGTGCGTTTCACGGCAGGGGTGCTGAATACGCACAACACCGTTTCATGTCACAGTCCATCATTTACATACACAAACTCATCCGTCCTTACATTTCCAACATTAACAACCAAAGTCATGCTCTCACATCCCAGCAGATATTGTGTGTTGAGCTGCGTTATTTGCAAATGGGAGTTTTTTATACAACATATAAAACAGCCACTTACGGTAATATTTACTTTACAATGTAAAACATTCAGTTCAGGGTTAGACTCAGAGTTTGTTGAACCTGCTTTGTGAAACGGACCCCAGATGCTCAAAGAAGCTTGTTATTGTGTTGACTTGACTTCACTCATGTTGAGTTTATAAATCCAGTTTTTAGCTATGCTAGCAGCACAAGTCTGTGGATGGTAATCTGGGTTTGTATGTCAGCTCCCCACTTTGGTTCAGAATTAAATATCTCAACAACTATTAGATTGAATGTTTGTATAATTGTGGTCCCCAGAGGATAAATCCTACTGGCTGGTTATCAAGTTAAAATGTATATTTGTCCATTGTCCAATTAGTTTACTACCAACCTGCTAGGGGTGTCTTCGATTAAAGACATTCTTAGTCGACTTAGACTCATACAATTTTTTTCGACTTATTGATTAGTTGATTTAATTGGAAGATTTGTAAAAAACAACCAATCAACTATCAAATAAGAGGAGGCAGCCCTACAACCTTCAAGACTAATGACATTCCCATTAGCAAATACTAGCGAACTAATATGCTAAATGTTGAACATAAAAAACATTATGCTTCACAATATTGTCATTTTGAGCATGTTAGAATGCTGACGTTAACATTTAGCAACGTATTGTTGCTACTGTGCCATCAGTACTTGTACAACCTCCCAGAGCTGCTATGTGGCTGTAAACTCTTGTTAATACATGTTTTTTTTTATTGATGATTAATTCCACATCCTTTCACTCAGTTGCAACATCCTGACTGATTCAGTGAGAAGTGACTGCTTTGAGCTGCCTAAGGCGAAAGCAGCCTGTTCTCCCGAAGGCACTGACCTAGGTACAGAACGGAATCAGATCTCATGTTCATTCAAGCATCCGGTTTACCCTTGACATTAGAACCTATAGTTTGGATGTTCAGTCTGTGGCATATATGTTGATGTAGTAGTAGTAGTATTGGAGTAGAGTCGATCTTCTAATGCACTTTCGATGTCCTGTTGTCAAAGTATATTCCGTGCAGCTCATATGACATCGAGGATACAACGTTTGATCTGAAGGTGTGGCACATTTCTCAGCCAGTGTTCAGTTCCCCTGTACGGTTCTCTTACAGTCTGAATCGCAAGCAAATCCCAAATGCTTGTAAGCATCTCTCACTTGTTGCAGATTTCTTTGCATGCAGTGTGTTTTCTTTCTCTCTTTGTTGAACCGCACCCCGGGAGTTTGACAGAAGAACCCTTGTGCACACTGTCTGCTGTGTCAGTCTTTACTTGTTTTCCTCGCTCCCTTTCTACGTGAATGGCATTTAGATCGTCTTTTTAATGATACGTTTGTGCCTGTAGAGCAACTCCATTTTCATCCATCGAGACACTGTGATATCTTAATGGAATTAAGCAGATGTGATGAGCGGAGCACCAGTTCAACGGCCACTGAAGTGGCTCTCTAATCAGCCCCTCCACATTGCTGTCTGTTACTGTATCAAAGAGACTGGCGTTCTGCTGCTGCACTGTTAGTGGAATGCTGAGTAGCATAGATCTTAGCTCAGAGCCACAATCAATATAATAGATGTGTGTCGCTCCTCTACTCTGTGCTGTGGCAATGGTTTTGGAGATGTAAGATATTTTTATGACTGTCTTTTACTAGATGTTTTAACTGGTGTGTTGTTCTGCAACAGAGAGGGTTGTTTTCATTCTTTTTCTGTGGTGTATAAACATCTGTATCTTGTATATACAGTGCTTTGTTTAAAAAAAAAAAAAAATAGTTTCCTGTATTTAAAATGAAGCGAGGCCAACATGGTGGGAATATTAGGTCACTTAGATGACTCAATTGCCTCTGACCAGGGTCAGGGACCAGAGCTGTGACCAGGGGTGGCGTGGTGGCAGGAATCTGAGTGGCCGCCCTTAGCACCCCACCCACTGCCAGAGTCAATCTAGACCGGAGTCTCTGTATGAAGTGATTGTTAACCTTTGTTATTGGCAAGTCAATCAAATAACCACAAAAAGACAAAAACGAAAGGAAAGAGACGCATAATAACCACACAGTATGGGGAAATTTTACATGTCTGTATCCACAGGCCCATTGTCTCATAATCTCTCCACAGATTAAGGCTATTGGGAGTTACAAATAGCAGCTATTTATTTACATTATTTCAATATAATTTATTAGGATGTTTATTTGGCATTCATTTATTATACTGAATGTTAAACTAGAATAATAGTGTATTATTGCTTCACTGTACCCCGGTCTGGCACAAGTTTCTAAACCTGCCCCTGCCTCTGACTGATATCCTAATGCTTGTAGATTAGATCCCACCATAAACATTTGTTTGCAAAGACAATCTACACATTTTCCTTGTGTAGTGTTGTTGTATTCGGGTTTGCAACTCAGGCGGCAGTATATCAAACTAATTCAGAGACTCGTTTTGTACTTGACTGGAGCATGAAAGCATATAAAGACAAAGGCACAGATGCTTATACAATACAGCACGGAAAATGTGAATGCATCCTCCAAGCGCAGTTCCATAGACTGTTTTGAACATTTAGGAGTTTATTTGAATAATACTGTACATGACAACAAAGATACTGACCTCATGACTGTTTAAATCTAATGTCCATGCATCAACATTTAACATCTGTGTAATTCTAACATCATCCTTATCTGGAGCATCACCTAATACAGTCTTGTGCTTCACAAGCTTAAATGAGATGGCCTTAGGCCAGGGACTTTCTGACCGTGGTTTTGATGGAAAGGATTACTCGACTTAAGTCTGTCTTTCTGGATGATGGCATATATGTGTAACAGCATTGCTTGAATTTTGGAACCAATACTGACATGGATGTTGGCAATGTCATCTATAAATAGTATTTTGAAGCCTGCAGCAGCATTACTACAGCTAAGCCACCTTTAATATATTTTGAAGGCATAAGTCCTATCTGTTCCAATCATTCTCCATGATTTAGTGAAAACAAAAACACAACTCATAGATTTACTTCTGCTAAATGGTATTTTGGAGTCGATTATAGCTGACAATGAGCGTGAGGCGGGGTACACCCTGGAAAGGATGTCAGTCCATCGCAGGGCACATAGAGACAAACAGGGACAGACAACCATTCACACTCACACCTACGGGCAATTTAGAGTCATCAATTAACCATACACGTCATGTCTTTGGAGTGTGGGAGGAAGCCAGAGAACCCGGAGAAAACCCACGCAGACACGGGAGAACATGCAAACTCCACATAGAAGGGCCCCATCCAAGTTTCGAAACCAGGAACCCTCTTGTTGTGAGGCGACAGTGCCAACTACCACACCACCGTGCCGCCCATCTGTGATACAGAACTTTCTTTATCCGTACCGTATCCGTACAATTGCCACATTCTATAGCAACTATTATATATAGCTGCCCTGAATCCTGATGTTTTCCCTCTGCGAACTGAGTAAAGCTGGCTTGTCAGCTTCCTAATTATGCAATCTGTGGCTGGGTATAATGGGAGAGTGCGGAGAGAGTTCTGACACTCTGCTACAGCAGCGATATAACAGCTGACATTTTGGTTGGACCAGCAAAAACAGCAGCTGAGCTCAGTCAAAACGGCAGTCGGGTATTTTAGGTATAAGCTTCTTTTGAGGAGGCTAAATCGAAAATCCGGACTAGACTCCTTACAGATCTTCTAGTAGTAGAAAAACTTTTGCGATGGCTTTATGTTATGATGCAGATATTTGAGCTAAAAGGCAGCAGAAATAATCCAGAACAGTATTCTTAGGTGTCATGAACTCAAATTCAGCCCAAACTTTCATGAAATTTCGTTTTTTTTGTGTAGTAGTCCAGCTATGAATGGAAACGCACATCATCATGACTCTGTGAGTCTATCATCGCTGACAGCTACAACTACTCCAAACCTCAGGCGTATACCACTACATTATTAATGCAGTGGTGTTTTTGTTTGCTTGTTTCGGTGCCACCCGATCCTCCCAGGGGGATGCATTTTTAATGAACCAGGAAAGGTAAGATGTGCCTTGCAGGGTTTGAGGCTGGTCATTTGCCACACTATGGTCTGTGTCATGAACAATCATATAACCCCTACCTACCCAGTCTGGTCCCCTGCTAATCAACATGTGGCCAGGTCTTTGTTTTTATTGCAGTAAAAACTGCACAGCACAGAGTGTCTCAGTGACACAATATTCTTAGTGTTTGCTGCTGAATATGGTTCAGACTGTTGCTCCATCATCGTGCCCTTGTTTGTAGTGAGTCAGGAACATGATTAAGGTGAACTGTCTGGATTTAAACTTGTACAAATGCTGAAATACCAACCCTTCAATTGATTTCTGTCCTGAGATCCATGCCAAGAGCAGAATCACACAGAATGGTTATGCTGTGTAGCAATATGAATACTGACTGTGGTCCCAAACACTGTCTAGTCATTGTTGCAGCATAATGAAGTAAATAGCATAGCAAGTGGGCATTAGAGCATCAATACTGTGACAAGCAACATGTTGTTGTTGTTGTGTTTCCTCTGATCCCAGCCTCCCACTCACTGTATATGACCAAGATATAAAATAAAGCAGGGCATTGTCTGCAGCCATTCAATTGCAGTTGTTTACTATGCTCTGCCCCCTGTTTAAAGCTGCCCCCTTTCTCTCTTTCCCTGCCTCTCTATCTCACTCATGCTTTAGTTGGCCAATGGCTTAATTTGTTGCTGGGAGTCATGGCCAGCCAGTGGTATTGTGCCATAGAGGAAGTGCATTTTTAAGGGGATAAAAAACAAGTTGGCTATAGAAACAGCAGCTGGAAAAAACTCTAAAGCTACTGTGGAATTAAATCTTAATTACAATTTGAAAATACCACATATTAGCAGTGTATTTCTCTCAAAGATATTCAGTTGTGTTGAACAGTATGTGTGCTTGCTCTTTATGCAGAAGATGCTTCGGTTAAAAAAAGAAATGCTGACATGTTAGATTGTGGCATTCCCCGATATGTCA
Organism: Echiichthys vipera; assembly: GCF_963691815.1. Lineage (NCBI taxonomy): Eukaryota > Metazoa > Chordata > Actinopteri > Perciformes > Trachinidae > Echiichthys > Echiichthys vipera. Next base: position 14,305,831 of record NC_139838.1, on the reverse strand, counting down.
AGAGTCAGTGTCACTTCCTCAGACAAGGGTCGATGTATTGTCAAGATGACAGAAAGGTTGGCCTCAAATTGATTGTTAAAATCTGTATGCTCTCAAACAGAATATTTCTGGTTATTTCTCTCTCTTTTCTCACTCTTCTCGCTCTGCCTGCTTTCTCAAGACATGAATCAATTTCCATCATCAGCAACTGTCTCGTCCCATCAGCATCCAGACACTTCCTCCAGCACCTGTCAGCTGTCCAGCATGGTGTCGAGTGTGAGTGGGTGGGCGGCCCCAGGTAGAATTAATGGAATGTAAATGTGCTGAGCTGTCGCAGCAGAGCAGACTGTGTGTGTGTCTACTGTATGTGTGTGCGTGTGCCAGGCTGTAGTTAATCCACTGCAGGGTTTGCTGGGCTTGTGCCACAGCAGTGGAAACATTACTCCCGGGCACTCCAGCCTCTTATTGCCCTGGGCGGTGTCCACTGTCTGGAAGGCGCAGGGCAGGCGAAGGCACTGGCACCGACACACCAAAGGCCCAGTTTAATACCATCAGAGGCGGTTGGCCTAGCATGGGCGCCATGCCGTGACATCTTAGGCAGGGACTCAAACAACCGAGGAACAAATTACCCCAAGCCTTACCCGCTCCTCAGCTTTTCTCTCTTTTTGTTCATTTTCTTTATTTCTCTGTTATTGCCTGTTTCTCTCTTTAATAGCCTCACTGTCTGCTGATGCTCTAACCCATGAATCATATGAGTCACTCTGTTTCTCTCTCTGTGGATATTGCCTTCTCTGTAAATTCGATTCTTCCTGTTCATTTACTACTCCTCCATTTTCTCATCATTTTAAGGCATCTCTTCTTGTGTCCCCTTCTTTTGGCCTCTTTTTTTTGTCCCAGCGCACCATCTGTGTCTCTCATTTTACTTCCCCTTCCTCTCCTTCCAGTTTTAATGTTATCTACTTTTTTACCTTTTTCTCATCCAGCCTCCCATGATCTGTTTCACTCTGTTCCTGAGGGTAGCCCAACAGATGAGGGGTTGTCATCTAGCACCATAAGCAGTGAGATGAACCTCGATGTAGGACACTAGACACTAGCATGTACATGAATGCATGCTCATGCAGACATGTACCAAATTTAAACTGGCTGCACACAAAGCATGCATGCATGCGTACTCATCCTGTTATCACTCAAATACTTGATGTGCATTTTTACCATAAACACTCACAAACCCATATACAAATACAGGGCAAGCAAGAGACACTTGTACTGAGTAAGAGGGATCAACAAATCAGTGGCTGAGTGCATCTGCAGGCATCTGCAGAGTTACAGCAGTTGTAGCGGCATGCGAAATGACAGTAAACCTGCTTTTCAGAAGAGTCAAACCAAGCTCCCTCCATAATCCTGCAAGGGCTGGTGATCAACAACATGACCAATCAAAGTATATATCAAAGTAATACTCTCTCCAGCGTAAGGGCTCTGCTAACTGACAAAATTAAAAAATGCATGCGTGTCAGTGTGTTTGGTATCAGGGGCATCGACCAGTATCTTGTATGGATGAACGATGAGGATAAGCAGTGGAAGAGGTGAGATACTTGTTGACACAGTGAAGAATGACAAACAGAGACAGGAGGGGTTGTCATTGTCAGTGTGTGTGTGTGTGTGTGTGTGTGTGTGTGTGTGTGTGTGTGTGTGTGTGTGTGTGTGTGTGTGTGTGTGTGTGTGTGTGTGTGTGTGTGTGTGTGTGTGTGTGTGTGTGTGTGTGTGTGTGTGTGTGTGTGTGTGTGTGTGTGTGTGTGTGTGTGTGTGTGTGTGTGTGTGTTACACTGAAAGACTTGCTGTAAGTCTGAAGATGATGTTATGTATAGCAATTTTAGATTTAGCATTATAATGAGTGTTCAGCAAGCACTATTAATCCAGAGTCCATAAAACTATTAATGCATACCCTATTGAATGATTTTGATAAAGGCTAGCCATCTCAAAAGAGGGGCAGAAATATGCCAAGCTTAAAAGTATGACTTTTTGTTATCACAAGCCTTATCATGCAAAGGAGTGCATTAAGGCTTGAAAGAAAGTGCAGGCAGTGTAGAGGACTATATTTACATGTAAATGGTTGTGTGTTGTGTTTAATCCTTCAAAAGGCTATTTCAGTTCAATTCCAGAGGGGCAGTGTGATGGGAGATGGCCCATTATACTTCCATATTGAGTGGTTGTCTCTTCAATAAAAACAGAATTTCAGTTGAGCATAATGACCTGTCTCAACACACACCAAGTGTACTTGAAAGTTAACATTTGAAGGTGTTTGTCATCTTGACGTGATGAGGATATAGATTTCATTAATGCAGATAAGGGTTAAATGCTCTGACATTGCCGTTTATTGGATTATGTGGGTCAACCTTTCGATTTGTGTCAAATTAAATTTGGTAGAGGTGCCAAGATTAATTTTGTCTCGAGTCTGTCCGTACATATAGACAGTGTTGGTATTTGTTGGCTCCATCAAAATCCATTAATAAACTTCTCATATATATTTATATTTGATTATACATATGTGGTTAGCGGCAGTACTAACTGTCTGTCAGACTTGTGGTTGCCAGCTGCAGGCCTGGTCTTGTACTCGGGCCATTTTTCAGCTCCATGTGGTAAAACACACAGCAGGCAGCAGTATCCTACCATACTGCCAAGGTTAAACACATTTGCAATCTCACACTCTCTTTTTGTCTTTCCCCCCTTATACCTCCTCTGTTACTTCAGGTCAAAAAGTGTCTTTTTGGCAGAACAAAATCCAATTATTGTCAGCGAACAAAAAGATTATACATCCTATCTAAAAATATCAATGTAAAAACTTAGCTTGACTCAGTAAAACTGAAAAAAAGACATTGATTGAATCCGTAACCAGTTGACCTTTACATATTAAAGGGGCAAGCTCTTCTACCTCTATTTATCCCTTTTTAAGCCAGGTTCTTTCTTTGGGTGTCTTGACTGAACATGGCCTTTCGTCACGGAGAAACCAGGTGGTGTTCCACCTAAGAGATATACCAGTAGCTCCCGCTTCGAAAGAGATAACCTTCAGGTTTCTTTATCTCCTGGGTAAATACTTTCCATTTGATGGTGCAGTGTGTCTCTCTTTCACTCTCTTTCTGCCCCCTATTGTTATTCCCCCTGCGCATGCTCTTTTATTTGTCTTGTCACTCCCTCTCTCAGTCACCAATACTCTCTCATCCCTCCTTTGATTTCTCAATTCATCAGTTTCACAGTTTTTTTGGAATTCCCACTTCATCCTTTTTCTTATCTATCTCCATCACAACAGCTCCTCTGTCTCTTCTTTTCTTGCATACACTCATGGATCCACCCTCTTCTGTCCTCATCTCTCTCCATGACCTCTCTCTGCTGCCCCCTCCTCCTCCTCCTCTCTCTCCAAAGTGACTGGCCACATGCTAATGTGTTTGTAGAGAGCCCAGTGACTGAGAGGGGCCATTAGAGAGTGTACTTACTGCCAAGGGTGGCATCACATCCAGGACGTCCTGGACAGTGCAAGTGCTGGTGTTAGCATTTGTCAGCAGCGTGTGCATCTGTATTTTTTTGTGCGTGTGTGTGTTTGTTTGTTAGTTTGTGTGTGCCTATATAGTTTTTCTTTTATATTTATTTATGCTATGCACAACATTATGTATATACTTGGAATTGTGCGTCTGTGTGCATGCATGCAAATGTTAATAAAGCAGGGCTGTTGATCACACTGAATGATTGATGACAGGGAGTTCATGAATAGAGCTCACGCAGGCTCATACAGAGGAAAGAATAAAGACCAGCCCTGGCAGCATTAAGCTACATCAACGTGCCCAAGCTGTGTGTACAACCAGCATAGTGTGTCTTAAACAAAATTCCACTTATTTATTCACTGTAGTGAATTCACATTCATCATGTGGTAGGATATTAGTCAAAGCCATGCATGCCATTAAGAATGTGTGACTAAAAGCATATCTCTATTCATGCATTTTTTAAAAAACTTGTTTTTCCTCCTTATCGTTAGTTTTCATGGTTCCAACAACACTACATCGTTGATGACAGAAACCAGCATTGCTTATTGAAAAACATATATCTGGCTTCAGGCTTTAATCAATACAAGTGATGTGACATGATGCCCTATTGATCTCTAATGGGGAGAGATTTCCTCTTTCACTCAATTCAAAGAGGTCAGGGTACTGAAATAGACAGTGACTGATTTGCTCAGTGACACTACAGCAGGATGGATTTGGTAAAACTCTGTGGACATGCAGCATTGTTTGATCATTGAGGTCACCAAGCTCAATGTGTGATAACCCTACCCCGAAATCCTTCTTGTAGGAAACGGCACCGTGTGGCAAATGTCAGTAGTTTCTCAGATTTTAATAAAAACAACTGCAAACAGTGTAGGTGTGTCTGAGTGAGAAAGCCGGGATGCCGCTTATATCATCATCCAAGCATGGCTATATGCATCCGCGTTAGCACTTTCTGTACCCTTGCACCTCTTTATTAAGCGCCAGATTCCAGAGTTCTGCAGAACGCCGCACTACAGACGTGACAACAGCATGCACATACAAGTCTGCTTGTACACTGCTCTCTCACCTCCTCCCCCTCCTCTTCGGTGCAGAGAGCAGTGGGAGTGCTTGGCCAGGATGAGATGTGAAGTGACGGCTGACCCTTGTTGTTGAGGAGAGGTTCATATGGGGACCACACAGCTTAGAGGAGGAGAAGGGCCTCCATAGCCCCATGATTTTTCTCTACTCTACAGTTTCCTGTTGGTTATTAATGGGCTGATTGTGGTTGTAGTTGTGGCTTTGTTATAAGGGTCTTCATTTACCACAGTTACAGTTGGAAGCTTTGCAGTGTAGATAATGAATCCGTTGTTATTTACCTCCATCCATTCGTTAACTTGTAGAGTAAGAAGCATTACCCATCATTATCATCAAAGAATAGAAGTGTCTTGTCATATTTGTAAGTACAATATCTCCTTTAAAAAACGTCATTAAACATCCAGAATCATGCTGCAGAGG